>NC_090992.1:23171000-23476083 GCF_041146395.1 Eulemur rufifrons
TGCATCCCAATACCCCCAAAAGTCTAAACTTGTTTCAGCCCCAACTCAAATGTTCAAAGTTCCAGAATCTTGTCTGAATCAGATATAGGTGAGACTTAAGTCATCATTCATCTTAAGGCAAATGCCTTCCAACTGTGAGCTTGTGACATCAAATAAGTTATCTTCTTTCAAAATACAATAGTGAAATACAAAATACAATTTCCAGGCTGAAGCTGCATGCTGGTAGCTCTACAGTTCTGGGGTATTGAGGGTGGCCCCACTCCCCTGGCTCCACTAGGCATTGCCCTAGTGGGGAATCTCTGTGGTTACTCTGCCCCATGACAGTTTTATGCCTGGGTTTCCACACAGTGCAAAGTATCCTTTGCAATCTAGGCGAAAGAAGCCAAGTCCCCACAGATCTTGCATTCTACACACCTACAGAATTAGCACCATGTGGACGCTGCCAAGGCTTACTGATTGCACCTTCTGGAGCAGCCTGAGCTGTACCTGAGCCTGCTTGAGCCACAGCTGGGGAAGTCAAGCAGTGATGCACTAGAATGTCCTGAGGTGGCTCTGGGCAGTGAGCCCACGGAGGATGCCCTGGATCTGTCCTCCAAAATCATTCTGTCCTTTTGGAGCTCTTGGGATATGATGCAAGGGGAAGCCTTAAAGATCTATGAAATACCTTTGGGTTTGTCTTGATGAATAGTACCTGACTTCCTTCTCTCCATGGTAGTATCTTTAGCAAATGGTCACTTAGCAGCACCCTTGGTTTGCTCTCTCAAACATGCTTTTTCACTTTTTACATGGCCAACCTGCAAATTTTCCAAATTTTTCCACTCTGTTTCCATTTTAATTATAAACTCTTTAAGTTATTGCTTACCTCTCACACCTCACTTTATGCAGTTAAAAGTAGCCACACAACAGCATGAGAGCTTTGCTGCTTAAATAGTTCTTCTGCCAGATTGCCTAGTTGATCACTCTTAAGTTCTACATTCTGTAAAGTTTTAGGACATGAAAAGAATCCAGCCAAGGTCTTCGCTACTTCATAACAAGAATGGCTTTTACTCCAGCTTCCTTGTTTCTCATTTCCATCTGAAACCTCATATCAGAATGGCTTTTACTGCCCATATTTCTACCAAGATTCTGATCACAATCATGTAAGTAATCTCTGAGAAGATTCAGACTTTCCCAACAGCTCTCTTCTTCTGATCTCTCACCAGAATTGCCCCTAATGCTCCATCCATGGCAATACAGGCTTTCTGTAGACTGCTCGTCCAAATTCTTCCAGCCTCTACCTGTTACCCAATTCCAAAGCAGCTTCCACATATTCAGGTATTTGTTATAGCAACAACACAACTTTTTGGTACCAAATTTGTTTCCCCATAGTTCTGGAGGCTGGGAGGTTCAAGAGCATGGATGGCACAGGCATCTGACAGAAGATGGAAGGTGAAAGTGAGTGTGCAAGACGCAGAGCAAATCGGGGCCAAACTCATCCTTTTTATCAGGTGGGATAACTGTGATAACTAATTCACTTCCACAGTAACTAACCCACTCCCACAACAATGACATTAATTAATTACTTGATCACCTCTTAAAGGTCCCACCTATCAATCCCATCATAATGGTAATTAAATTTCAACATGAGTTTTGGAAGGGACATTCAAACCATAGCACCTACCTACTCAAGGTGGAGCAAACAGATGCCTGCAGGCATCGCACTTGAGAACATTGCCTCCTGAACATGCTCACTGCAAGAAAAGCAGAGAGAAAGCAAGCACAAGAAGCAGGTGATGGCCCAGCATGAGCAGTGCCAACTGAACTGCTGATCCAAGACTCCCTCTCACCCTCTTCCTGGATATCTCCCATCAGACAAGCCATTATTCACTCTGTGGATATCCTGGAAATTATCCTCAGGTTACTGGTGGCCTTTTGGAGAGAAGAGGAAAGGTCTCTACACTTCCGGATATCAGAGAAATAAGTGCCCCTCTTTCTATAAGACAAGGACCTAGTAAATATCAATCCATTCCCATGGTCTATTTTTATATAGAGAAAGTACATTTGTCACCCTTTGTTACCCTAGAAAATTTATTCATGTTACTCAGTTTTTTAAATAAAATTAATTATGAAGAGTCACATCTAATGATAAGATCCTGCCCTCCTAAACAGAAACTGTCCCCATAAAACTTTGAGAAGCTGTCTGTAGTGGAGTTGATTCTGAAAGAGATCAAAGGCAAATAACTGATATTATAGTTAAGCCTATGTGGAGTTTGAGGAAACAGTTCACATCCATGGCAAATAGCATAGAATGGGCTGTGAACGTGTGTGCTTCTCTCTGCTTAGAGAGTTTTCAAGCCAGTTATTTACAAACACATTTTTGCAGCATATTCTCTTTCTAAATAAAGTCTTAGGTATGATACAATATTTTAAAATACAATACAAAAAATGAATAAAAAAAGAACTGCTTTTGTTGAAGCTGGGCTATGGATCCAGTAGCACCTGCTGCCTGGGTATGATTCTGGCCCCAGGGAGCAAGTGACTTACTGGCAGAGATGGGAAGAAGCCAGTCTTTCAGTCCAGGGCTTTTTCTACCTCATTTCCTTATCTGCTTAACCACTGGAGGAGTATTCTCTGTAACTATAGGATTCCATCTTATCTTTAGCAGCACAGAAATAGCTCACTAGGAGACAGCATTGGACATCAGAAAGTTCCATAGTCTTTTGTGGGTCTCTCTAAGAAATAATAAAATTTAAATTCCTGAGTTTCTATCTTGGTTTTATCCCTAACTAACAAGTTTCAAAACTTCATCACATCTCAGTTTTGTCATTTATAAAATGAGGCTAAGAGAAAAATAATACCCCATCGTCACATGAAGGTGATCTTTGTAAATGCTTAAAAAATGATGATGGTGGTCATGACAAATTATCATTGTCATTCTTACAAAGCAGCCAGAGTCAAGTCTAAAGCAGTGGTTCTCCACCATGGTAGGTTTAATTTCCTCCCCCCCCCCCCATGACATGTTGAAGTACTTGTGAATGTGACCACATTTGGGAATAAGGTCTTTACAGATGTAATAAAGTTATGATGAGGTTATACTAAATTAGTATGGCCCTAACTCAGTAACTGCTGTCCCTGAAAGAGAGAAATTTGTGCACAGACACACATCTTGCAGGGGAATATTGGAGTACTGTATCTACAAGCCAAAAACACCAAGGACTACCGACAACCATCAGAAACTGGATAGAAGCAAGGCAGGATCCTCCCCCACAGGCTTTGAACTTCTAGACTCCAGAACCAAGAAAGAATAAATTTTTATCTTTTTATTGTTTTAAGCCTCCTCATTTGTGGTAATCTGTTATGGCAGTCCTAGGAAACTAATAAACACATTTGGATATCAAAATCACCTGGAGAGCATTTTGAAAGAGGCTTGGCATCCATACAAGGAATATTTTTGTTCATGAGGTCTAATAGGAGCTGAAAAATCAGTATTTCTTCTCATAGCTCTTTGGATTATTCTGTTGTACAACCAGAATTGAGAACCACTGATATATAATACCACTGACATTTATAGAAATCTTATAGAAAGGTACAAATGTTTCAAATTGATGGTGAAATATTTCTGAATGAGAGAAGCAGCTTGGCTCTTTTCTCACCCTCTGTGGCTATGGTGTAGCATGTCCTGACAGATAGTGCATATTAAAAGTAATGCCTGTTGAGCCCAAAATTGAGTCTCTCCTAAGCAGTTTACATGGGTTATCTCATTTAATCCCAATGACAGCCCTGTAAAATGGATTCTATTTATTATATTATTATTTCCCACTTTAGGCACTATGATTCAGAGAGAAGAAGTGATTTTCCCAAGGTCACACAGCCTCGTAAGTGGGCAGAGCAGGAATTTAAACCCAGGCAGTCTAACTCAGAAGTAGCTCTCTGGAACACTACTCAAACATTTCCTGAAATGTCGGATGTGCATATTAGGTGCACACAGGATTATTTCTGATCAGTGAACTTGTGGCATTAAGGAACATAGTGACACCGGCATTCTCTTTTGTGTTCTCTTCAACTCGTCCTGATTACCTGAGTGGGAAAGTCTCAGTTTAGTAATAGTGTGTCTTAAACGCCTCTATATGTGCTAATCTTATTTAACAAAGGAATATATCTCAGCTTCCAAGACTTTAGCAAACAACGGTGCCCGGTCATAAATGCTATGAATTTGTTTCCATTGTGCTTACTTTTGCAGTATCCCTTTATTCATGACAGTTAACACCGGTCTTCCATGTGTGGCAGTTACCATTACTATTTAAGTAAATTTTTTATGTTTTAAATAGAAGAATTTATTTAAAGAAAAATATAAAGTAAATACTAGTATCCATCATAGATCAGAATGATCCCAAATTCAAAGGATAGCAATGAATGACTGAAGTCTGGGAAATGTCACATTATGCAATGTAAATATATATCTTAGCTTCCTTCCTAACCACTCTGCTTCTCTTCCCCTAGACCAGCACTTCCCATCACTGCTCATGGGGAGGATGTTTAACCAAGAAAAGGAGAGGAAAGAGGCTGGCAGTACTTGGGTGCCAATTTCCTGTGCTTCTCAAAGAACTCCTGAAAGACAGTGAGTAATGGAGGCCACTCAAGAGATCAATATTGTGCTAATAAGCATGTGAGATGCTCGAGGAGGCTGATACACTCCACAGTCCAGAAGCAGAGAGCAGAGTCATTTAAGGATGGGAAAATAAGGAAAGCAGGCCCTTCAGTAAAGCGTAGCTGAGTATTTTTTTGAGACCTGCTTGAGACACACACAGTTGTAGCTGCTGGAAGCCATATCTGTATTTGTGACCCCTTCTCCTTGGCTCCTGCCTTTTTTTTTTTTTTTTTTTTTTTTTTGAGACAGAGTCTCACTCTGTCACCCTGGCTAGAGTGCCATGGCATCAGCCTAGCTCACAGCAACCTCAAACTCCTGGGCTCAAGCAATCCTACTGCCTCAGCCTCCCGAGTAGCTGGAACTACAGGCATGAGCCACCATGCCTGCTAATTTTTTCTATATATTTTTAGTTGTTCAGCTAATTTCTTTCTATTTTTTAGTAGAGACAAGGTCTCGCTCTTGCTCAGGCTGGTCTCGAACTCCTGAGCTCAAATGATCCGCCCGCCTCGGCCTCCCAGAGTGCTAGGATTACAGGTGTGAGCCACCGCGCCCCACCCGGCTCCTGCCTTTTGAAGCTGGGACCGTAAACTGACTCAAGCTGAGCCCAATACACAATATCGCTTATGGAAATTCAGCATTGAAACAAGAGATATTATTCAATTTTTATCTTATAAACTGGAAGCATATATAAACTAGGGAGCTACGCAATGACCAATCCCTGCTATATTTTCCACAGGAAAATAGAGGAAGTCAGTCCATGGAAAGGAAGAAGAATGACACAGACACTTAGCAAGGAAGGGGGATGGAAGACCCCACAAGCTCATAGACCCAAACAGAGCAGTGTCTAATGAGCAGTCCCTGATTTGGATAGGTTTCAGTTACCAATTGCTGTCCAACAGGGTAACCCAAACCTTAGTACCTTAAACAACTACCATTTTATTTATTTGGCTTTTTTAACAACCATTTTATTATATCTCGTGACTCTGTGGGTTAGGAATTAGGGCAGAGCTTGGTAGGGTGTTTCTCTTGCTTCAGATGTCCTGACTGCAGTCACTCATTGGTATTTGGCTGGCAGACAGGCTGGTCTGGAGGGCCCATGATGGCTTCACTTATGTGTCTGGTGCCTTGGTGGGGTTGACAGGAAGGCTCAGCTGGGACTGTCAACCTGACGTTCTACACGGGGCCTCTATAGTATGGCAGTCTCGGAGTAGTCAGACTTCTTTCGGACTTGCTCGGGATTCCCCCAGGAGGAGTTCGGAGAAAACTCTCCCAAGTGGAAGATGCCAGTCCTACAAAGTCGAGGGCTGGAAGTGGACACTGCATCCCTTCTGCCATGTTACTACTTAAGCAACTCACTAGGTTCAGTCCAGATTCAAGGGGAGGAGAATGAGACTTGCCCCGTCAATGAAGAAAAGTAGAAAGGAATATGTAACCATGCTTAATCCACCATGTGGTCTTTCGTGATGGCTGGCTGCACTTGGGTTCTCCGAGAATGTTTTGTGCCTCCAAAGGAAGCAGCCTATTTCAGGTAAGATAGTTTGAGTGGCTTTTGGTTATTTTTAGTTATCATATCAATGAATCTGTTAAAAGGGTAATACTTTGTGTTTGGTTGGCACTCAAAAACCCTTTGGATGCAACTCACTGAGCAAAAAATTGGATTTATAAGAAGAGGTTTATGAGTTTAGACTTTGCTATCACAAAGACCAAGGTTCAAATGTTGGCTTGGAACCTCCTAGTTTTATGACCCCAGACAAGTTACTTTCCTTCTGTAAGCTTAGGTTTCCTTATCTGCAAAGGGGAAACAATAACCCTCCTGTTTCATTTAGTGGTGGTAAGGAGTCAAGTGAGATCACACACATAAAACACTTAGCAGAGTGCCTGTCACATAGGAAGCCCCCAATGTATGTAGCTATTATTACATTTATTGTTTGTTTTCAGTTTCAACTCATAAGAGAAAGGTTATGCACTCAGGAATATACAGAAACAGGACATCTCTACCAATAGAAAAACAACATTACATTAAAATAAGAGAATGGTACAGAGGTTACTAAAGGAGAGGACAATATTATAAATTAAGCAATCAGAATGTGTTTCAAAGTCAAGGTCAGGTTTGTGACGAGCTGTAAAGGATACATAAGGTTTGGCAAGAGTGGAGATAAAGGGAGGGAATTCCAAGCAGTTGGAACAGAAGAAGCAAGATATCCAGGTAATATGCTCTTGAGATGGTCAAGATTCCTTCGTGGACCAGTGCAGAGATGAGAGCTGAGGGAGCGAAGGTGGAGAACAGGTAGGAGTGACAGCCTCAGGTGCCACTGAATGTTAGGGAATTTGGAATTTATATTTTAGACTGGGAAATTCCTTGGAAAGTTTTAAAACAGGGTTTAGTAACGGTGCTAATCTTTTAACAGTATATAGGAGTGAGCAAAGGGAGAAAAATTTTTAAAAAGAGACTATTGACCTCCAGACTTAATATAGATATAAGGTGATCAAGAATAGAGGCTGGGGGTGACTGTGGGGTTGAATGGATACTAGTATATGGGAGATGTCACGCAGGTGACATTGGCAGAGTGGACAGAAATTATGCCTGACTAGACGTGAGGGATAGGAGGAGCTGATGATGTTGTCTAGATATCAATTCTGAGTGAGATGAACCATAACCACCCATTGACAGAAATGGCAGGGTCTGAGAAGGTGGCCACTTTGGAGCAGGAGGGAAACTGGAGGAAGGAGAGAGAGAAAAGCCTTAAATGGAAGGACACAGAGAACGGGCGAGGACAGAGGAAATGAATAAGGTACAAGACATCACCATTGCTTCAACCTTCAAAGGAAAAAATATATACCAGAGGCCATGAATCATTCATCCTAGAGGCACAGGCATTTACACACTTGAGTTAGAGCTTTTGAAATAACGGGTCATATGGGAGACAATTTGTAATCCCAAATCCCAGAGATGGTCATCTGCTGTGATTTTCAAAAGCACTTACCACAAACTTGGCATTAAACTCATGCGTTGAGGTATGAAATAAAGGGTTCTTCCCCCAGCCCTCTCCCTACATGTATTCACATTTACATTTTAAGATTGTAATTTTTTTTACTTCATGTATGTTTCCAGGTCCCCTTAGCATTCTGTGTGTATATTCCACGAGGAAGCCGTTTAATCCTTCACAGGAAGCGTGCTCCGAGACATAGGGGACTCTATATGACTACTTTGGTCTAGGGGCAGTTCTTCCAGACACAAGACTGCCCGCCTGCCTCTGTGCCTCCTAATGCATCGCACAGCTGGGGCAAGCAGAGAGCTACCTGCTTCCCCCCACATTGCACACACTCAACCAGGTGGGCAGGAACAGTCACTCTGAAACCCAGAGAGGGTGTCAGGAAACACCTGGAGCCCAAGCCCTCTGCGGCAATCTGACGATCGCTATCTTAGATGTCCACTTGTCTCAGAGGTGACCACTAACATTCATTCACTCCAAGGTAGAGAGGGTTCTTAGCTCATTTTCCCATCTCCAGTTTATTTCATTAACTGTTACCACATTAATCTTCTGAGAGAACAGCGGTGACTGTATCTCTCTGTTGCACAGGGAGGTTATTTTACATTAATAGGTAAACATCCTCGCTTCTTTGCAGGCGGTTCCCTAGCATGGCATCTCCTTCCTAACCTTCTCCTTATATTCATATGGAAAATCCCCCTTCCATTGTATATTGTCTTGGGAGAAGAGTTTCCAGTACCCCTTCCCCCAACTATACATAGTAGCAGCAAGATACTTCTTGTATCTGCTATCGGGTACATCTAGGGGCTGTCAGAGACCCAGATGTGACCAATCAGAAGGTCTCTCCCTGCACCTTGAATCTTAACCTACAACCAACCCAGAGGCAACTGCAACAATGGCAGAACCTTGGTGACCAGGCTCTTCTGGCTTCCAGACAGCCTTGGTTTCCTGCTTCCTTCTTCTTTATCCTCCAGGACTTCCTTGTTCCTGTTTCCAGTGGGGCCAAGGAGATATGCCCACCTGGACGGAGCCCACCCACCCCATTCTGGACACCCAGGGCCCTAGACTTCCCTGCTCCACTGGCCCCAGCTCACATCCAGGGCTTTCCCACATTCACGATCCTGAGGGTAGAACACTGCCCAGGTGTGCACAACCCCTAGGACCTAAGGTTGGCCAAGGGGTGGCTTGTTGCAAGTGGGTAGAAGCGTATGGATAAAGCTTGTTCTGGCAAGGCCCTTCCTAGGGCCCGTGAGTGAGTGAGAAGAGAAGAGTGGAGGACAGAGGTTCCTTTGAGAAATGCGGGACGGCAATGCCGACAGGGGCTGTGAACAGAGGTTGTGTAGTTTGGACTGTGGAGGGTGAGGCAAAACTTTATGGCTTGTGAAGTGAGTGCCCCAAGTGGAGGGAAAATGGCTTATTGGTGCATGAGCAGCTGATAAGAATAAAGAGCCTCCCAGAACAACTCAAAGAGAAGAAAAGGGGGCAGCTTATCTTATGGATTTCCTGAGCCATCCACAGATGTAGACGGAGGGAAGGATCCAGCAAGCTGGGGAGAATTCTTCCTCCTCTTTTTTTCATTCGTCTGTGGTATCTACATAGCCCAGGGCAAACGTGCACACTATTCAGTTATTTGGAAGTAACTGCTGCTTTGCACAGGTTTTTTTTGTTGTTGGGAAGACATATTTGGCAAGGGCAAAGGATAGAAGACATTTTATATAATAGCTTATTAGTTTTATTTATAACTCATAAATATTTAAACATACAGTCTACAAGCCACTGTTTATACCCTTGTCCTGGCTCCACGAATGTTTGGTGAAGCCTACCTGTTCGTCTCCAGCCTTATCCTCAGGCTTCTCACTGCTCTACAAGCCCCAGGTATCTTCCCAGTAAATCCCTTTTTGCTTTAGTGTGCCAGGGTTGGCTTCTGTTGTTTACAAGGAACCTGGCATTGAAGGTTTACCTTGTTTGGTCTGGTTTAATCAACCTGAAGCCTTATTTCTCCTTTTGTCCTAGTGGTTATTGTTTGGGAGGTGTGTGTGTTTGTGTTTGTGTTTGTGTGTGCACGCCTGTGTGTGTGTGGTTTAAATACAGAAAATATAAAGAAGAAAGAAAAAAATTGCCCCAAATCCAATTAACATTTTCTGTGCCATCCTTTTTAATATTTCATTTTTGGCAGAACTGATGTTATATTTGCATGGTTTTAAATCTATCCTTTTCACTTAGCATAATCATTTCCCCATCATTAAAAATTCTTCAGGAACAATATATTTAATGACAAAATCCCATTGTGTGGATATTTCATAATGTACCTAATAAGTCCGAGTTTTTTCACTGGTAGATTCAGCTGGGATTCAGATTGTTGTGTACACATCCTTTTCTATTTCTTATTATCTCTGTAAAAATATATTCTTAACAGAGAAAATGTACATTTTTAAATGATTGATAAATATTAACAGATTATTCTTGGGAAAGCTTTTACCAATTTGTTCTTCAGGCAGCAGCCTTGAGAATGTCTGATTTCCCCAACTTTCACTGTCCAGCTCTCTCTCACCAGATGTCCTTGGGGCTACACATTCTAGTCCCAAGGGAGAGCCCCCAACTCTCTCTCTCTCTCTCTCTCTCTCTCTCTCCACCATGCCTCACTTCACCATTAAGAAAGAGGAGATGCCTGATAGAGTTTAAGAACAAAATGGAAGAAATGGAGAAGGTTAAAGAGACTGTGAATAGAACTAAAGTGAGGGATAGAATTCTCTCTTAGCCTTTTTCTCTTTTGGTATTGTTTAATTCTTTTAGTCCTGTGAAGTTAAGAGACCGAATCCTCCTCCTAGAAGTCTAGAGGACTTTGTCTTCTCAACTTGGAAAGCCAAGAAGAAACAGGGTAATGCTGAAGGAAAACACTGAAGCCAGACACTAAAAGACACATTAGTGGGTCACGTTGTTCCAGGCCAGTTCTGCAGATGTGTAAAATACAAAGGAGTTGGAACCAGAGCCTGAAAATTATTGAATGGATATTTGCTCACATTCACTTCTGAGCATCTCCCTCTCTGGGGGAGAGAGATGGAGAACAGGGTTGGCAGGGGCTATGCTAGAGAGAGAGAGTCATGCGTTTGGTCATGGGCGATCTTGCCGTTGGAGACCTAATATTACAGACCTGATAACAGGCACCCTCCACAATGCAAATTAGTCAGATGGAATGTGAGATCTGGTTATCTGGTGAACTGTTAGAAAATGGAGTTAATGATGCCTGTCACAGAAACCTCAGCAAGGACAAAGGGACACCAGCTAAGTCTGCTGATGCAGGTGGAAGCCTCTGCGAGCCTGGGGCTGGAGTGAACCAGGTGGTTTCCCAGAATGACCTAGTGTGGGAAAAGTCAGAGGTCAAACACAGGGTGTGTGGAAAACAAGAGAAACCTGGAAATCTTACCAACTGAGATGGATGGAAATGGAAGCAAACACTCATAAAGGCAGGGACAAAATGTGGCACCTTAATAGCCACTGGAGTCGCCATTACACACAGTATGTACTCCCCATGGGTGGGTTCCCTGGGCTGGCTTAAAAGCACAGCTTTGTAGCAGACATAGCTGTGGGATTCTCTCTGCAAGACTATTAATGCGTGTTAAAATGACGGAGGCATAGTATTAAAACAGAGTGGACCAGTTTATCTGGACAAACAACACCCTTTTGATGCTGCATTCCCCCGGCCCACCCCATCTACCACTAGAAATTTGATACTTAAATGCAGATGGTTCAAAATCCAAACTGTTTATTTTGAAAACATCTCTGTTAATCTTTCCTACTCTTTTACTCCAAACTTTTTGTGGCTGTGACGGGGACCCAGATTTACTTCTTGTATAAAAAACTAGACAACCTGAGCTCTTTGAAAGTGAAATGCCACACTTTGTTACAGAGTATCTGAGATAGTTTGAAAAATTCCAAAGTTCTGTTTACTGTAAACACCAGAAAGCTTATGTATGTATATATTAAGTAGGCATATATCACTCTTGAAAAGATAAACATGCTAGAAGTGCATCTTCGGTCTATATAAACCAGAAACAATCTGTATTCTTTTGAGAAGGGATAGAGATTATCACTTCGCTCTCTTTAGTTGGAATTACTTTGTCTTTTCTTAGTTATCTGGATACTCTGAGAAGGCAAAAACCGCTGAGAGAGAATGTCTCGAATCGTAACACAGACCACCTGGAGAACCCCGAGAGTACTGAACTAAAGAAAGTTTGCCACCAGCCCTGAATGAAATGTCAGAAGGCGTCAGAGTCCCATATTTATTTGGTTTCTGTCCTCATGGAGACAGATGGTAAAAGGGCTGCCTGGCCTCAAAGAAAGAAGCAGAATCCATCCCTTCCCTAGGGGATGAGTAAATTTGCAGACCCTGAGCTCAGTGTTCTGTGGTAGAGAAACATAAAAGTACACGTGTACTCCCAGCATTTGTGAATGTTCCAGCTCCAAGTTTCCGAGCAAGGGGAGAAAGGACAGTGGAGGTGGTAGAAAAAGTCAGTATTCCCCTTCAATGCACATCAGATGTAGAAGCTAATCTTTGAAACTGCATTTGCCTTTATTCTTCTTGACTTAAGTTAATGGGATGAAAATAGCTTCAGAATACATCATTTCTTTTCCAATTTCACATAGCCGCAAACTCTTTATTAAGGAGGGCTGACCTTCCACACTCTAGTGAATGTATTTTGTTCTCTTAATTTCTTCAGCAAGCAGATAACCAGGCCAATGTCACGCACCAAACCTGGCGTAGGACAGTGAGCATTTAATTTGTCCTGCATTTGGTGTAATACAGACAAAACCATTACTAGAGGGAAAATATTCCTTCCTATTTGGCCACAAGTGTGGACTCAATAGGATTTGTGATTTCTTATCTCTCGATGAAACGTTTCCAGCATAGGGAGCAATCCAAAAGATGTCTGCAGTTGATTGTTTTGTTTTAAGTTACCTGGAAGGATCACCAGTAAAAATGATGAAACAAAAAAAAAGTGAAATTTGGACTCAAACAGACCTAGATTAAGTACCAGTCCCATCAACTAGCAGTATAATCTCAGCCACATTACTTAACACGTGTTAACCAAACCTAGCCACACATCAGAATTACTCGGGGAGTTGACTTAATCCACATAGGCCTGGGCTCTCCTTGAAAGCTCCTAAAACAGAATCCTGGGGCTTCAGCCAAAAAAGCTGTTTTTAAAATAAGCGCCCAGGTGATGCTGGTGTGGAATCAGATTTGGGAGCCTCTCATCTAAATTTTCTACACCTCACTTCCCCCGCCTATAAGACATATCTTCAATACATACCCCACGTGTCAGTACTAAAGGAGATGAAGGACATGAAATATCTATTTGTCCTGGACTTCATACAGATTAGATCTTATCTTTGCATTAATACTTTTGAGATGGTTTCTTCCAGAAAATTTCATTGTGGTTTTAGGAAACAACCTATAACTACCATGTATCTATTATTTCTTCACCACACTGGGTGGTTATAGCAGTATTGCTGCTAAAGGAAACCTGCTAAGAAACCAACAAGTCACAAACAAAACACCTCCTTGTCTCAGAAGCATGAGGATAAAGTCAGAGAGATGTTTTTCTTCCTTTTAACCAAAGATTTAACTCTGCAAACTCAGTAAAAATAAAGATCAGGATTTTGTGTCCTTCTCCCATTTTCTTTTCATCTGAAAGCAAATGAAGAAATGAGAACCACTTTGCAGCAGGTGATCATGCTAATTTTCTGGGCCATTTCCTCAAGGTGCCCTTAAAAGTAGCGATCATCTCTGTTCAAAGCAATTCTCTCCCATTAGATATACCAGCTCCCCAAATGTTTGATATCTTCTAACAGCTGCTTCTGTTACCTCCAAAAGCGTGGCTGGTGTGGATCGGCTGGTCCACAGCCTCGTCCACTGTGAAAACTGCTGCATTGGAAAAACAATCACCACCACCAAATTCCTACCACAGCAATTTTTTCAGGATAGATGTTCCATGATGATGTCCATGTATCTGTGTAGCATTTTTTTTTTTTTATTTTTACTTTCAAAGCCCTTTCATAGTCTTATCCTATCAGCTCTCGCAACACTGGGTGGGAGGGGGTGGAGAAAGCAGGTATCATTACTGTCTTTTTTTTTTTTTTTTTTTTGAGACAGAGTCTCGCTTTGTTGCCCAGGCTAGAGTGAGTGCCGTGGCGTCAGCCTAGCTCACAGCAACCTCAAACTCCTGGGCTTAAGCAATCCTTCTGCCTCAGCCTCCCGAGTAGCTAGGACTACAGGCATGCACCACCATGCCCGGCTAATTTTTTCTATATATATTTTTAGTTGTCCAGGTAATTTCTTTCTATTTTTTAGTAGACATGGGGTCTCGCTCTTGCTCCGGCTGGTCTCAAACTCCTGACCTCGAGCAATCCTCCTGCCTCGGCCTCCCAGAGTGCTAGGATTACAGGTGTGAGCCACCTCGCCCAGCCTCATTACTATCTTTTTAAAGATGAGAGAACTGAGGAATCTGAGATAAGTGAGGTCACAGGGTTGCTTGAGTGACCAAGATGGAGCCAGGAACAACACATTCTTAGTCTGTATTCTTCAGGACTCCAACCAAGATGGACATAAAAAAAGAGAGAAGTTTGTTGGCTCTCAGAGCCAGGAAATCCAATGAACAAATATAGTTTTAAGCACAGATGGTTCCAGGGATTGTAATGTTATTAAGTGTCTGTGGCATCCAGTCCCTCTGACTATGTCTCCATATATATCCTTGTGTGTGTGAGCGGAGTGCACGTGTATAGGTACCTGTGAGTGTGTGTGTCTCTATGTGTCTGTAAGTATTGTACTCCCTGTTCTTCTATGTGTCCATGTGTTTGTTTCTGTGTGATCTGTGTGTGCGTATGCCTAGAGTGTCTCCTCTTTCTCTATTTGTGTCTCTTGTTTCCCTTTGGTCTCTTTCTGCCTTTTTCTATCAGTCTCTCTCTGCCTATCTCTCTGTCTCTCTTTCTCCAGCTGTTTTCTTCATCTGGCTCTCCTCTTTCTCAGTTATCAGCTCCGTTTTCTTCTTCTTAAATGTCATTCTCAAGTTTATTCCACATGGTAGTAAGATGGGCTCTTGACATTTCAAGTTTCCATGCTTCAGCCCAGAGTACAACGGAGATCTCTCCCTCTCAAAAGTCAAAATAAGCCTCTAACACTGACTCTACTTGACCTCACACATGCCCTGACCTGCACCACACGAGGACTCTGATTGGCTATTCTGAGTCACATGCTGGCCCCACGAAGGGACCTTTTTGATTCAGCCCCATCAGAATCACTCTGCGTGTGGAATAATAGTTCCCTCAAGGAAAAGCAGGAGGCTCTTACCAGAAAAGGGAGAAGGACAGCTGAGTAGAACAAAACAGCACATATCCATATAGCCTTGATTTTAGTGCACTGCAGTTGCCTCCCTGTATGATATTTTTAAGAATTCTTCTTTAAGGTTGGGTCAAAAAGAGAATTCCATATGTTACATGAAATAATGCCACGTGATTATCACTGAGGGTAAAAGCCATAAGTAGGCTAAGCTCATGCTTCTTGTAGATAAACTTCATCCCTAGAGGACCTTTCAGAGAAAAATCTTTTTACCTATGCAAAAAGAGTATGACACAGGGTAGAAATACTTAAGCACATCCCATCGTCCCTGAGCCCGTTTCCCCACTTGTCAAAGGAGGTAATATGTGTCATAGGGACATTTGCAGACCACTGAATCCACTCTGGCTCATTCAAACAGAAAATGCCTTCTTACAAGCTTACAGAATCTCTGGGAACCACACTGGGCTGCTACTTAATCAGGAATGAGTGCACCTAGGAGAAATGCCCTGTCATCCCATAAGCTAGTCTGTGAAAGCTCTATGGTAGATGTCAAACACCACTTGGACCGAGAATGATGGAGGTAGGGAATAGAAGTTTCACCTTCACCACTGAGCTTGCCAGAAGATCCAGTCTCGATGTGTATAGCTACCACCTCTCGTTGCCTGTTTCCCACACCCCAGCATAGAAACCACAACGCAAATTTGCTTGAGAGGAAGGTCTGAAATTGTGCCTTATCTATGTCATGGATTCTCTGAGTACTCTCAGAACTGTAGGGTATTGGTTAAAAAATCATGGGCATTGGATTCAAACCAACCTGGACTCCAAGATGTGAAATTTTACTTTAACTTCTTTAGACTCTTCCATTTCTATCCCCCGTGAGAAAGGAATCCCTGTAAATAGAGATCAGGTATGCACAGACAGCATCTGGCACCTAGGACATGCAACATAAGGTAGCTATTCATGTTTTCTCGATAAAATTCAGAAATATATGAAAGTATATAATAGACATGCTTTTTCTTCTCTCCTATGGGCATTTCCATGGCCCATTTTTCTTCACATAACTGCACTGACTTTATTTCTCTGCAAATGTTTGCCAAAGCTTCCCCAGGTGAAATGTCAGTAATTGGCAACCTTTATTTCCAGTTCCTAGTACACCTCCCTGAGATCTTCCTCTGCAGCCCACACCGCAGCACAGCCGCCTCCTACCACGCACAGGCCCGGCTCACAAGGAAGATAGCTTTGCCTCTGGCCCTGGATTGGGAGTCACAGGGCACTCCAGGATAGATCGCTCGAATCTCTACTTCCTGGACACCAGGCCTGTCTCCATGACACCATTCAGCTGAAAATAGACAAGAGGTTTATTTCAAGATCCATGGAGGGGAAACAGAGAGATGGAGAAATGATTAAAAGGAGAAACTCACAAGTCTTTCTGCAATTCCAGCACTAACCCCACTCTTCTAAGAGCTTTCAGGGCCACCCAGCTTTGTCACTATCTCCCATTCCTCCTGGCCTATAGCAGTCAACTGCTAAACCTCATATTTTGAGCCAGAAATTCTATTCCACTTTTGCTATTTCTGTCTCTTGTTTTCTGTATCCTTCATAAGACTCTAAGGTTCTAGAGGGAAGGAGTCAAGATCTGTTTTTTTTCTCTATCCCCTCTATTCCCAGGAGGAAAGTGTGGCTTTGAAATAAACAGGCACTTCTCAATGACTTACTAGCTATGTGGTATTAGCCAAGTCACGTAATTTCCCTCCGTTTTAATTTTTTGGAGAGAGATGCTTAAATAATATAGTTTTAAAGCATCCGGCATAATACCTGGCATAATGAGAGACAGCTGTCACCATGAACAATGCCTGAAAATGTGTACCCTGTCTGGGTTTTTGTGTTGGCTCCAGCATTTATTGGCAGATTTATGTAACCTCGTTGTGTATAATTTCCACATCCTCAAAAACAAGTCCAATAATTGTCTATAATGTATAGTGTTGTTGAGAGGGTGCATGAGACAAGCCATGAAAAGTGCTTAGAGAAATGCCTGTCCCAGAGTAAACTTCAGCTAAATCTTCCACTGCCTTCTCATCAGAGGCTAAATTCAGACCAGCTGAAAAACTATGTGCCATCTGAATCTTCTTAGTCTTTCAGAAGCAATTTTTTTGGCTTTCTTTTTAATTAAATCAGCTACATATTTCTTCATTACCCACTGTTGTTCTTTTAGCACCATACTCACCATTCATTCCTAGATTATCACTTGTGTTTGGTGTTTGATACTTGACATTTGATATTGTTACAAAGCAAATAGTGGAAATACTTTCTGACAAATTAGTCACTATGGCGTATCATGGCTTTTAATTATAGCAAGAGAGTATATTATTATCCATGGACCACACCTTTTCCCCCGCCATACACCAATGGCCAAAGAGCAGAGATGGTCTATTCAGGAAACGTGGCTTCTGCTGGATGAAGATTTGGGCTCTCTGTGACTCTCTTAAAATGAAGGGATGAGGACAATACAAATGTAAGATCTCTCTTTAACTGCCCACCCAACAAATTCAACCAGAGCGTTATATAGAGTGTTCTTTTCTAAACATGACTCAGGCAGCTGAATGCCACATGAGGCTCTAGTCCACGGTCATCTTCCCTTTCTCAGAATTCTTATTATGTTTTCTTATTATATGAAATGCTTAGATCCTGCTTGTATTCTAACTTTGAATCATTCTGTTTAGTTTGCTCAGCCTTCCCAGTAATCACCACTCTTGTCTATATAGAATTTTCCATTTACAAATTACTCTTGCATAAATATACTCCTAAAAGTGGACCTTGAACTTCACCTTCTCTTCCATCCTTTTTTTTTTTTTTTTTTTTGTCTCCATGGCACAGAAAACAAGGAGGACTTTTTCAAGATGAGAACAGTGAAAGCAGAGATATCCTGAAAGAATGTTAAAAAAAAAAAACAAAAAAAAAAACAGGGAAACATGTATTAAGTGCCTGCTCTGAGCCTTCACAGATGAAAGGCTCACAGCCCAATGAGGAAGACAGACAGAAACACCAAGAACACACTTCTCTATGACATGAGAAGTCACATCCATGTTTTGGCCCTGAGAGGAAGAAACCACTCTATTAATGACTCAGACAAGGTTCAAGAACCTGCGAATTTATCTTTTCATTTGAATGAGTTATATTTTCAGCCTTTTTTCCTTCACGAGCATCTAATCTCTTTCAATTAGAGATCTCTCATCTTTTGGAGGACTTCTCAAAAGGGGAGGAGGGTGCATTTCATTCATCTGAAGCTCCATCCTCTTTTGTAAAACTTTCAATTATTGACATCTTTTCTGGTTGGATCCAAGGAGTGACTGCACCTGCAACAGCAAAAAACAGTCCTGTAGGAGAAAGCAAGACAGTATCAAACTTCTAATTTGGGAATGAGCCAAACTATAGTCACATTTTGGTTCTTGCTTTCTTATCTACCAAGTGGCAGGTGGGCAAACAGATTCTAGAAAGCTATTTTCTCTTGTCCTCGTGATGCAAGAAAGGGAAGCATATTTGATAGACTGAAACAATATAAAATCTAGAATCAACTTTCGAGATCATTATTACTGCCTGCACATGTTTTAAATGAGGAAATCAAATCCTAGATAGTGTAATTGACATGCCAGGTGCCACCAGCTATCAATGGCAGAGCTGAGATTCAAAGTCAGGACCTTTGACCTCTCATCCAATGGTCTTTGAAGTCTGTGACACTTCATGTCTTTGGAAGAATACTTAATTTTGTTCCTCGTTATTAAAGGAATCTTCAGTATGTAGATTAAAAATTAAAAATTTTTAATCCAGTCTTATATTATTGGTTCCCCAGTATGACAGAAATCTTCAACATTATCCATCACCCAGGCATGAATTCAGATAACACAGTTTGAGTCAAGGTTACAAAGTCACTAATTGTGATTGTGCTGTTTGGCCATGCTAATGTCAGGGAAGCAAGCAAATAAGATACTGAATTTACATTGTAGAAATCAAGTCAGAGATGTCACATCTCACTGGGGATTGGGTGCTCAATCAGCTTCTAAAGCAGACACGACAAACACTCAAAAAATCATCCTTCAACACCCCTCAAAAGGTATAACATTGGAGATCATAATACTAGCTGAGAATATCCAACACAGATTACATTCGCTCCAATTTTGGAACAGATTGCTCTCTCTTCAGTTGAGCACCAGATGAAGTGGTGAGTTGGCTTGCATTCAGGGGCAATGTTGTATGAAAAATATGTATCTTTAAACACTAAACACTCAGCAGAGTGAGATGCTCACTCCATGGGAAACACAGGAGAACTTACCACCAACAGAGGAATGGCAGATCGTGGCTTCCATGTTGGGCTGCCTCCGGCCATATGTTTGAGTAGAGGGGCTGGTGAGATTCTCTGCATTACTTAAACTCTTCCCATTTTCTTTCCTTCTCCTGATTTTTACTGAGCTCCTGGAGTTAAGTTTGCCAGAATTAAATGTGCATTGGGACTTAACTGAACTTCTCTGTGAAATTTAGCCAGCTTGGTTGTAAGTCACCAGCTCAGAGTAATGAAGCTACGTGGGTTACACATATATGCTTATACTGATTTTTCTGCCTGAGGGGCTCTGTGCTTCCATCTCAACCACATTTATCATCGCAGTAGCAATTAATTGTATGGTGAAAATTTTTAAAAGGCGATGTAATTGGGAATCAAGAGAACTACGTTCTAATCCTGGTTCTACAAATAACTAGTTGAGGGACCCTGCAAAGTCTGTCTATCCTCTTAATCTCAGACTCCTCATCTTCAAAGAGGGGGCTCAAACAAGATATCCAGGGTGAATGTTGATTCTAAATTTATGTTAGGAGTTTACAGAGCCAGTTAGGGCAAGCATTGGGACTTCAATCCAAAGTAGAACAAAGGACTACAGGTTGGTAATATACTGCCTCTCCCACTCTTTCTCTCTCTTTCTTCCCTCCATCTCTCGTTTTCTTCTCTCCCCTCCTTCCTTTCCTCATCCCTTTCCTCCCCTCTTCTTGTCACTTTCACTCCCTCCCTCCCTCTGCTTCTCTCTCTCTCCCTCCCATTTTCCCTTCTTTCCACCCTCCCTTCCACTATTCCTTCCTCTCTTTCTTTCTTTCTTCCAAACCGTAATTGGGTGCCTATTATATGCTAAGGGCTCTGTAGGCCCTAGGGACACAAAGATAAACTTGAGATTAGACCATATTGTCTCTTGTGCATCGAAAAATCTTTTTCCTTCACTTATTTGAAATGCAACTGAGCAAGTCCAGTCTGATAGTATTATCATAGAATAATTCAGTGTGAAGTTTGTTTGGAAAATCACATCCTTTATCCAACTTAGATAAGCAAAAATACTTTTTAGTTCCAATAGGGTGTCACAAAAATCATTCTAAATTATTGAAAAGTTTCCTGAAGCTGCCTATGCTCCATTTATTGGTAAAGAAGGAAAAAGTACTAAAAGCTTCTAGCACAGTATTCAGGGCCACGTGGAATCTTTCTCCCATTAAACTCCATTTATCCTCAGGTGCCAGGAGAGGAAAACAGTGTGCTTTACGAGAAAGAGCCCAGGAGTAGAATTAGGTAGACATAGTTCACACTGCAGGTCTACCACTTACCAGCTGGGTCACCTTGGATGTATAACTTCACTTCTCAGAGTTGCTAATTCTACATTTGTAAAATGAAAGTGATAGGCTGGGCACAGTGGCTCATGCTTGTAATCCTAGAACTCTGGGAGGCCAAAGCGGGCGGGTTGTTTGAGCTCAGGAGTTCGAGACCAGCCTGGGCAAGAGTGAGACCCCGTCTCTACTAAAAATAGAAAGAAATTATATGGACAGCTAAAAATATATAGAGAAAAAAATTAGCCAGGCATGGTGGTGCATTCCTGTAGTCCCAGCTACTCGGCAGGCTGAGGCAGGAGGATTGCTTAAGCCCAGGAGTTTGAGGTTGCTGTGAGCTAGGCTGATGCCACGGCACTCTAGCCCGGGCAACAGAGTGAGACTCTGTCTCAAAAAATAGATAAATAAATAAATAAAATGAAAATGATAATATCTGCCTTGCAAAACTGTGATGAGGAATGACATGGTACAGGCCGGGTATCATTCCCCCCCACAGGTCTGTACATATAAAGGTGTACACATTATAGGCACATGAGAGTGCTGCACACATAATATAGAAGAAAAGGCAACTGTGCATAATTATGAGCATAACTGCAGAGAAAGGAACTCATCTGCACATGGCATATGAGTCTTACCGTGTTTCAAGAGTTGTGTCATTATGGTGGGACAGGCTGTCGTGTCAAATTGATCTCAAAGTGTATCATGGCTCAAACAAAACATTAATGGAAATTCATTCTCACTTATCTGACAATGAAAGTGCATGTTTCCAGTCAGCAGCCAGCTTTCCTCCAGAGGGTGGTTCTGAGACCCAGGCTCCTGCCGTCCTCTGGTTTGGTCACCACCATTGTCACACGTGTTCAGCTGACAAAGAGAGGATGAAGAAAGCACCCCTCCTTCCTGAAACTCTTGGTCCAAAAGTGATATATAAATCATTTCTGTTCTCAGTCTGTCATGAGAACTATTCACAGAGCCACGGCGGAACGTAAGGGGGAGCTAGGAAATGCAGTTACAGCTGGGCAGTAGCGTCTCAGAAATGACTCCGTACCAAGAAAGAATAGCAAAATATTGGTGGACAGCTAGCTGTCCCTGCTGTGGCAACATCGACCATATTAGACCACTTAAATCTATGAGGTAGGTATTATTATCCCCATCTTATTGGTAAGGATATTTCAAGTCATTTTTGAAGTAATCTCTGGGTCACAGGGATCCATGGCCATGTGTCTGACACCAATGCTAACTCCAGTATTCCAAGTCCTGCCTCCCAGTAGTCCTATGGGTCAGAATTTACAGACTCCTGAATGGTGGGTCGTTCTATACCCACATAGCATTGTCTCAAAGGGTATTAATTTACATGCAAACTGTGCAGTCATAGGCTTTCTTAGAAAATGAGAAATCTGGCAATTCTGAGTCCCCATTCCAGCAGGGACACAATTGCCTTCCAATGCTTTTGAGGTGGCATGTGCCTGCTGGTCCACTCACCACTATCCTCCCCTCCCCAGTTTATCCCTGCCCAGCTCCACCCACTGACATCATCTCCTTAGACTCTGTGGTCACTTGAGCCTATTACCTATGCTATAAAAGATATCTTTATTGTTTTATTTCTTCACAGGGAGTGTCAACATTTTGCTCTAAAAACTTGTACCAATGATGAGGAGATCAAAGAACTTAAATACATATTTCTTTCTGAAACTGTCAGAAAGACAGTATTTAATACTCTTTGTGCCTCTTCAAATTTTGTGCTTCTCACTCCTCTCTCTCACCTCAGATGATCATTCCTTCCTGCTTCACAAACCCATCTAAATAAATTTCCCTGCAGCCTGGCCCCCTTGGGTACAGAATAAGCTCTCTCCCGCTCTGCAAGATTGGTTTTGTGTCTTTTGTGTTAGTTCCCTCCCTCCCTGCACTTATCTACATTCCTCATTCCACTCCCAACAATAGCTAAGCTCCTATCAGTTCCATCCATCTAATCAATGCATCAGCTATTTGTCAACAGAACCCAGTGAGTCCCGACTCCATGTTCTGGAGATTAGAGTTCAGTAAGAAGTTGAAAAGCAGAGGACAAAGGACCTAGCGGGAAGATGGACATTGATTGGAGAGCAGCATGAGCTGATAATCTACCCCTGCTGAGCCAGAAAATCAGCTCCAGCTCTGCAGCCTGAGGCGTGGTGCCTCAGAGAACGGGGACTGCCCAGCCAGGCCAACCTCAGCACATTTAATTTAATGCAATTTTAATTCAAAGTCATAACTCTCCGACCCATCAACCAGGTCTACGTTGACAGTATAGTGACTCGTAGCATGGAAGGCATTCATAAAATTCTGTATTTCTAAATTTATTTGTCATTTGGATTCCCAAGAGCAGGATGTTTTAAAATAATTGCCTCACCGTGTGTACTTTCTATCACCAACTGGAATAGTCATTCCACCTTTTTTATGCTCTCTCCGAGAATTTTTTATTTTAAAACTATTTTCTCAACATTCCCAGGAATACATTCATTATAACTGCATTTTTAGCACTTTTTTCTTTACAGTGGTCCCCACTGATCCACGAGGGATACATTCCAAGACCCTCAGTGGGTGTCTGAAACTGTGGGCAGTACTGAACCCTATATATACTACGATTTTTTCTGTACATACATACCTATGATAAAGATTAATTTATAAAGTAGGCACAGTAAGAGATTAGCAACAATAATTAATAATAAAATAGGACACTTTTAACAATATACTGTAATAAAAATTATATGAATGTGCCCTCTCTCTCTGTCAAAATATCCTGTACTGTACCGTGGGTACTTGAAACCACAGAAAGCGAAACCATAAAAGGGAAGAATACCGTATTACATTTAAAACTTTTTTATAGTGATAAGAATACTTGACATGAGATCCACCCACTTAAAGTTTTATTCAAAACTGTGCAATACGATATCATTAACTACAGGCACAATGTTGTACTGCTGATCCCTAGAATTTATTCATCTTGTATAACCGTATGTCTACTCCTCAATGGCATCGTTCCCCTAGCAACATTTACTCATGCAAAACTCCTCACTGAGAATGGACATAGTCTGAGAATCCTTCTCAGTGCTGGGCAGCCCCTGAGAAGCAATCAGCACTGGCAACTTGGGGTACAAATCAGTTTGCCCAGTTTGCCACCCCTGGCTGGAAAGCCAGTTAAGGTGGCAGTGAGGCAGGGGAACAACTTCAGCAGCAGCAGAGGTTGAGTAAAGCCAAGAAAGTGCAGCTGCTGTATGCAAGTGATTCTCCCACTTCCTCCATCTGTTGAATTGCTCCTTGGATCTTTCTGTGTCATGTGCATAGTTTCATTTGCCAAACCAGACCTCACATTTGCATGTTCCTTTTCCACTCCGTTTTCATGAAGACCTCCCAGGCCATACGTCCAGCAGCACATGACAGAAGATGAAGCCCCTGACATGGGTGCTTTCTGGGTGTGCTTTGCTTTATAGAAGCCCACACCACGTGTGGCGTCACCTTGATCCTCTTCAAAACCTCATGAGTAATGCAGGGTAACCGATGTTTTCCTCCATTAGTCAGATGATGAAATTGAAGCCCAAAATGTAAAGAGTGATTTTAAAATACGACATAGTTTATATCAGGATTGGAATCATTTATTGAGCCAACAAACATTTTCTAAACACCTACTCTGTTCTGGGTATCAGAGTCTATCTAGGTAGAGATAGATAAAAATAAAACACAGTTGATGTCCTAAAGAAATCCATAACCTAGAACAGAAATCAACAAACTATGGACTGTGGGCCTAAGTTGACCCAATGCTTGTTCTGCTAAATCAAGTTTTATTGGAACACAGCTATGCCCATTCGTTTACACTCTGTCTATGACAACTTTTGTGTTACAACAGAAGAATTGCATAATTATGACAAAAATTATGCAACTCCTAAAGCCAAAAATATTTACTGAGGCTATAAGAAAAAGTTGACTGATCCCTGATCTAGTAGGAAGTGGGTTAAGTGAAATCAAGTGTGGCAGATGTTGTTATAAAATTCTTCATGAGGCATATGTTGTGAGCTAAAATAAAGTCAGGGGTGAATTCACAGAAAAAAAAAAAATAAAATAATGTCTTGAAAGGTATCCAAGCAGTGTCAGCAAAATAATGGAGAGGAAACAGCAGGCTCATGAGAGAACTGTCAATAGTTCAGCATAGTTGGCACTTATGATTGGTAAGTGGGGCATGGAGAATATGGAAGAAGAGTTAGTAGAGAGTTGTGCTCAGGGACCGCCTCAAGGAGGACTTTGTATACAATGCTAGAGCCACTGACTGTGGGACCAGGAACCCCTGTGACTTTTGTGTGACAGATACAGACTGCACTAAAACTGAAACCCTGTATTTCTCTTCCAGGCTGAGCAACCCTCCAGGAGCATTTAAGGTTCATCAATCATGATGCCATTATATGATAATGTGAGTTTTAAAGAATAAATTGAATCTCTGTTAAATGGATTTCAAGCTATTTCCTAGCCTTATAATAGTTTCTAGCAACTAGAATAATAGCTAGTATTAATAGTTAAGAAGGAGAGTTATAGGGTACCATGAGAGCAGATAGTCAGTAGTCTGGTTTAATCTGGGGAGGATAGAGAAGTTTGTCCCGCCTACGGCCATACCACCATGAATGAGCCCGATCCCATCTGATCTTCGAAGCTAAGCAGGTTCGGGCCTGGTTAGTACTTGGATGAAAGAAGTTTGTCCCTGGGAAGTGACCTTGAAGGCAAGACCTGAGAGCTGAGTAGACATTAGCCAGAGAAAGAGTCAAAGAATTGAATGAGAACTTTGTCTTAACATTTCAAAACCTGCAAAACAATCATTCCAAGATGCTACTCTACTCCCTGGAAGGGCCACTGTGTTAAAATCTCATTGATTCCATTTGTAAAATGGAAATAATAATGGTATTCACCTTGTAGGGTTTCTCTAAGGACAAAAGAAAGCAATGCATGGAAGATGCTTAACATGAGAGTTAGCATACAATAACCATGCTAGAGATGCCATCTATAACATGAGCATTTGTCTTTGTCTTCGTGTCTCTTAGAATAGTGAGCTTATCTTGGTTGCCTTAGATCCCTTTCAAAATCTAGGTGTAAAAAAATCTACGTCCATAAGTCAGAATTTTGATTTTGGAATATCAATTAGTATGATATTTTTAGTGAATCAGTGAATCTCAGAGTCAGAAGGAAGCCAAAATCGAAGGAGCTCCATCTCCCACTGAGGGTGGGACTCCCTTTACAAAATCTCTAACATGTGGTCTTCCAGTCCTACTTGGATCAGACCAGTGGTGGGGCCACTTGTTTCCTGACTGGAGCAAGTGATCACAGGAAAAATTTTCTCCATATGAAGCCCAAATTAACGTTCCTGAGACAGGCACCCATTGGCTTCAGTTCTGTCCTCTGGGTTCATCAAATGACTCTTCAAAGCCCTGACAGCAGTTTTCACATGCAGAGCCCAGGCCTCAGGATGGGATCTCTCCACTGCACTTTCTCTGTATTTCAGGGATTAGAAAAGACAGAGGTCCTTTGCCACAAAGCTCATGTCTCATTCATCTCTGAACAGTGTCTCTCCCATAGTAGGCACTCAACAAATGTCTGTTGACAAATTAAGGAAAGAGTACTTATTCTGAAGCATATTACTCTTTAAAAAACAATACAAAATTGAATAATGTCTCAGCCAATTTTTGTCTGAACCCTAGTGTGCATCAGAAAACAGCATGAAGTTAGTAAAGATGCAGATTTCTGTGCTATATCCTCAGAGATTCTGATTCTGTCAATCTGGAGTTTTCTTGGGCACTTGCATTTTTATCATGTGCCTTTGTTATCTTTGAATCACTTGGTTTTACTGACTGCACATGGAGAAACATGCTTTAAGCACTCCAGACACCAAACCAACTTTTATTAAACTTGATATTTGGAAGTAGCAAGCACATTGCACTTATTTTCACCTAGAACAACTTTTCATTTGTTCCTTTATTATTTTTTTCCCCTTGAAGCATTTTTTTCTGGGTTACCCAGCCATAGCTCCCTTCCCATGCTGAGAGGTATGCTCTATCTATTACATTCTTTTCAGACCTCCTAAGGAGATAATTAGGCATTGCAATTGATTGCAATTTATTAATCAGAGCAGGATGTCATGGGGGGAAGTACAGTGCTGAAGTCTAGTATAAACTCAAGGTGGGTGCACACAATGATGGGGTAATAAGACAAAAATAACCACCAAATCACAGGATGTCTTAAGCTGATGCCCTATAATACATTGTGGTTTCCTGATCTATGATATGTGAGTATTAAAACCTCCCTGGTCTACCACCACAGCTAGAGGTGAGATTCATTCTCTAAATATTTATTGAGTGTCTGCTATGTACTGGGTACTGTTACTGATGCTGAGGATACATTAGAGAACAAGGCCAAATCCTTGCCTCGTGAAGAAACAGATAATAAACATGTAAGAACATACACTTATACTACACCATCTTATACTACACAGCAAATAAATAGAATTGGATAATAGGACAGAAGGAAGAGGGCAAGAGGGCTGGTGAAGACTCCTACTACACAGGGAAGGACTCCCAAAGGAGGCGCTATTTGAGCAGAAAACGGATGTAGTACACCTCATGACAGCCCAGTGGAAGAACACTTCTAGAAAATGGGGTGGACAACCTTCAGCCTTGGGGCCACATGTGGCCTTCTGAATCCTTGAGTTTGGTTTTTTGACTGAATCCAAATTTTACAGAACAAATCCTTTTAAGAAATTTATTTTTTTTGTGAAGTTTGGATTTGGTCAAGGGACCACACTTGGGGATCCGGAGGGCCACATGTGGCCTTGAGGCCACAGGTTCCCCACCCTGGCCAGCAGGAGAAGCACTGTGAAATGTGGTCTATGAAAGGCCAGTATTATTCTCACTGGCTATTAAGCCAACAAGGATCTAAGCAATTATCTAGCCCAGCCTATTGGTTCAACAGGTGGAAAAACATAAACCTACAGAGATGAACACATCTCTCTTAAGTAGAACACTGGTGCCCAGGTCCTGTATGTGTAATAGAGCTTTTGTTATCATCTTTCCTGGTTTTCTTCTTCCTCATCTTCCATTGTTCTTCTACTTCCTCCAAATTTCATCCTTTCCCATTCTGCTACCTCCTCCTCCAAGTTCTGTTCCTTCTCTTCCCTTTTTTCCTTTGTTTCTCCACCCTCTCTCCTCTCTTTCTCCTGATCTTCCCTCTCTCTCTCTTCCTACTCGGAGAATTAGGCTTTTCTGATCCCATGGTTTGTGGTCAGTGCTACATCAAGTCAACAAGATTTATCCCTGTCTGCAAATAGTTCTGACTAACATCAGATATTTTTAAATCTTGACATCTGAGAACCTAGAAATATCACTCCCCTAGTCCTCTCTCTACCCTCTTTAAAAACTATTTATTATTTTGGCTGAAAATTCCTTTTCCTAGTGTCTGACATACAAGCCACATCCATGGTTACAGAGGTTTTATATCTATACCCTGATACCAAGTATTGGGTGCAGAAGGTACAAAGGAAGACCCAAGTGTAGCAAAGTCCAAACAGAGCGTTCTAACATAATGGGAAGGCATTAAGTACAAGTCACCAACCCTTAGGGAATGGGGAAAGATAAAGACTACCAGCAAACCACAGGAAATTGATACCTTTTTTAAGAAAAGGTCTGTTTTTTCATGCCTATCCCATTTCTGGAAGTAGGTATCTTGTTTCAGCCCAAAACCTTGTGAGAGACACTAGAGGATGGCAGTGGTTTGAGAATTGATAGCAGTGACTCAAACAGACATCTGATCCTAAACTGTGAGTATAGAAGCAATGCAATGTGAGTTCATTACATCCTCTCCCCAACACACATTCCTAATTGAGTCCTAATACAAATTCCTGACCATTATATTTCAATTTTGTATTTCTAACCACATACCTAGAGAATGCAGAGCTGGCATCTGTAGAAATTGATTTTTCTTTTCCTGTAGAAAGAGTTCTTTGCTGTCACAACAAAGCATATTCTTTTCCTTAGAAAGAAAGTAAAAGAAATTACTAGGAGTACTTTTATCCTGCCCAACAGTGAACATCAGTCTACCACACAGCTTTTCAACTTTTCCAACTCTATCTGCCACTGATAAAAAAAAAAATGGTAGCTACATACACATAAATGAGTCTTCAAAAAGTCACAATCTAAAACTTGCTCCTACAGCTAATCTCTCTGGGACTCAGTTTGCTCAGCTGTAAAATGAGGGAGTCAAACAGATGATGTTTAGATCTGTGGCAACTCTACCATCCAATTCCTTCTAGGTTCTCAATTCTTCACATCATGATGCTACACACTAGAAATAAAATAAGTCTCAAATTTCTCTCTTCCCTCTCTCCTTATTGCTGATCAAAGAATAAAATATTTTAGTCTTGTTCTATGTTTTTTAATCTTGATGTTATTAAAATTATATATTTTTCACAGGAAGCAAAGAAGAGATTAAAATTTGTTTATGGGTTGCTGCAGGGTATGGGACAGTACCTCCTGATGGTTTGGGGATTCAGCTATGGGGCTTGATTACATTTATAAATAGTGCTCCACAAAATGTCAGAGAGCAGACTGGTGAATCTTCTCTCCAAAGAGCAATGATAAAGCTGAACAAAACTGTTAAAAGCAACCAATCTCAGATGCTGGAAATTGACCAAAGGTATACAATAAATTTGGAAATATTTATTCAAAAAAAATTGCTGAACATCTATAAAGACATGAGATTCAGTGACTTCTTGGGCTGCTCTATCCCCACTTCCAGCTCCATGGCATGGAAGCTCTACTATGGCTGGGCATAGTGTGAGAACAGACAGCTCCGCCACCAGAGAGGTTAGGTTGATTTGGAGCAGAGTGGAGAAAAGCCACATGCCAAAAGGCATTGTCAAAAATAATAGCAATCCCAGTGCCAATCTGGGAGGGAAAACATCATAGCTTCCTGAGGCTGCAGTAATGACTGAGCCAAGCAACAGATTAGCCAGAAATATAGTAGGGAAATCCAAGGAACAAGGCAGACACGATGAGTCTTGCTAATATACCAGCTGTTTTTGGTGGTCTAGTTGCTTTGTTTAAGTAGCTGAGAGGTTTAGTTTCTGAGTTTGAGAACTTCTCTTGGTTCCCTGTCTTGTTTTCCAGATCTTCCTATTCATCTTACCCCTGAAACTGTGAGCTCCAGGAGGGCAAGGATGGCATCTCTCTTCTCTGTTATGTCACCAGCACTGGATCAGAGCATGGTATGAAGTAAACATTCAAAGATCCAAACCTTTACCTGAGTTGGTCTGACTCTTCTGTTCTCCCATCTGTGGGTCAAGTGAGGACATCTGGGTCTGCAAACCCTACTGGCTGGCACCCGTGTCAAGGAAAATGAAATAACTAGAGGAGAGCTCTTTGGCTAGGTTTCTCAAGTGACATTGGTAGCAAGCTTTCATGTTCCAGGGTTTTATATATGTATATATGTAAACAATCGCTCCTCTTTGGAGGGTTAGGTGCTTGCCTCCTGAAGCAACACTCTAATCTCCCTGGAATTAAATTTCATGACTGCTTTGCAGAAACTGTCATCGGTAGGAACAGGATCCTCCATCTTGAAGGGTTATGGTGTGTAGCTTCTCCAGCCTTTCTGGGGCTGAAAATCCCCTGGCTCCTTGCATTTCCTCCAAGAACTGTGACTACATTATGGAGTGATTACTGTCATTTATGGGGCAGGAGGGAGTATTTGGAATGGATGGGGTCAGAGTTTCCTCTCATTATACATACAGTCGCTCAAAAAGATTCTTATTTGTGGCTTTCACTTTCCATTTAGCTTCCTCTGCTCAGGTCAAAGAGATTAAAATTAAGAACGTAAGAGAGGAAATAAATATTAGCAGTTTTTATTCATTTGTTTCAATATTTCCCTTGATCTCCTCCGATGACAGCTTAGGGTTATAGGAAAAAAATTTCAGACTATGGTAACTGGTTTGACATGACACCTAGGTTTGTCATTATTCTCTGCATGACACTGGGTAAGTTAATGTCTCATGGTCACTATTTCTTTAGCCATAAAATGGAAATATCAACTAAACTTATGGGTGATTTTGAATGAAAGGGAAACCAGTGATCAGTTGTTTTCTTGTACTGGGAATCCTTTGTCTCCATGGGCTGTCTCCATGGTCACCAGCACCCATGAGTGAGATCTCATCACCTCCTCAAGTTCCTCTAAAAAATTTACTCACACATGAGCAATGTCAATTTTACTGAAGCTTTTATAAAATTGAAGAGGAAGTTTATATTACATATATGATTTTTTTTTTAACTTTCATTACATTTCTCCTTTTCTTTTTTTGTTTGGGTTTTTTTTTTTTTTTTTTTTTTTTTGCTCTTCTAAAGACTTTCAGCTGAGCTGTCCTAATGACAGGGTTCTTTCTAACTCTTCCTCCACAAAGGGACCAGTGTATCTGCTTGCTCATTCCCTTCCAGTAGAGAACTTGAATTTTTTACTCTGCTATTATTATGCAGAATAGCTTTCTACTCCCTGAAGGTAGAAAGTCCCCTGAAGCCTTAAAACCCTAAGGGGACTTATGAAAACAAATCAGACAAGTATCTTTGATGAAGAAGTATTGTCCTTGTAACAAAGTCTTTTAAATTGCCATAGGGTCAAACTGCCTGTATTAAAATTCTGGTTCTACAATTTATTAGCTTGTGACCTTGGGCACATGGACTCGCCTTGTAAAATTTCAGTTTTCCTGTCTATAAAGTAGGAAAAAGAGAATTATATTATTGTTATGATTAAATTACACAATCCAAGAAACATGTTTAGCACAGGGCCAGGCATATAAACCCATAAACATTAAGAAATAGATCTGGGAAAATGGCTGGTACATTGTAGGTTTTCAGTAAGGAATAGTATTGCTATCTCATAGGTTTTTATATGAGTCAGATGATGTCATATGTGTTGAAATTGAAGAGATTTCAGGCACTGTGAGGGAAATATTTTTAACTGAGTAAATCATTAGGTGGGAATCATTTCTACCCTGAACAAATCAGAACTATCTATGAAGGAACAGTTCTGGATGGATTTTGAGGAAGTATGAGAATTTTTCTATGTGTCCAGCAACCTTCTCAATTTTAGGGGATGCATTATATGCCCCATATCACCCCATACCCCCAGACCTAGGTATCATCATTATTTTTTTCTTATTAGGAAGATTCTGGGCTCACGATGCAGTCTCAGAGCTTAACTAGAGGTCTGGTTAATGGGATTCGGTTTCATGAATATTTACCAAATTTCAGTCTCGTAGGTTTTCACTGGGCGTGTCATCTACTTTAGGGTGGACAAGGAGAGGTGCTACCCAGATGCCCCTTCAGGAAAGGACCTGTTGCCCCGTTGCCCCGTTGCCAGCAGGCAGCCTCTGCTGACAGCATCTTCAGGACTTGCTTCAGCAGCACAAAGACACCCAAGGGCGTGCCCTTCTCGGGGAGCCTCACATGCAAGACTAATCAAGGCAGGGGCCCAGGGATGTAAAGACCAAGGTATTTTGGCCCATCATGGAACAACTCTGTGTTCCTCTTTGTCAGAGGCTCTGTCAAGCCTGCATCCTAGTTTGACTTCATCTGTCTAGTCCTTCTCCTCCCACCTCTCCTCCACATCTGTTGATCTCTAACAAATATCCTGCAAGGCAAACTTCATCTCAATGTCTGCTTATAGAGAACCCAACATGTGATATACTATTTGGGACATATATCCTTGAACTTTTGAGGAATGCCTAGGTCCATGCTAAACACTGTGGGGTTTATAAAGGAAGTATGCATGTTCTTGGCCTCAAGGAACTCCCTAGGGAGAGAGAATACATGAGTGCATGCTCACACACAAACACACGTGCACACATACCCCTAAAATAACCAAATAATAATGCAATATTATTTTGGTATTAATAATAATATCTGAATATACATGATTGTGTGACAAAATGAGAGGCAGAAAGAATGTATACAGAAAATTAACAATAGGCCAGGCTAGTTCGGGGGAAGAGATGGGCTTGGGTGGGCTCTGAAGGTTGGGGAAAATTGGGATAAGCACTCTAGCACGTAATTTAAAAATGTTTTCCGTTTTAGGAGAAAATAGCCAGGCCTTCTCAATTCATGATAAACAAACAGAATCAATCCAGCTACTAATCCTACGAGTCCTTGCAGTTCTTCAGGAAATTGCAAACCTGTAGCCTAGAAATCACAGGGGCTGCAGCAGGACGGAGGAGCCATGCTAAGCTTATTCAATACCGCTGACCTGGCAGCTTAAAGATCATCGTGATGTACAGGGTGTGAACGTGTTGGGCAGCCTTAAGGAGATTCTGGAAGGCTGGAGATAAGGAGGTTTGGAAAAGGCAATGTCTGTGCTCAGTTACCACGGTCCAAAACTGCCTCCCAGACAACTTCCCACTTGGTTGCAAATGTTGGATGACAGGGCCAGCGTCAGATACAATTCTGGGTCCCCTTAATGCACACGCAATGAGGTAAGGCCTAATTGGCATCTGTAGAATGGGCAAATAAATGGGCTGAGCACAAACAGAAGAAAATACTCTTCCATGCTGTCTTGCTCTTTTATTCATTCAAACATTCATTCAACATTATGTATTGAAAGTTTACTCTGTCTCAGGGATTGCACTAAGGACTGCCCTCAGAGCTCATTACCGTCTAGTGGGAACTAGAGATGATAAAAAAAAAAAATCAATCAAATAGACAAATAATTACCATTTGTGACAGGTGCTATAACATCAATAAATAAGACAAAAATGGGGACAGACTCCCCAACACAGGGTAGTGGGGAAGGGCTTTCCAAAGGAGGAAACAAATAAATAGAAATTATAGAACCAGGTAGAAAGGTACCAGGTGGCAACGGGGGTTACAGTTTAGGCAAGGAGAAGAGCTTGGGGGAGGATTCTGGGATAGAAGGTGAGATGGCTCATTGGAAGAGTTAGGAAGAGGCCAGGTGACTGGAGCACAGGAAGGGGCAGGTAGCTCAAATGAGGATGAAAACGAGGCAGGGATAGACCATTCAGGACTGTGTTCATGAGGCAAATGGGAGCTAATGGAACATTGACAAAAATCCAATTAAATTTTAAAGCACATTCCTTCTGCAAGATGGAGGACAGCTCCTCACTGATGGCTTGAGCAAAGCCTTGGGAAAGCCAAGGATGATGACATTGTCTTTGCCCCTGTGTCTCCCACCTTTCCCTCTCTTTGTAGTGGTCTCCAGTTTCAGAACTGAACTGCAGAACTTGCCATGATGCATGTATGCTTATGAAACTGGTGGTCCCCTAAACTAAGTTTTTGGGGAATATATATGAGGGAGGCAGGAAAACATTGAGAGAGAACGTGGGTGTTGGTGCCAGATATGTAGCAGGTTGGGTTTTGACTAATCATTTCACCATCTCAGGCCTCAATTTTCTTCATCTTTAAAGAAAATTAAGCAACATTCTCTCTGTATGGGAAGGATGAGAATTCGTAAGATAACAGATGACTTAGAGCCATAGAATTTTTAAAAGATGGGGCTATTTTCTTCATAAAGTATTGGTATTAAATTACCAGGAAGACAGGTAGACTGCATTGGTAAGAAGTCAGAAGTAGAGAATTTGAGAGAAATGACATAATTTTGCTATTTCCAAGTACATACAGTTCTAAAAAGTAGAGAAAAATGTATTTTTGGTGATACGCTACAGAATTCCTCTTAAGGAGAAAACTATATTTCTTGAAGAATGCTTTGAGAGGCTCTCGTGGGGTCATTGAGCCACCGTGGGGGATGCATGTCAGCTTACACAAAGCCCTCAGAGCAGGGCAGAACCACCTCCTCACGGCAGGAAGGAAAATGCCTTCCTAAGAGGGAGAGGGAGAGAAGAAAGCAGAGGGAAGGAAAGGAAGGGGAGCAGAGAGAGATAAGAGTGGTAGAGAACTGTGCAGTACACCATGTGGCCTCTCCCCTCGACCCCACACATCTTCAGCAAGGTGATCTAACTCACAAAAGGAGAGTAGCTTTATTTCCCTGGAAACAGGAACATGGGCCGATGATATGAATGGCTGCAGAAGCTGGAGACAGATGTCACCAGGAGGAAGCAAACTCCTGGAAACTCCAGATAATCTCAGTGAAGCTTCACCCTAGAGTCAGCCATTCAAACCAAGATTGTTTTGCTCTCCAAAAGACAAGGAGGCCACTACTATCACATGGGTTATAGGAGAACACAAACAAAGATTATTGCCATGTATGCTTAAATAAGAAGACATCTTGGAAATGAGCACACTTGTTAAAGCTACCCATTGACTTGAGCTAGTGTTTGTTTGTTTAATGCAGACTATACCTGAGGGTCATCTTACCTCACATCATTGCTTTATTTGGCAAACTCTTTCTTCACCAAGCACGAAAGGTTGACTTCATCCAACCTTTCCTCCAAATCGTGTAATTCCAGTACACATGAAACTAGAAGCATTTCTGTGCATCTTTTAAGAGCTCTCAGAAAATAAATCATGACTTATCTAGGGAGGGATGAGCAATGAACTCACTGACTTAAATGGGCAGGAGAATGGGGACTTCATGCTTCCTGTTGGGAAAGAAGGCATTGAAGAAAGGTAGACATTTCTCTCACACAGAATTTTCAGATTGGATTTTCAATGTGGCATTGAATTAATATTGTAAATGTTTAAGAACACTGGCTCTAGAAACTAATTTTTTAAGTTCAAATCCTTATTCTATTACTTGCTATTGTATCACCTTTTGCAAGTCTCTTAACCTCTCTGAGCTTCAACTGGACCATCCATAAAATGGGCATACCTACCTCACAGGGCTATTGTGAGGGGTAAGTATGGGTGAGTCCTTAGCACCATGCCTGGCATTGCAAAACACTTAGCAAATATTATCTATATTTCTATAATTACTGTCTTTAATATTTGGGCTCTTTGTCACTGCTACCCAGAGCTGGAATTGTATACAAAATCTATTAATACTACAACTCCTCATTAAACTAGTCTAAGCCAAACTTCAAAAGAGGTGAGTGTATATCTAAAGTTAAGTATTTGGCCGGGCGCAGTGGCTCATGCCTGTAATCTTAGCACTCTGGGAGGCCGAGGCAGGTAGATCGCTCAAGGTCAGGAGTTCGAGACCAGCCTGAGCAAGAGTGAGACTCCGTCTCTACTAAAAATAGAAAGAAATTATCTGGCCAACTAAAATATACATATATAGAAAAAATTAGCCAGGCATGGTGGCGCATGCTTGTAGTCCCAGCTACTTGGGAGGCTGAGGCAGTAGGATCGCTTGAGCCCAGGAGTTTGAGTTTGCTGCGAGTTAGGCTGATGCCACAGCACTCTAGCCCGGGCAACAAAGTGAGACTCTGTCTCAAAAAAAGAAAAGAAAAGAAAGGTAATTATTTGACATTTTGTAGTCTAATCCTTAGTTTTATTGGCTCTTCATTGTTGCAATGGTGTCATCAAAATTTACCTGTACTATTATTGTCACAATCCTCTGTGAAGGCAAAAGGAAAGATCCTATTCAATTGAAACCATTAACGGCTGATAATGACATAAGGTATAGAATGACTTAGATGTAATTGTCTTCATTCTTAATTCAAATGTATGAGCTAATGTGGACAGATGGCATGATTATGGATACCACCCCTGGACAGACATTCAGGAAAATTCTCCTCTTACCTCAAGTTCTGCTCTTACTTAGTTATATGATCATGAGATAGTCATTTAACATCTCTGGGTCTTACTTTGTTCGTTAGTAGCACAACATTAAGCAATCGTCTAGGTCCATTTTGTTTTAAGATGTGTGTAATTCATATTACATTTTGAAAAACTATAGAGATGTTCAAGATCTGGGTCTGCAATTAGAATGTATGAAAAAAGGAACAGTATCAAAGCCAGGAAATGTATGGTTCTGAATCCAATTCTACCTCTATGTTTTTGTTGTGACTAAATTCTTGACTTTACTCTCAACTAAACTTTGTTTCTTTATTATATATAAAATAAAGTGGTTAAATTAGAGCAATATTCCCCAAAGCATTTGCAAAACAATGGCTTATGTGGATAGGTTTTCTTACTGCAGCAATTCCCAGAGGAAGAAAATGCTAATGTACACGGTGACTATTTGAGGGTGGGATTTTCTTTGCAGCCTTTCTAAAACGTCTTTGATAAAAGAGCCAGTTCTTTTTCCTATAGTGCCTCTTAGTTAATGGAACACCCTTTAAAAGCCTGGAGCCAGGCAACCAACCAGCAAACTCCTTTGTGACTTTGACAACCCTAGGTTTTTTGATTGGGGAGTAAGGATGGCAGTGGGGATGAAAGAGAAACAGATTTCAAACCACTGAATCACTGCAGACTCATCCAACAGCCACATCAGAGCAGGGATGTCGTCAAAGAGTTAAACTTCCTTTCCTGAAGCCCAAATTCACAGGCCTAGACGAGCTTGGGCTCCAAAGGAACGATTTCTCCTTTTTATGAAGCCTATCTGGCTCTAATAGAAAGATGAAGAAAAATTCTAGGACATTGTAAAATATTATAAGCCTCTGTTCAGTGGGGTTTTCATAACTCAGGCAAAAGCACTCTGGAAAACAGGAACTTTTAAAGAGGTTTCTTTTGCAGAACTGGACCAAGAAATTGGGCACTCTTCACCTGGCTAATGCTGATAATTATCTGTGAAGACCTCTCTTGCTCCCTCAGATGAGTTTCTCTAGGTTTCAAAGAAACTCATTCCCCAGCAGCTTGAAAGGCTAGAAAAGAGGTTGTCGGCCGCTCAAGTTGTTTGGCTTGAAATAAAAGATTCTGAAACTCAGCATGAGAAGAAATGCTTCTCATTTCTTCCTCAGCTCTTTCTGAGGAAGGTCTTCCTCAACAATAAAAATTAGAACATTGAAAAGTCATAACAATGTTTTATATAACGTATTTTCTAAACAAACCAATGTTTTAACTTTATCTTCATTATAAATTTGGTGAGGAGAGTACTAGAAAACTTATAATTCAAACACAGTAATGAATGAAATAGAATTGTAAGTATTAGAAGTAAAAAGACCTTAGAGAATGTCTAATTTGCTTTTTCTCTCTTCTCTCAAGAAGAGGACATCAGCCCAGAGAGGGAAAGTGGCTGGCATCAGGGCAAGTTAATAACAAATTAACGTCAGAGCCCAGGTTAGAAATTTTGTCTCAAATCTCCTTTTAAAATAAGCTGAATTTGGCAGGCATGGATCTCGATATTTCAGTTTTAAAATATGACAACGTTTGTTTTAGATCCTCACTAGAATCATCCATGGAAATATAGACATTTAAATTTTCAAGGCGCTCAATACTATTCCTTTAAGAATAATAGTGTGAGCAATGGTGGCCCATAACCACAGTAGCAATACTGCTTTGATAAAATGCCACCTAGTGGAGCTTTGGAAGCAAAACACACTTCTTCCGCATAATCCTCTCAAAGAGAAACACCTTTCCTAGGCTCGCATTTTAATCAATATCATTAGCTCCCTGAGTGCTACATGATTAAAAATAACACTGAAAATTGTCCTGCTTCCAGAACTCAGCAGGGAAGATGACATTGTGCAAAAATAAGTTGGATCACAAGAAAGAAGGCGTACGGTGCCAAACTGAAAACCGTGGGGCCAAGGAGCCTTAAATCTTCACCCCCGCTTTACCGTAACAGTAAACAAAAAAACTAGAAGCGAGTTTGTTGTACTACTGTCTCTCCGTGGTTTGGGGCATCCAAATTGCTGTGGAAGGTGGAGGATGTATAGGATGAACATTTTACCATGAACAACTTACAGGAAAAAACTGTCTGGAACCAGAAATCCTCAGGACTAGGAAGCACCTAAAATGTCTGGTCCCCTCTCTGACTGTGGTGAGGTCCTTACCCATCCGGTTTAAAGACCCCACCCAGACAGTAACGTGGACAGCCATGATGGAGGAATGGATGGGCCAATCTGTAAAGGTCCACGTGGAAAACTAAGAACCATGGATGGATACCAGGCAGGCTGGTTTTGACTCAGTGGGAAGAAGAACCCTCAAAATCAGAAGCTCCCAACAAGGCATGAAAATCCTAGAAGGCTGGATAAGTATAAGTCAAGACTATCACACCAAATGGAGACCTAATATTTACAAGGAATTGGAGTGAACTGTGCTGAAGAACTCAAGAATCTATCTTTGTCCTTAGGTTGGTTCCACCAGGGAACAGACTCTGAGAGGGAGATTTGGATGCAGGATGTGGATTCGGAAGTGCTGTCAGGATCAGTACCTGCAGGAGGAGGGAGAGAAGCAGGGCTGGGCAGAGGGAGGCACAAGCTTATGATGCACAAGCCGGAAAGGCCTCGGAGATCCCATGGGAAAGAAGGTCTCAAAGGAGAATGGGCTATAGAGTTGTCCTGCCTGGAGGCAAGGCAGCCAGGGTTTTTTATGCCTGCTAACCAGTCAGGCTTTGAGCTGCCTAGGGGAAGGGGGATGGCCTTGTATTCGCAGCTTTCTTTGACTGAGAATAATTCCCAGAGAGGAACTCAACTGAAAGCAGTTAGCTGTCAATATAGCAGGGCCTCAGCTCCTGACAGCACCCAGTATAGCCTTCTCTGCCTGCCTCTCCTGAACTCAACCAGGAAGCTGCTCTTGTCATTCTCCAAGGTCAAAGAACCCTTAACCTGCAGTTTTGTTTGCAAAAGAGTTAGGCTCCTCAATTCTTTTTGTTTTCTATCTGCATGCTTTAGGATACTCCCCCTACCCACACACTCGTTTGCATTTCCCCCTTTTAAATTATATTTTAGTAGAATGAGCTGAAATTTAAAAAAAAATTATATTTTAGGAGCCTAAGTTATGATAAGATAGAAACCTAATTTGTCCTTTTCTGATATTTTTCATATAAATTAGGCCTCACTTTGAGTGTTAACTTCTCTATGCCTCATTTCTTAATCTGTAAAATGGTTATAATAATAGTATCTCCTGAGTTATTATAGAAATTAAATGAAATAATGACTGTGAACCTGTATTATATATAATCCACAGTAAACACTCAATGTGCTATCATTATTACAGAGAGAGAGAGAGATTCATGATATTAGACACACACACACACACACACACACAAACACACACACGTTTTGCTCCTAATCTCCAAAGTCCTTCACTAGACCAATAGTTCTCAAAGGTCCCCAATACCCTTTTCAATCACCCATGAGGTCAAATTATTTTTGTAATAATACTGCAACATTAATTGCCTTTTTCATTTTCTTTCTTCTTGAAGTAAAATGAAGTTTTTCAGAGACTACATGGCATATATTGATGTTATCACTCTAATGTCAATATTTAATGAGCTTATTATGGATATTTTTAAATAAATTTACAAAAAGATCACTTCTTTTTCTAATTTCCAATATGGTAACTATATAGATATAATCCACATAAACAAAACCTTTGTAGAATTTGCAATAATTGTTCACAAGTGCAAAGGCATCCTGGGACTAAAATGTCTGAGAACTACTGACCGGGACAGATTCTGTCACCCCCTTCCAAATCTCTGCCCACCACCCAGCACCCACTCCCTACCACCCAGCCTGCCTGCCAGACTGCCCTGACTCCTACTTCAAGGCTGCTCTCTCTGTTTTTAATATGAAGATCGACTCAGGATACGACCTTGCAGATGGGGATGTGGGATGAGGTCAGAGAGGACACTGTATACTTCGCCCCAGGGGACAGCCAGATGGAAGATTCTGGAATATCAAATGAGGTCCCAGAGAACTGGATGTTGCAGTTCTCTGCAAAGAAGATGCTGAGTGGCACCAAACAGATCACAAAGTGACTGACATCCTGCTGCTCAGCTGCTGACTGTATTTTAGGAGGACAGGCGTGTGCAGAGTGATGGGGAGCCCATTGTTAAATAAATGATCATGTGAGGCTTTCTCCAAAGCTCACCACAAAGATGACTCACTCAAGTCACTTTGACAGAAAGTTGCTCTATGCAGCTCCAAACTTTCTGAATTTAGGAAAGGAGTAACTCTTACAACACTGGCACAGACCTGAGTTTTTATTGTCCCTCTAGCCGTTGGTAACTGATTGTGAGCTTTCAACATGGCGGAGGGGAGAGTGATAGCCACAGGAAGGCTGTGTCTTCCCCCCAAGAATCGTATGTGAAAGGAAAACAAAACCTGGGGAGAAATGTCCTTATAACACTATAAAACTCTGTCACCTGCCGCAGCTCAGGCATTGCTCTCATCTTTCTCTCCCAGCAGCCCTGTAAGCTAGCGACAGCCACCCACATTCAACAAATAAGAAACCTGAGGATCGGAGAGGTTTAAATGACTTGCCTGAGGCCACACCTCAATTAGGTGACAGAACTGGGTTACTCACCCATGTCTTCCCCCACAAAACGTGATACCTTGCCTTTTGTGAGCCAGATTGATCCGGTTTTAAATTTAGTTTAATGCTTATTAATCACCCAAATAGGCACAGAGCTAGAATCAATGGGGTCTTCAAAAACAACACCCACATGGCCCCTGCCCTGGAAAGAGTCCTTATGAGTAATGAAGTAGATGCAGTGAGTCCCGCAGAAGCCCAGAGGGGAGTGGAAGGGAAGACGATTTCTGCAGCACCACTGTGTGCTGTCCCCAAGCCATTGTGTAAGCAACCTTTCATTTCCTCCCACAGCTCTCTGAAGAAAGTACAATTATTGTCCTTATGGCTGGGTGCAGTTACTCACTCCTGTAATCCTAGCACTCTGGGAGGCCGAGGCGGGAGGATCACTTGAGCTCAGGAGTCCGAGACCAGCCTGAGCAAGAGTGAGACCCCGTCTCTACTAAAAATAGAAAGAAATTAGCCAAACAACTAAAAATAGAAAAACTTAGCCGGGCATGGTGGCGCATGCCTGTAGTCCCAGCTACTTGGGAGGCTGAGGCAGGAGGATCACTTGAGCCCAGGAGTTTGAGGTTGCTGTGAGCTGGCTAGGCTGATGCCACGGCATTCTAGCTCAGGCAACAAAGTGAGACTGTGTCCCAAAAATAAACAAAAAACAAAAAACAATTATTGTCCTTATGTCATTTTTATTTTTTTAAGTTTCATTTATTTTATTTTATTTTATTTATTTGTTTGTTTGTTTATTGAGACAGGGTCTCACTCTGTCACCCAGGCTGAAGTGCAGTGACATCATCACAGCTCACTAAAACCTCAAACTCCTAGGCTCAAGCCATCCTCCTGCCTCAGCCTCCCGAGTAGCTGGGACTACAGGTGCACACCACCACACCCAGCCTATTGTCCCTACTTTATAGACAAGGAAACAGAGGCTCCAAAATGATGAAACAATTTGTCCAGAGTATACAAGCAGGAAGTTCTGAGCTTGGATTCCCATGGAAGTCTGTGCGATTCATAAAGCCCAAGCCCTCTCTACACGCCCTACCTAGGGAGAGAGCTCTCGTCATCATACGGACTTGAGGAAGACCTTGTATGATGATTCTATACAACAGCCTAGGATGCCTTTATCTACCCCCAAGTTAGAATTACCCCCTCTCTCTAGTCAACATGGCCTCATGGCCAGGAGGTGGGTGCCATGAATCAGATAAGAGACTCCCAAAACTAGTAATAACCACGTGCTTGCAGAGGAACACTCTGGATGAGGAGTTTAGGATGTGAAAAAGTTTTATCGTTTACACGATAACTCTTTTGTGCTTTTATCATAACATCATGTACAGATGTTAGTAACACTTTTTGAATTAAACAAAAAACTAGTTACAGAAGGAGGGAGGGAGGAAAGAAGGGACAGAGGGGCCTTTGAGATGGAAATTAAAGGATATATAGGATTTTTAAAGATAGAAAAAGGAAGAAGACATTTCAGGAGGCAAAAATTTGAGCAAAGTCTGTGCGATAGCAAAGTACAAAGCCCTTGTGAGGAAGAGTCTGAAGTAGACAGGATAATGAAAGACCAGGAAGGATTACAGAGAGATAAAGTAGGAAAAGACAGATGGGGGCAGATCCAGGAGAGCCTCGTGTGTCATTAAAGAAGACCAGATTTTCAGAATAGCTATGAAGAGTAAGGAAGAAGAACAAAAGAGATTTCTCATCCATAGTTCTTCACATCTCAGAATACTTTCACCAGAAGAGAGTCTGTCGAGAATTTCTAACAATACTTTCCCTTCTCTTGCCAATTGTACAGTTATGTTGTCTAACCAAATTTATGATTTCCCACACTCTAATTGGTGTCTTTCTTGTCCAATTCTTTTTATTCCTTTCTTGATGCCATCCTCTGCCTTATTTTTATATCCTAATTTTATTCTAGACCTTAACTTTTCAAGGATTATGCAATAGCAAAAACATACTGACCTACAGCTTTGCTAAGGACACCATGAGAGTACGGAGAGCTTTCAGAGGATCTTGACGAGTCCCTGGGTTCACAAATAGACAGAGCACAGCCCAGAGTGCGTAGGGGCTCCCCGGTCACATAAACAAACTCCAGTCTGGCGCCCTCCTTGGCAGTTCGCTATACCTGGATCATCACCTGTTTCTGTGCTCCACTTGTTCCAAGGGGCCTAGTTTTTGCTGAGGTCAGAGCAGCTCCCAAACCTTTTTTTTTTTTTTTTCTATAGAGAGAGGATCATTCCCCTGCTTTCAGCAGGCAGGAGGGAAAGCACAGGGAGAGATTAGGGCCCGGCCCAAGTCACACACACAGCTCTGACCAGAACTGATACCACACTCCTCATCTGTCCAGTGTTCACCCTGCAGGTGACTGGGCATGAAATTATAAATGAGAAAACAGAAACAATCAATGTCTCATTACTGTACCAATTTCCAAGTTCAAACTGGCCAACTTTCATCCGAGAGACCATCTGTGATAAAATACAAACGTCCGTTCCTTTCTACCCCAGAAGCTTGCTCTACCTGACAGTGGATGAGAGATACAGTCTGGTGAGAAGTGCAGCAGACCTTAGAAGTTAATCCGCACTTCAGTCTCCTGCAAATTGCCTTTGAGGTTCTACTTAAATTTTAAATAGCATCTTACTACTAACTTCCTTATCAGGCAGTTTTCCCCATTTTCAGTCCATTGTTTTAAAGTTGTATTTTTATTAAAACTTCTGTATTTGTTCAGTGTCAGAGAATTCATGTTCAAGAAGTACAGCTGATATTCAAAAATAATGGGAAAGGAATTCCATTCTCCACTCAACAGCATAAGAAGGGACCAAAATAAAGGGACAACAGAACTATGTAACAAAACCCTCTCCTCTCCCATCCTTTTGTCTCCAAGTGCAGCTGTTGTCACCATCCTCCTCCTCCAGTTCCTCCTCTGCTCCCACTAAGGCAGCTGTCCTTTCCTTCCCCTTTCCATTGCCCTCCCTCTCCCGGCCCTTTATTCTGCAGTTTGATCTGGCCTCTGTCTCAGCAAGAAAGCATCATTCCTTTAGAAGAGGGAGAAATTGATCTTGCAATTTTGGGATTCTTTTTTGTGGGCTGTAAGAATCTTTGCCAATGTCCCCTAATTCCTACCTACTGGTCCTATTGAAGGGATGTGACTTGACCCCAGAGTCGCTCTTCCACATGACAGTACTATATATATTTGACAAAATTTCTTAAGCCTGCACCTGCTCTCTTTTCTGTCCTCCAAACTAACCATGCCCGCTATGAAGTCATTTCTTCTCCAGGCCTTCATATGCAACATACGATGTGAAAATCCTATGCAAAAGGAGTCAAAAAAACAGACCTTGGTATTGTTGTTAACAAATATTAATTAAGTACTCAAATCTTAATTAAGCCAGGTATTGTTCTAGGTGCCGGGAATCAAGTGCTAAACAAAATCCCTTCCCTCAAAGACTTTGCCTTCTGGTTAGGGGACACTGAAAATATATAAATAAACAAATAAATACATGAGATATCCCAGAGTGATCAAACTATGGAGACGTTAAAATAAAACATGAGCCAGAGAGTCGCTGGGAGTCGGGGTGCAGTTGTGCGAGCTACAGTGCTCAGGGAAGACCCATGGAGGCTGTGACTTTGGAGCTAAGACCTGAATCATATGAAGGAAGCAATCGTGTGACAAACCGGCAGTCCAGTGTGAAGACCTGGAGATGGTGACAACTGGGCATGCCCAAGAAAAGCATCCCATCGGGTTATGGAAACGGTGATGGTCTGTCACCTCCTGGTGGAGAGCTTGAAGGCATACGGGTAAACAGAACACATTTTACTAGTGTGGTGAAAAACTACGTGAGGATTTGCATCAGGGAATGATGCAACTGATTTTGTTTTGAAAGGCTCACTTGGTTGCTATGTGGAGGCAAGAGAAGGCTGAGACACCAGCCAGGAGTGGTCCAGGCAGGAGATGAGGGGTGCTTCGACTAAGTTGAGAAGAGTGAAGATGATGAACCTAGTTCAGCTCCGTGACACAATTTGAAGGTGGAGCCCACAGGGTCTTGGTTCTCCAATTGTGTCACCATGGCCTGAGGTGATCGCCACGCCGGCACAACTTTCCTGACACCTCCTCTGTTGTCACCTCTGACATCTGTGGGCTACAACCAAATTAAAAATGCACACGTTACCTTAGAGCAAGTCATCAATTTTAGTCACGTTTTAAGTCTAAAATTATACTTAGAAAGTAACATTTTCCCTAAAATAAAGAGAATCTAAAAATAAGTATCTCTGCCTATAACACAGAAAATGTTTTGTATGATTACAGAGGTGTTTAGTGCCTTAAAGTCCTGGGGGTTCTGTCTCCCTACCTCCTTTTTGGTCCCATTTACACTATATAACTAACTACCACCTTGCCCGTGGCTAGGTTTAGAACTCCCAAATACCAACACTGTTAGTCTGACTCCAGAGCCCAAGCGGTGTGGACATTTATGGGTGACGCCACAGTACTGATTCCAGTCAAGGTGATTAGTCTAAACCAGGTAATTCCATGATTTTTGCTAATAGGTGACTCTGAAATGTACATGTGATGGACCTGGTTAATAAACATGTTTGAAGAGAGTCTTCTGGGGACTTCTATTAAAGAATTTGTTATCCCTAGAAAAGAAGCACAGAAATGGCCTATCGTCTTTCTCTGGGTATTATCATGCCTGGACGTGAGACATAAAAATCTTGCAGCCACCATTGCACATAAAACCTTTCATAACATGAAGCCTATGCTGAAGATGGCAAAATAAAAAGGTGGGAAGAATTGGGGTCTTTGGTGACCTTATTAAGGCACCAATTAAAATTGCCCAGAACCTGCTATAACCCTAGACATATGGCTTTGTGAGATAAACTTCCTTTTTGCTTAAGCTAGTCTGTATTACAGTTTTCGGTTACATTCAACCAAATACATTCTACCAGATATGTTGGGGTCCATTTTTTTAAATTAATATATGTTTATTAAGTACCCACTACGTGTCATGTGCTATTTTAGATGCTGGTAATGCAGATGTGAATAAGAAGACACTGCCTATTCTTGTGACACTGAATATTCTCATTTAGAGGGAATAGGAAATAAGTAGAAGTAAATGAGTGATCGCAGATAACACTAAATTCTATGAAGAATAAAGCCAGGTAAGGTGCAAAAGAACTACTGGGAGCCATAAGAAAAGAGAGCAAAGTCTTTCAAAAGTATCAAGTCTATACAGAAGTGCACCCAGTACGAGGATGCTCATTATGGTAACATTTGTAACAGCAAGAATAACGACAGATACTGGAAAAGCACCAATGTCCATCTATAAATTTTGAACTAAATTTTGGTATACTTATGTGAAAAAAAAACATATTGTCAATAAAAAACACTGGGTTAAAAGAATGGGATTATATTACAAGTTCTCTAAGATATATAATTAATAAAAATTAAAAGCTGAGAATAGTCTATAAAGTGTTATCCCAATTCTGGGAATTTATGCAATGAATAGATGGATAGAGACAGGTAGATAGATAGAGATATGGTTATATAGATAGAGAAAGGGAGAGATAGAGACAGAAATGATAGGGAGAGATAGAAATAGGTAGAGCTATATTTCTGTATGAATATGTAGGAAGGTTTATCAGTGTTTACTTTTCATAAGAGAGACAGTAGAAGAGGTAGAGAAAAAAAAGAGACTTTTTTTATTTCCTGCTTTCCTGTACAGTTTTAGAATTTATTTTACCACGTACATTTTTAATTTATATAATAAATACATTTAATTTTTTTTTAGTTACATGGAAATTTTTTTCCAGGGCAAATCAGAGTCCAGGAATAATAAATGTGCAGTAAGTAGAGATCATTGCTTAGGAGGAATGGCTTTTGACACACATGATATCAGAGGAGGAGAACTTAAATTGAAATAGGAGCTAGGCAAAAAATGAGGCCATCTGTTCGGCCTGGTGTCACCTGGCATACACTATCCCCACCATCAGGGGTAAATGCTGCAGGAAAGAATTCTACCACCAGAAGCTCTGCAACTACCAAGAACAACATTGTATGGGACCGGCTGCCAGAAGCATCCACAAAATAATTTCAGAGCAGAGAGCTGATGGAGGAGGATGTGAGAAATATACTTGAGATTGCCAGAAGAGACCAAAATCCCAGCAGATTATGGGAGTACCTGGGCAAAGGGCCACAATGGCAAGGGACCTCTGAAGACTTGGAGGTTGATGAGAAGATATAAGGTTATTGCCGGGTAAATTCACATGACCTTCCAGAGACTCTTCCTGCCAGTTCCTTTGATTGGAGCCAGGCCAAGAACCCATGTTGATTTCACTTAAGCTGTGACCACCCACTTCATTGACCATGTGTTCTGAAAAATCTTCATCTGCTACACATCAGACCCATATTGGTGACATGATGAGCAGGTCTCCAAAGGAGGCTGACTCAAAGCCAACCTCAGGAGCATAGCAGACTAGGCAATCCACTACAGCAACAGAGGTTAGGGGATGGGTGCCTTCCTGGACACCTGATTTTTGTTTCTTTCAGTTCTGTCTTCTTGTCTCATTATATGGTTGATAAATAGAGACCTGCTTTTCTGATAAACAGCTCATGTGGTAAAAAATGATGGGTCAGGATGAGGAAAGTAGGTTTTTGTTCATCCATGGAAGACTCCGCACAGTCAAAGTACTGTTCTGTGAGTGCCTACCCTTCAATGTGTCACATGCAGTCGCTTAATGGTAACCAGAGTGCTGTCAGTCTTGGGACTTTTTGCTGTTCCATACGTTAACTGTGCTGGTTCAAGCAGATCCCTTAATCTCTTTCCCCCTTGCTTTGTCCACTCCTAAAGTGAAATATTAGGCAGGAGTGACAACCCAGGGAAAGGGAAGGGATAGAAGATACACAAGGTCTTGGCTTCCATTAGTTTGTTTTGCTAGTCTTAATCTCTAAAATGTTTTCTCTAGTGCAAAGCAAGCAAGATTGCAACGCGCGTGCCTTCCCAGAGCCCGAAGCCAGCATCATTAATTCTCTGCAACGGCACTTGATCCTACTGCTTCTAGAGGAGTCCTCGGAGCTTCAGACAGCTACTTTAGACTGACAGGTAAGCTGGTCTGTCTGCCATCCCTGCAGCTGCTAGACAAGGCTTTTTCTTTGAATCCTATCCACAGTTTGGACGCCAAAGGTGTCAATTTCCTTTGCATTTGTGCACTGTGATATGTGTGTGGTTTAGTAGATCATGTCATTGCTAATGGATAACTGCTGAGGAGCTTTTAATTTGCATAGAACAGACTCTTATGCTGAAAAGGAAGCCAAACTTTGCTCAAGGATCATCATTTGTCATTGAGGGAAAGCCTGCAAATGTATGGGTTCCCTGTTAAATTATTGTCTTGAGACTTTCTGAAGAGTTTAAAAACAACTCTCTATAGGGGGAAGAAATGTTAACCTTTTCTCTCTCCACCACCTTACAGGTCTCCTTTAAAAGCAGGGTGGTGGGAGGGGGGAGAATTGCTAATATAACTGAGCAGAGATCAAGAATTAATTGCGCCATGAATATTAATGGTTAGAGCTACCTATGGAAAGGCCTTAATCCATCTTCTTCTCCTTTTTACATGCCTCCCACTGCACACAGCTTGGTCAGTAAGTCAAATCAGGACCTGCCCTTGGCAGGACTTGTCTACTGCCTCTCCTGTTCTAAAACTTCATGAAACACTCACCTAGCTGAGTCAGGGTTTTCCTTGGAGCCCTGCCATCGCTCTGCCTGCATGCCAAATCACTCCAGATATCGCACTGGGTTAGCATTTCATTCACTTTCAAGCCCTTCCAGTTAGCAAAAATTTTTTGAGCACCCATTATATGCAGATGTCATTATAGGTAGTAGGCATCTAGCAATGTACAAAGCGAAGAAAAATAGATCTTTCATTCTAATAAATAGCTAAGTAAAACCTAAAGTTCATCAGATGGTGATAAGTGCTTTGTAGCAAAATAAGGCAGGCAAGTGGACCATGGAATGGAGCGGGGGAAAGGACCCAGGTTTTGATTTCAAGTTGGATAGTTAGGAAAGCCCTCACCGAGAAGGTGATAGTTGAATCGGCCCCAAGGAAGCAAGGATCCAGTCTGGATCCAAGGAAGAGGCATGCCTATGTGTCTTTGAGCAGCAAGGAGGCCAAAGCGGCTGGGACAGAGTGAGCAAAGGAGGAATGACGGGAGGAGAGGTCAGGGCTAGCAGGGGGACAGAGGCAAGCAAATTGCATGGGGCCTTATAGGTCATTATGACGGCTTTGGATTTTTCTCAGGAATAGAGGGGTGCTGTCTTCATTTCATATTGTTGCTATTATAAATTTGTTGTAAATCACCACAAGTTTAGCAACTTAAAACACCACAAATCTATTCCCTTATAATTCTGAAAGTCAGAGGTCCAAAATAAACTTCACTGTGCTGAGGTCAAGGTATAAGCAAGGCTGATTCTTTCTGGAGGCTGTGAGGAGAAAATCTGTTTCTTTGCCCCTTTCAGGGTCCAGTGATCACCTGTATTCCTTTGCTTGTAACCCTTCGTCTATCTTCAATTCTCACTCCCATCTCTACTTTCATCATCATGTCACTTTTTGTTGAGATTCTGACTCTGCCAGCATCTCTCTTATGAAGCCTGTTGTGATTACATCGGACGCACCCTGATAATGCAGGATGATCACCCCATGCCAAGATCCTTAACCATACTTGCAAAGTCTCTTTTGCCGTATAAGGTAACATTCATAGGTCAGGGATTAGGACACAGATATGTTTGGGAAGGGGCGTTATTCAGCCTACCACAGATATTCTGTTTTACTCAGGCTTCCAAAGGATTCTCTGGCTGTTGTGTTGAAAATAAACTTTCGGAGTGTGAGGGCAGAAACAAGGAAACCAGTTAGGTGGCTCTTGCAATATCTCAGGGAGGAGGTGATGCTGGTTTAGTCCAGGGTGGTGGCAGCAGAGATATTGAGAAGTCATATTTTGGAAATGTTTTCAAAACAAAACCAACACGTTTTGCTCATATGGATCGTGAGAAAAATAGAAGAGAGACTGATCCCTCCAAGACTTTTAGTCTGAGAAGCTAGAAGAATAAATATGCTTTTCCCTAAATGGGAAATATTTTTGAAGGAGCAGATTTGGAAGAAAGAGAATAATTTTTTTAAATATTAAATTAAATATTAATACTTAATATTTAAACTTGAATATTAAATATTAATATTTAATATTTCTATTGAAGATCCACATTGAGATGTCAACATTTGAATTAAATGTTGGCACTTGAACCTAAACAACTGCATCAAAGTAGACTTTACCATAATTGTGCACTGAGAGTTATTACACATTGTATTTTCAACACCATTTGGCCATTATTCCTTGCATATAATTCACACGAGAACATTGTGAGAACAGGGAAACATGGAAGATAGGCAATAGCAGGTCAGGATTCATGAACTACCTAAACTCTGGCTTTAGTATCCAAGTGACTCCAAATCTCATTTAACACTAACGTGGTATGTATTTGCAAGTATAGTTAAAATTTCCAAGGTTGACACCAAGATCTACAAAGATCTTCTTATATCTTGGTTTATGGTATATTTTAATGGTCCTAAACTCTGTTTTGCATCAGAATCAGTAGAGCAGAATGTTAAAGCAACTTCCTAGATTCCATCTCCAAAGTCTGATTCAGGAGGTCTAGATGGTAGTAGTAGTGGTCTGCAACACAGATAACAGTGAGAAAGTGGAGAGGGGATGGATGGGTTGTGGTAATTTAGTATGTGTGATGGCTGTCGTTAGTAGTTAAGAATTCATTGAGCACTTACCATGGGTAGGTACGATCTCACTTTATTCTCACAACTTTAAGAAGTGGGAGGAAAGTACTTATGATTAGTCTCATTTTAGAGATGATAAAATTGAAACTCTTAGGAATTAGATTACTTTCCAGATCACCTGGCAGTCAAGGCAGAGCTGATATTTTCAGCTGAGCTTGTTTGGCTCTGACTCCCGCATCCATGCCGGTACCCAGTATTCCCTGTTGGGGATGGGAACGTGATGGATGCGTGGTGGGAAGTATGGAAGCTGTGATTCTAAGGTCCTGTTGATAATGTTTTCATTTAGGTTGGAATGAGTACAGCAAGCTCTGGAGCCAGACCGCCTCATTTCAAATCTATACTCTGCCACTTGCCAGCAATGGTACCTTGACTATGCTATTTCATCTTTCTAAGTTTCACTTTTCTCCTCTACAGATGGAGATACAAGTAGCACCTATATCATAGGTTTTTGTGTTGGTTAACAAAGATGATACATCGAAGTCTTATTCAACATGGCCTACAACATCTCTCCATGGCCTGCTACCTCTTTCCATCTCAACCTCCTATGTGTGCTACTGTTCTCCATTGTAAATCTTGCTCAGAGATATTGGCATTTTTTTAATTCCACAAACAAACTGGTTCATTTGGGACATTTATCTTGGAATGCTCATCTACCTAGAAAACTACCCCCTGCCAGACCATAACATTGCAAATTCTTTCTTATGCATTGAGGTCTCAGTTCAAACGTCTCTCCCATAGGTAAGTTTTCCCTGTACACCCAAGTGAAGTAGCTCTCTGTTTCTTAGTCACTATCATATTACTGTTTTATTTATCTTCTCATAATATTTATCACTATCTGAATGTGTGCTGTTTATTTGTTTATTATTATCCCTACAACTAGAATTTAAGGTGCATAATGTCTCTTGTTCACTACTATGGCTCAGGCTCTTAGAACAATACCTGACATGTAGAGAGAATGTAATGAATATGTGTGGAAAGGGAGAAAGGAAGAAAGGAAGAGAAGGAAGAAGGGAGGGTAGGAGGGAAGGACAGAGACACAGAGAGAGAGAGAGAGAAAGAAAAGTACTTAGCATATCACATAATGTATAGAAATACTAAAAAAAACTATTACTACTTTTACTAAAAATTATCTATTAAATACCTACGCTAAGCCAGGCACTGTGCTAAGCTAGATTTCTCAGCCTTGCATCAGGGCATATCCCTCTAAACCCATGTTGTGTAGGGACTGAAAGAGTTAGGGAGGGAACCCACAGTGGAAATCTCTAACTCCCAGGGCTCGTTGAACTCAGGACTCACACCCACATTTTTAATATCTTTAGAAAATCCACATTTGATTGGTAACTGTCCCATGTACATAACTCATTCTCCAAGCCCATACCAGACAGAGTGACCGAACAGATGGACTCTGCATTGCACCTGGGAGTCCAGCCAACTCTAGCTGTGCTGGCTGCATTGGAAAATCTTACAGAAATGGAGTAGAATTTCCAAATTTCCAAAGGGGAGTGAGATCCCAAGTCCCACGTCCAATTTGGAATCACCTACATTATGGCTTTTAAATGGACTTTTTATTGTTTTTCTTCACTTAATGTTTGTTCCTTTTCCATCAGGGATGATGAGACATCACCTGGCACCTCTGCCAGCCTCATCACCACAATGATCTGCCTGGAAGAAAATGGCTGTTTGGGGGAAGAGATACAGCTGCTCCAGGGAATCAAACACACACATCCCCTCTTCTGCAGGGCTGTGGGCATCGAGAGAAATTTTGGGATTCTACATTCCTTTACCAGTTTGAATTAGCAATGAGGCAGAAATCTCCTTTAATCGAGACTGAAACAGGGTCAACCCAAAGCAGAACTATGGTTTGTGTTAGGAAAAACTTCTGAGTTCCCTCTTGGGCATCTGTAATGAGTTTTTTAAGTTGGCAGGACCAGTGTGACTTGCCCTGCTTTGGAAATACCCATCCCATCCAGACTTGGAACCTGTCAGTCTAAATGTTCGGCCTTTTGCTGTCCTCTTAGCTTTGGCAAAGTAAGTGTTGGAATTCAGTTCATTTCAGCAAATATTTATAGAAAATATACTATATACCCATGTGTTGGGGTTACCATGGTAAAATAGGCACTTCTCTCATGGAAATCACAATCCAGTGGGAAATAAAGGCAAGGAAATAATTCTTTACAGCCCAATGTGATGAAAACTAAGCTATTTATATTATAGTGTATAATATAGAGCACTTTTTGGAGCCCAGAAATATGTACACAATCCAGACTTAGGTGGACAGAAAAAGCCTACCAGGGAAAGGAGAATCCTGAGCCAAAACCTGAATGGTAAGATTTACCTGAGAGAATTCTGGATCACAAGTCAATGGACCTGAATCCAGGCCCCATTCTTTGAGTTATAAGCCTTGCAACTATAAGCATGTCATTTAAAATCAAAGAACATCAGTCTTTTCATCTTGGAATTGGGGTTAATAAAACCTGGTTCAGCCACATCAAAGAGCCAGCTTAAAAAAACATCCATGTGCAAATGATTGATAAATTCTAAAGCATTTTCCAAAAGGCAAGGCAAGGTAATACATGAGGTGCATTTGCTATTATTACTCCAGCATCCCACCCTGCGTGTGTTTGGATTGGGCCAGAAAGTTTGGTTTCATCTTTTCCAAGCATCATTTATCTCTGAAAGTTCTTGAGGTTATTTTGTAACCGAGCTCCACAAATACAGACCCAAATTTATTGCTTACACCCCAAACTCTGATCCCAAAAGATTTTCTCTACTTTTTATACTTTCTTAGGAAACAAAAGAGCATGATACATGGCTATTTACCAGTATGATTTGTGATTTGTCAGCATATTTGGGGATAAAATGTTAATATTCTAAACACCATGGTTGAATCGCATTCAAACTAAAACAGGGTTCTATTTCATAGCAAATATGAGGAACAAGCGCTTCCATGGCAATATAGCAAGATTTGTTTTCGTGTCTCATCTTTCATAAAGCACAACAGCACTTTTAGCTCATAGGGCGTCCCCTTTCACCTGTCATGCTTGGAGGCAAGTTAAAGAGCTCCTCTCCTAAATTGATACATATTTTTTCACTAATGAATGTGTTCATCTCCAAGTGTGATCTGAGATCACCTATGATATAGCAAACCAAATTCTAGAAACTCTGGGCCCAGTGCCCAGAAAACCAATGTCAATTTCTTAAATAGATTTGCACAAAATAAAACACTCAATATGAGCAGCAAGTTGAGAAGGCAAAAGACAACATGAAAGAAAACAAGAAAAACCATCAAGTATTAATCTACTGGGATAGTAATTGTGTCCTGCCCTATGTGATTCTAATTTGAAATAAGCAACTACTCTTTCTTAGAAACAGACTTTTCCAGAAAACCTTTGATCTAGATAAGATCTCTTCCATAGCTCAGAAAGCTAAGATGAAGGCTACCTATCAACTAAACACAAACTCTAGACTTGCATGATTTGAGCAAGGACTCAAACTGATAAGGTATTAATAAAACTAAAGCAGTGGGTTGAGATAGGAATTGGTGGAGAAATCTTTATTTCAGGAGATGTTGCCATACATTAAAATTTAGCTAAGGACTTCTCAAATCAGATGTTTCCCTCTGAAGGGTATTTTTAGCAGAAAATATAGTGAAGCAGTTAAAAACCTGAATTCTGGAATCTGGTTATGGTAACTCCTGTTGTACTGTTTGCATTTGGGGCTAATACAGAAGAGCATTAGTTTCCCTTTCTACCAAAAGGATGAAATCTAAGGAAAGTGCTTAAGAAAATTTTGAAAAGTGGAGGTAGCAAAATCTTCTTCCAGAGCATCAGCTAAAGGGAGTTGATAATGGGGTAGTATAGAGAACGTAAGTTGAGGATGCTTTCACATTTAAGAAATATCTCCTAGCATAACTAAGATAGAAACATCTACTTGTGCTCAATCTAGAAGATGATTTATGGGCATTAACTTCTCAGTTTACATTTTCTCTAAAAGAACGGTATCTTTCTCTCCAAACTTGAAAGAATCACTGAGGTGGCACAGAGATGCCTTCGAAACACGAAGTTGACACTATTAGAATTAATGATTTCTCCTTCCTGTCTTCATTTTAGCATGCTCTTCAATTATAGACTATATTTAACCTTACCCTATTTTGCATCCTTTAGTTATGTGTTTCCTCCATTTCTATATTATGTATTGTATCAAGATGGAGACCAAACATTTTGCCTTCTCTCTTTCTTCTCCCACCTTGCCCACTAAGCCATATACATCGTAAGTGTCCACAAAATATTTGTTCATAAAGAAAACAAATGAGTGAAGTTGGATTTTCAAAGAAGCATAGTTTTTCTTCCTACCAAGTCTCGTCCCTTGCAAAATGAGAAAGAAATATAATCTTTAATTAAGTACCCTCATAGTTACTTTCTCACTACTTACTCTTCCCACTAGTGTCTCCTTATTTTGCCTGCTTCCTTCTCTGTAGACAGATATATCTTCCAAACTGTCACGTATCAAAACTTGCCTGTCGTACTTCTCATTTATGAAAAGGATTATATTTTTTCCTATTTTCAAGGTAAAAACTGGTTTTGTGGTCAACTAACCCATGACTCAATAGCTAACGATTCATAGTACCCTCTAGGTGCACTGGTCCTAACAATTTTATAGGGAGTCTGTAAAGACACAATGCCTTTATAGAAAGATTCAATGTCTAATTCTAGACTGTTTAATAGGCCAATAGAAAGATGGTTTAGATTGGAGAAGTTTTCTAGTACCCTTCAAATCCCTCAGCCTGCAACTTGCTTTAAGATCTAGTTAGGAACAAGCATCCACACAAAAAATATGAAAAATAAAGATGAAAGAGAGCATCAATCATTCGATTTTCAAAGAGTCAGGTCTAGGCAACTGGTGCCAAAAGCCTGAAAAATGAACAGCTGCTTGAGATGAGCTTGTATTTTATGCATTTAAATATATTAATCTTAGAAATATGAAAAAAAAAGTCAGCAAAGCTGCTGCTTTATTCTCTGAAAGCCCAGCTCTTCGTGCTGCCCTTCTCCACTTGATTTTCTTGCATCTGTTATTTTTCTGTAGGTTGCCAGAATTCTGAGATGTAAATGATCATTACAACTTAAATAGGCCATTTGGGCTAAAGAGAAAATCCAAGGGGGAAGTAATGGGGAAACAAAATCTGCTATGGTCCGGATATAAAGCGAGGTGACTGCAGGGAACTTGCTTCTAGGTAGGAGCAATTGAAGAAAGACAGCTTAATGTTATAGCTCCTCTTTGATTTTTAGAAGAAGAATACTTAGCTGAACGTAGAGGAAGAATAAAGAATAGAAGAAAGTAGCAAAGCATAGGGAAAAAAGCAGGTCTTTGAATAAGGACACCTGCTCTACCACTTATAGGATGCTTTATTTACTTATTTATTTATTTAATTTTATTTCAGCATATTACGGGGGTGCAAATGTTTAGGTTACATATATTGCCTTTGCCCCACTTGAGTCAGAGCTTCAAGTGTGTCCATCCCCCAGATGGTGCACACCGCACTCTTTAGGTGTGAATATACCTATCCCCTCCTCCCCCATCCCACCTGTCTGACACCCGATGAATGTTACTACTAAATGTACACATAAGTGTTGATCAGTTAATACTAATTTGATGGTGAGTACATGTGGTGCTTGTTTTTCCATTCTTGTGATACTTCACTTAGTAGAATAGGTTCCAGCTCTGTCCGGGATAATATAAGAGATGCTAGATCACCGTTGTATTTGTAGCTGAGAAGAACTCCATGGTATACATATACCACATTTTATTAATCCACTCATGTATTGATGGGCACTTTGGTTGTTTCCACATCTTTGCAATTGTGAATTGTGCTGCTATTAACATTCGAGTGCAGATGTCTTTTTTTTCCTTTTGGGTATATGCCCAGTAATGGGATTCCTGGATCAAGTGGTGGTTCTACTTGTAGGTCCTCTGCCTCTGCTTCCAGTGAGGACACAAATAAAAGAAGAACTAGAACACAGACCTGAAAGAGGAATCAGCGATCTAAACCAAAAACTTCCTCACCAGGAAATATTCGCAAAATATACATCCGACAAAGGGCTAATATCCAGAACCCACAGACAACTCAAACAAATCAAAAGAAAAAACAACCCCATTAAAAAGTGGATGAAAGCCATAAACAGATTGTTTTTAAATAAAGATAGACAAATGACCAACAAACATGAAAAAATGCTCAATATCACTGATCATCAGGGAAATGCAAATTAAAAACACAATGAGATACTATCTTACCCCTGTTAGAATGGCCATTATTAAAAAGTCAAGAGTCAATAGATGTCAGCACGGATGCAATGCTTATTCTCTGTTGGTGGGAGTGTAAACTAACACAACCTCTATGGAAAACAGTATGGAGGTTCTTCAAAGAACTAAAAGTAGACCTACCATTCCATTCAGCAATCCCACCACATACCAGGTACCTACCTAAAGGAAAAGAAATCACTTTATAAAAAAGACACCTGCACCCAAATGTTTATTGCAGCACAATTCACAATTGCAAAGATATGGAATCAACCTATGTGCCCATCAACTGATAAGTGGATAAAGAAAATGTGGTGTGTATACACACACACACACACACACACACACACCCCATGAAGTACTACTCAGCCATAAAAAGGAATGAAATAATGGTTTTTGCAGCAACTTGGATGGAACTGGAGATCATTATACTAAGTGAAGTACCTCAGGAATGGAAAAACAAATGCCACATATTCTCAGTTATAAGCAGGAGCTGAATGAGGGATGTATATGGTCATAAAGTGGTGTAATGGATATTGCAAAAGAAGGGGGTGGGGGGAGTCGGGTGAGGGGTAAAAATCTACCTATCAGGTACAATGTACGCTATTCTTGTGATGCGTTATGCTGAAAACCCTGACTTCTGTATTATACAATTCATCCCTGTAACAAAAAAATACTTTTACTTCCTAAATCTGTTGAAACAAAACAAAACAACTCGCTCACCCTGCAGCTGGTTAGGCATCAAATCAGAGATGAGAAAGGCCACAGCCTGTGGACCAGGTCACTTTTAAGGACCCTTTCATCACCAGCATCAACAAAGGAAGAGAATGAGAATCAAGTTTCACTCCAAAGCTCAACTTTTTTCTTTCTAACCAGTATGTTCACCCCTAGCCTTCAGACACTTTGGGAATACTGGAGAAAACTCATTTGGTCTCTGCTTTCACAGGCCTGGCATGTAGTGATGGAGGCACTGTGTTATGACACACAGAGTTTTAAGATGACAGTGTCACAGTCAGACTCTCCCCAAATTATCTTTACGTCCTGTATTAGTACATAGAAATCATCAGAAGTAGGTGTTAAAATGCAGCTCCCAGGTTCCACCTTCGAGAATTTAGTAGGTCTGGGGTAAAGCCAGAAACCCAAATTTTTCACAAATTCCCAAGTCATTCTAATGTAGGTGGTCTTCATACTACACTCTGGAAACGCTGCTCAATTAAAGGGTATCACTCCTTGCTGATGGATTTTTTTATACAGCCTCTAAGTTAAAGCAGGCCAGATTGTGTTTCTTTCCATTTTAATAAAGGAATTACTCAAAATTAAATCTCTCTGCTTTACTCTCTTCCTCTGGTATTACAAAGGCCTTTGGAGAGCTGTTTTAATTAAGTAATTCATGGAGAGAACACCTGTTCAGGTGTGCCTTGGCTTTACTTGGAAAACAATGATTAAAAACCAAATCTCACTCTTCCTGGAAGGAGACATGTATCTATTTGTTTGAAGGCATACACAATGTTTGCAAAGTGGGGAAGGGCAGTGAGAACGTATGTTAGACTGCATGTAGATTTAAGCACCATCTGATGATATTGACTTGACACATGTAAGGAAGACAAACAGGTTTCATCTCACATAACCATTCTCATCACTGAAGGTGGCTGTATGAAGCTTTTCTCTTTTTTTTAATAAATTTTCTTGTGTATATTTGAGGTTTACAGTATGATGTTATGAGATACATACAGAAAGTAAAATGGAGCTTTCCTAAAATCAGACTTCTAATGAGTGTAGAAGGCATGATATGATGGCACAAATGCTTGACAGGCTTGAGTCCCTGCTCCTTCAAGACAAGGGTACAAGTGAGTGACAGAGCACAGATAAAGCAGGGCCAATTAGAATGATGCCAAGATAGACATCATCAGACTCCCAATCCACCGAGGCCCATGAGAGACTTCCGAGCACTTAACCTACTACCAAGAAGGCAAGACCATGTCATCCTGGGTTGCTATTTTCTCTGCCTTCCCCAATGACACAGTCAGATGCTCTGTTAATGGTCTTTTCATGTTCTAAGTCTTTTGCCTCCTCTCCTTAATACAAAAAGGGGAAAATGAAGGTACAATTTACATTGTCAGGCTAGCTTGATAAGACATTAGCACAACCTATAACAGGAGGGGGAAAAAAACACCTCAAATCCTAAATAAAAAATAACTGAAAACCATGCCACATTTCAATGGATAGAAGTTCTTTGACTCTGGCTGGGAGGAAAAATAAAAATATCAGAAAGAGAGAAAGTAATAGGGCTTCTGTCAAATCAGAATGCCCTATGTTGCTAAGCTATATTACGAAAGTTGAAAAATTAGGGGTAGATGTACAATCTCAAAAGAGATCTTGAATAGCATTCACAATGACTTTTGGTCCACAATCTTTTGTTAGTATAGCCATGTGTAAGTCTCCATGACTAAGTCACCCATCAAGCCAAAAATTACCCACCCATTGTGCCATGATGCTTTTTGTTAGCATCACATCAGAAAATATTTATGGGCCATAGCACATGCACTGTACAGGGTGAGGCACTACAGGAGGGCACAAAGTTAAATCACAGGAGAGCACCCTGTCTGTATGGGAAGCAAAGATGCATGTGAATCATGCTGTTCCACCATATACATGGAAATCACTACCCACATCCTTACTGGCAGCTCCCACAGTAAGGAAATGATCAAAGATGGTTTCCTGTAGAACGAAGAAGAAAATCTTGCAATGAGTCATAAGGGACAAAATAGTCATAATTTGCAGAAGAGGAACCAGTACTGCATCCTAAGCACCACATCCAAAGTCCCAGATTTTGAATTAGGTGAGTCTTTCCCTATGAAAGCACAAGGAGTTATTTAAAAAAAAATAATAATAAGTTCTGCTTTAATTATGAAACAAATACAAGATAAAAATAAGGCAGTATTTTCCACTGATCAAATTGGCAATATAAAATAATTTAATTAGAGCTGGCAAATCATGCTTTGGGGTTGTGTGTGATTGGCTTTAACTTTTTTTGAGGGACAACTGGCAATGGCCTTAAAATTTGTCATACCTTTTGGGACAAAAAAGATTCTTCTAAAGAATCACATGGGAACATAAGAAACTTCACTGTGAAACTTTTATAAAAATGAAAAAACCTAGATGTGCAACAGTAGACATTTTCTACTAAATTAGTTAAATCTAGTTAAATTATGGCACATCCATATGATGATAGAATTATAAAGGAGAGAATGTTTAATAACTGAGAAAACATTCATAACAACTGATGAGGAATGTGATCCAATTTTGGCTTTAAAAATATTTGCATTAAAAAGCATCTAAAAGTCTAGAAATGTATTCACCAAAATATCATTCTATGATGGTTCTCTTTGAGTTGTAAAATTAAGGCAATTTGTATTTTTTTCTTTTTATTCACCTGTCACTTACAAATTTTCTATAATGAACATTTATTACTTTGGAGACCAGAAAAACATGAAAAGTATTCATTTAACCATGAAGGAGAGAAGTCAGATGGGTAAAAGTCAGTGGTTTCCATTGCTCACAGTATCAAGGTCAGATTTTCTCACTGGCTTGGCCCCCACGTGCTCCCCACCCCCCTCTTCTCCCACTATGCTCCTACCAGCTCCCTCAGCTCTAACCACACAGGGCTCCAGGTCTCTTGCCATTTGCCTTCTACCACAGAGCCTTAGTATAGTAGATCATATTATTTTTGCAATAGCCATTCTCACCCCCATCTCTGTAAGAGTACATTCCTGCCCACTGCCATATAGCTTGCCATGTCCCCAGTGGAAGGATCATACATCCCTGTCCTGTCGGCTTGGGGCTGTGACCAAAGGAATGAAAGCAGACACGACAGGGGCCACATCCAAGCAGAAGCTTTAAAAGCCAGGACACAATTCCACGGTGCTCCTGATCTTCCTTTCTGCCATGAGAACAGTGTGTCCCACTTAGGGGACACATTGAGTCCCTAAATGAGAAGCACAGCCACAGCCCAAGCCCAGCTACAGTCACCCCACAGCCTCCCTGTAATAAACCTGGTGGTGGAAACCACAGATTTGGAGATCATTTATTGCTGCAGCAAAACTGACTACTATACCTGGTACATGGTGTTTCTTTATCTGGAATATTCCGGTGCCATCCCCCTGCTCCTTTGCACAGTTAAGTCCACTGCCATTCTAACGTCACCCTTTGACCAAGCCAATCCCATTCCCAGCACTGGGTATCTCTCCTTCTTAGCACTTACCCCAACCATAATTTCATAACTTTTGTGTGACTGTTTAATCAAATCTGCTATACTGTAACCTCCTTGAGGGCAGAGTTAGTGGCTATCTTTGTTTACTTTTGTATCCCCAGCACCTAGCACAGTTCTTGGCACATAGCAGATCCTCAGTCAAAAATTGTTAAATGAATACATGAAGGGCAGCGTGGATAAACTAATAAAGAACCTTGAACATGAGAGTGAGAGGTATTCATCAAGGGAAACAAACATATGGGAGTCCTTAGTGGTCTTCAGGAGAGAAAACATTATGAGTCCTGTATAGTGAATATAGACACGTGGTGACAACGTCCAGGATCTCCTGAATGATAATAATATTTAAACACTTTCATTGTTAAAAGCACTTACACATATTAGTTCATATCATCCTGGTAACAGCCCTGAGAGGCAAGTACTATTTACTGTTCTCCAGCGAGGGCCAGCGCTTTGCCCAACCCACACAGCCGAGAGCTGGTGGAGCCAGAGAGTCGAATCCCAGCAGCCTGGTGCCAACGTCTGTTTGTAACCACCAGACTATGCTGCCATTCCTGTCACCTGATGAAAGGCAAATCCAGAGACCAGGTCACAGGTACTGGGAAAATGTTGTGAAACGCACAGGTGAGGCAAAGACACATCTATTTTTATTGTATTACAGGGGATCCCCTGAGCTGCTGACGGAGTGGTATGGACAGCCCCAAGAGAGCATTTCCCTTGGGAAATATGCATTTAAATGTAGGTTTTCCCACGTCACTCTCATCATTTGACTCCCATGAGTGCCCTCCACCCAATTCACTAGAAAAACATGCCAGTTACAATAACCACAGTATCGACCCCTCAAGCCCTCTGCACACCCCCTGCTGTGTCTAGAAAGAAGCCCACACGTCTTAGGTGCTGCGTCGGATGTGATTTGAATCTAATGGATCCTGTGGTTCGTGGCCTATGATTAAATGATTGGCATGAACAAACAGTCGTATGAGCTCTAATTGCCTGTATAATGACTCCACTTAGGGGAGCAGGTGGGCCGTGAGAAACTCATTCTGAAACTAAACCTGACTCAAGAAATTAGGCACCTGAACACAGGTTGCCTCGGCCATGGGGCAGGGAGAGGAATTGATTGTGGGGCCCATGCACTTGGGGTCTTCTCCAGAAGTAGTAGAGGCTGGCATGGGGGGAATTAGCTTTGGGACAAGTAACCTGAAGATCATCTGGAGGTGGCAGTAGCGTGAGGTCTGGGCCTCAAGTGGAGAAAGGGTGAAACCATGGCTCAGTGTCTGTGCTGGTATAATGAGAACAGGACAAGGACATCACTCTAAGGCCTCTTACGGATGGACTATCTGTAATGCTAAGACTTTCTTCTCTGACAAAGCTCAATTGTGAGTTAAAGGGAGGAGGAAGATGCTGGAGTCAGCTGGAAAATTCCTAGGGGAGGGGTGCAAGAGTGAGTTGGAAACAATGGGGAATAACTGGTCCCCAACTGGGTCTTATAGGCACCAAGAAAGGCCAGGCTGGGAATACAGAATTTAGATGTATTCTTGGGCAGTATTTCTGCAAGCACAGGTGCAAGACCACACACGTCAGAAACACCTAGGGGAAGTTTATAAAATATAGATTCCTTGGCCCTTATGGAATCTGAGGATTGCATGCAGAAATTTGCATTTTTAACACCTCAGATAATTCCTAATATCTGGCAATCTCTGATCTGAAAGAAAATAATACTAACTTGCCAGGGTAGGGAAATAAAATCCCAAATCTGGAGATTTGGGATTTGAGCAATGATTATCCTCTTTCAAGAATAATTTAACTCATCTTTAAGGTCACCTGTGGATTCAGTAGAACAGCCATTAATTGGGGTGACTGATTGCTTTTTAATAACAGACATGGGATGTATTGCTAAATTTTTTCTTTTTCTTTTCTTTTCTTTTTTTTTTTTTTTTTTTTTTTTGCAGATTTCCCCAATACTACAAATAGAACAAACTAGAATCTCCTTTGGGCCAGGTGGGCAGATTTCAACCTGTTGCTCTAGTTCTCTCCGCTGCATCTGTCCTGAGAAAGTTGGCCTCTGGGGGTAAGGGTACAATACAGCCAAATCTCTGGTACTAGAGACAGAGCCTCCACAACCTGTACTGAAGTCGTTCTGTGGCAGCAGCCAGGCAGAGACCCCTGTCTCCTGATACCTGGCCTTCATTTTCCTACAGTTTTTTAAGCAAGCATTAGAAAACAGATAATCTCCATTTTCCCAAGCCAAGTCCGAAGTCCCAAGTTCTTGCTCTAACTAACCTAGATGCTCTCTCAAAATAAATCCTAGGGGCCAGAGCCCGGCTGGTGGGGACCACATCTAACAACCCACCAGCTAACAGCAGCACACAGACAGCCTCTCTGGGGCACCTGAGCCGGTTAGGCCAGTCCTTCCAGGAGCCAAGAAGGAAGAGGAGGAGGGAGAGGAGGGCGGAGATGCAGGGCTTGGAACAGGAGCCTAGAATGGATGAGGAGGGAGGGGCTAAGCAGGTTTCTGCAGCAGGCCCAGAGAAATCAGGGCAGAGGAACTGCATTCAGGCATGCGACACTGAAGGCTGGGCTTCTAGAAGGAGTTGGGGCTGCCTGCTCCAGCCAGGGATGAGGAGGAGGCTCTCTGGCTGTCACTCCCCTTTGATGAGATACCTGGAGGTGGTAGCAGCCCAGCCTTCCTTCGTAGTGCCCCAGCAGAATAAAAATGCCCAAGTACTGCTGACTTCACCTGTCATAGCTGTAGAGCCTGCACCAAGGAGGGAGAAGGTAAGCATCCTGCTAGATCCTAAAAGATCTAGGGGGGGGGTGGCCTTTTCTTCTCAGTTAACCCCACTGCTTGCTGGCCAGATGTGGGGATGCTACTTCAAAGGGAGCCTCCAAGGCTGCTCTTGACCTCTATACTCTGGGTCCTGGGGCTGCAGCTGTGTCTACCCCCAGCCACCAGCAACTCCAGGTGCCCAAGAACCCTCAATCCTCTGCCTATTTGGGAAGCTCTTTGCCCAAGCCAGCAGGCCTAGGGCGTGCAGTTGCAGGGTTTGGAGGGCTGTTGCAGATGGTGATGGTGATCGCTCAACATGGTCCTGGCGCCTTCCACACACTGCAAAGCAGACAGCCCTTGTAGGTAAACTCTGCCTTTGCTACCTATGGCTTGGAAATTAGTTACCTGCAGGGAGAGACTATAATATAGGGGAATTAGTCATTACTTGTACTATTTCAAGGCCTCTGTCCAAAAATTTACAAAACCATTATGCAGCATTTTCAAAGAAGCAAATATGTGTGGGGAAGAGAGCAAGAGTTGAGATTTTTATAATGATGCCTAATGAAAATAGTAATGGTAAGAGCTTATTGAAATCTTATGATTTGCAAAGCATGACTGGGAAGCACTTTATAGATTGTCACAAGCCCGGGAGGCAGGTGTCATTATTATCCATAATTACTCTCGAGGATGGTAAGACTCAGGCAGGTTAACTGAGCCAAACCCGGGTTTACTGATCCCAGAGCCCATGCACTGACTCATGTCAATGAGGCCAGATTTAACCAACGGTCTTCCAGAATCAAAGTGTACAGAGCTGGTGAGGAACAACGTGGGTTTATAAAGAGCCTTTCTCCAGGAAGAACAGAGCTGACAGCCTCCGTCTCCAGCTGCCATGCTCACCAACTAGTTCAGAGCTCAGTCTCTACTTCTCAGGCCTCATTGTCCCCTTTGTGTGGACTGGGAGACTGTTAAGAGCCCACCGTCAGCGATAGGTAACCCACATGGTCTGTGCCATTAAGAATACAGAGATTGTGCAACTGAGAAGTGGAGCAAATCCTTGATGCTCCAGAACCAGACACGGAAAAGGGAAAGGAATATATTGGAGAAAGGAAAGGCGGACACTGGGCCAGCATGTGGGGGTCACTTGGAATTAAATCCAACCTTCAAGGCATGGTTCGCCAGACTCCTCATGATTCCAAATCTGGTCCTGTCCCCAACCTCACCTGATACCAGGTTCCCCAGCAACATTGGCTACTTCCATCCTGACCCTCCTCGGGACCTGTGCATTTGGTCTTCTCTCTGCCTGGAACACTTTTCCCTGGGCTTTTCCCAAGACTGGCTCCATCTTTTTAATCTAATTCCAGCTCAAAGGCTGTCTCTTCACAGAGGGCTTCCTAGACCACAGCATCTCAAATACTGCCCCCCAAGTACTCTCCCTCACCATGCTGATTATTTTCATAATGCTTATCACAATCCAAAATCCTGTCTTCTTTTTTATTTTTTTTATCTCCCCAAGTAGCACATAAATTCCATGAGGGTAGAGACTTCCTGAGTCTTCTACCTCCTGGACACTATTGGGCCTCTAGGGTGTAGCAGAGTTCCTAATAAGAGCAGGGGTTCAGCTAACATTCATTGAATGAATGAGTAATAGAAGGAAACAGGAGCTATCGTGACCAGGAGTTACCTCCTTCTCATTCAACACCTTCACTCAATCTGCCTCGGGAAGGTAAACATCTTGGTCTACAAACTGATACAAAGAGCACCTGGGTTTTCAAGCGCTCAGGGGGCAACTGATTTCATTCTTGAGGTAACATAAGGAAAAAGGCTAAGTGGCATCACATTGGTTTAGGTCCCTGAGAACTAGCAAGGCCTGGTGAGACTGGGTCTGCCGACCAGCCCTGATAAGCAACACCCCCATGACTCACCCCAGCTTGCCCTTCTAGCTACTAGATGTGGTATTGATCTTAGAGATGCCTACGGTACTTGTCATGCCAATACAATTTCTGAAAGCTGTGAGTGCACCCTCCTGCCCTGCTTTCTCAACCCACCCACTTAAATTCCCGCCAGGCTCTGCTCACGTATCTCTTGCTGTTTTGGGTGTCATTCCTTTTTGGGATGGGAAGAGACCCATATTTGGAATCAAGGGATCCAAGGTGTTTCTATGGGCTCTATCACTCTCTGCAATGGGGAGCAAGTCCCTTAGTGCCTCCATTTCTCATGTTTCTCCTCTGTAAAGTGAAATGATAACTGTGGCTCTCTATAGCACATGAGGTTGTTGTGAGATGCACGTGTGATGTGAGCCCTTTGCAAAGTACTGAGTTTGACAGTTATGCAGAAACCAGCGTAATATATCTCTTGTTCAAAAGCACCCAGCCCCACAAGCAATGGAGAGAAGAGAATATACAGAAAGTTGTGTTAGTTTGGGAGAATTTCACTTGCAGAAAATTCTCAATTCCAAAAGAAATCTATCAGAGGAAGAGACTTCTACGCAGGAGTCCTTTTTTCCAGGCAGCTACCTCAAGAATCGACTTACACACTTTAATTAACGCCCAGCCTATTTGCTTTGCAGAGAGGAGCATTAGAATCCAGCCTAGTGATGCTTCCTCCAGGCAACCGCAAGGCGTTTGGCAGTATTTCACATGCCAGTGGTTTTTATGGGTCCCTTATTGCACTTAAGCGTTCTTCATTGTAATGGGTGTTAAGCTTTCCTGGCATCTGCCCTGGCCCTGTCCCCGTTTGATTTAAGAGACATCTGATTTTACATCTGATCCTCAGGTTGGTTCTGCAATCTTGTTTTTAAGTCACTCCTTATCATGTTCTAACCCCTTGTGCTATTCTTGATTTGCAGATTTTAGAAAATGCCTTTTTTGAAAGAAAATAAATTTTGAATCAGGAGCCAAGCCAGAGTCCTGATGGTTTTCCGGGGAGATAGAGGCCTGTAAGCAATGCTGTACCACCGAAAAAGAAGTGCATTAAGCATCTCAAGACCTAGGCTTTAATCCTGGCCATGCTTCTCAGGAAGTTTTTTCCACCTCCTTGGGCCAGATGGGGATAATAGCAACATTGGCAGTGAACTTCTATTGAGAACTTACCAAGTTCTATGAGCTTTCTTTAGATAATCACTTAGATTATCCAAGGCCTACTATCATGTCTGGTATCTCTGTGTTTTGGAAATGGGGAATGTGAGAATTAGAGGAGGCAAGGTGACCAAGTAGTAAGTGATACATCCCAGATTCGAACGCACACTGGTTGATTCAAGAGCACCTGCTCTTATCCACCAGGTGCTCGGCCTTACACTCGGCCGCACCACCCTGAAATCCTTCTTTATACATGAGGCGACACAACCAGGCCTGTCCTCCTCATAGGATGTCATCCAATAAGATGACACTTATGAAAATCCTTAGAAACTGTGCAGTTTTATTTCACCATTGTCTGCTTGTCTTGTTTACCAAGACATAGAAAAAAGTTCTAAAGGGCTCCCTTTTCTCCAAGGGTGCCTCTGTGGCCTTTAAAGAAAATGACAAATATTTTAATAAAGAAATAAAATGGTGCCTCTTGCCAAAAGAGAACATGAGAATCAGCCCTAACCTAGAGCATATGTTGTTTATGAGGCTGTTTTAAATTCTTCAAATTTTTAGGAAAATTTGCAGCTACTATAAGCTTTGCGTATAGTATAACATAATAATGTTATACTTATAACATAATAATGATAGCTAACATTTATTAACTCCTTCTTCATAGCTGGAACTGATAGAAACATTTTTCTCAGGTTATCTCACGTGCAAGAAACAATTTATCACAGTGGCTGAAGGGGGTGGGTTCCTGGTTGCAGTGCCTGGCATTGTCAGTTGCTAGCTGTGTGACCTTGGACAAATTTCTCAGCCACTCTGTTTTAGTTTTCCTGTCTGCAAGTGAGGTTGATAACGAACCTATCCCCTAGGGTTACTGTGAGGGTTATATAAATGAATACACATAAAGTCCTTACACAGCGCCAGGTATGTGATGAACTCTCCAATGTTTGCCGCTGCTGCAACTTGTCCCTCAGCCTTTCTCTGAAATAGGTCGTCTCCTCCCCATCTTGCAAGTGTAGGAACTGATGATGCATAGTCAGCCCACGCAGCTAGAATCAGGACTGAACTTCCCACTGTATTAATCCAAAGCCTTACCTCTTCAATGTCATGTTATAATAAACTCTCAAGAAAACACAAATTGCTCTGGGAATTCAGCTTGACAGGAGTTTGTACTCCAAGATCCAACCTACTTTTTCTCCATGCACCCACTTACGGATACTTATTGGCCTCCTGTCATCTTTAGGCCAGTGAGTGAAGTGTCCTGTTGCAAATGACTTAAATTGTATCTCTGGAATTTCACCAGACCTGCCAGAACTTTCTCCTCTATTCGGGATCCTCTCCGTGGGCAGGCAACCACACTAGCCATGAGGGAATAAGTTTCTTTATTAAAATCAATCAATGCAGCTGCTGTTCCCCAAAAACAGCCCCCTGGCCATTTAGGGGGCTTCTTTCAGCTCTGTGATAACATTGTCCTATGCTGGCTTAAATATGCTGATAAAAAATCTCTTGATTTATCACCAATGTTGGGATAAGTGACAAAAAGAAATTGTTTCAAGATCTGTGCTGGGCTAGTCAAAGACAGTTACCATTTCTTGTGTTCTTTAGCATGATTTCCAGCTGGACTTTGGAGTTGTACTGGCTCACTCTGCCCTAGGGTGGGCACTAGCTTCTGACACAATCCCAGCACACAATAAGTGCACCATGACATTGAGAAAACAGTCATTCTTCTGCCGTCTGCACCAAACATGCACAGCTCTCAGATACTTCCCAACAGTAGTTAATAATTAATAATAGCTTCCTTATATTGAATACTTGCTATGTGTGAGTTTACTTAATTAGTTCATGTAATCCTAACACAACAACATGCTACAGTAGGTTCTAGTATTATCCTATTTTAGGGCAAAGGAAGCTGAAGTTCAGGAAGCCCACACATTTGGCCAGGGTCACCAGCTGAAGGTGGCAATACCTAGGCATAATCCCAAGCCTATGTCCCTAAACACACGCCCTTCATCTCTGTGCTCAACTGCTCCAAACTCCTCTTGCCTGAATCGCCCTCACAGAGATGGTTTGATAACACATTACAGATTAACCTGTCCTGCTGGGCCACCCCACAGGAGATGTGGACAAACCTGCCTCTCCTGTTTTCCCGAGAGTCTCCCAGCCCTGGCCTGGCTGGTGGAGCCTGTTTATTTTTCCTTTGCCTCATTTTGTCTAGACGTGGTTGAGCTCCTTACCTGCTCAGCCTGGCTCTCCCAGACAGTCCTTTAATCACGGACATATCACAATAGGTAAACACAAGGACAGACTTCTTGTCTCTCAAGCCATCCTCAGCCCCATCCTTAAGCGTTTGGAGCAGTAACCCTGTTGCATTTTTCCAATTTCCCTTTCCTGGCTTGTTCACTTTTCAGTCTGGTTTAATTGCAAGCCAGATTTGATCAGAGATCAGGAAGCATATTTTCAATGCTGTGAGATAATTCAAATAACTGGCATCTTAGCTTGAGAACGAGCTTGTGAATTCTGTCATTTACAAACAGACATGGGGGTGGTCTACATTGTGGCTGTATGTCAAGAAAGTACTGTCCCTCCTAAGTGGCGTTTATGCAACTGGACTGTTACCAGTAAACTATGTAGAGAGAAGTTGGAAACAATCTGGTAAAGCTTGGACATCATCCCCTTTAATGTCCTTGTGGTCATGGACAAATAACTTATTTTCTACAGTAGCTTAATACTATGTTCATTTTGCTCGGCTTTGCACATATTAACCAGTAACACTTTTACATTGTCCATGCACTGTGCTCACCCCATGTGTGCACCTTTTCCCTTCACCTCCAACCTAATGAGATAAATACTGCAATCATCATTTTCAGATTAGAAAAGTGAGGTTGGTAAGGTTAAGAGCTTGGATTTAAAACTAGTTCTTTAGACGTCAAAATCCACTCCCTGGACCAATGCCACGCACTGGGTGATGATTTGATGTTCATCTTGCCTTTTCTACCACGAGATCACGCACGACTCTTTCCGTGTGCACAGTCTCCTCTTGAAGCTCAAGCCGAGGATGTTTTCCCAAGGCCTGTCAAACGGCCCTGCTTCTCCTCGTTTGCCAACCTTCCGATCGATGACAGGAGCGGCTCCAGCCCGTGCCCCAGCCGCGCTCATTATCCCTTCCGCTCCGTCTGCTCTCCCCGTCACAGAAAGACACTTCATCGATAAGTGTAAATCTTCTTTCTTCCCTAATAATTGGAAGATCTTCCAAACAAATACTTGTGCTTACCTCTGAAAATAAAACCATCTATTTCCTCTCCCTTTGCATGGCAGAAAAGGCACCAGACACTGTTGCATTTGCAGAGCACCGAGGGAGAGGCGGGGGCTGTCTGGGGGGGAATTGAATGGGTCACAGAGCCAGGGACTTGGAGGCAACCCGTGAGGATGTGAGCCGAGCCTGTGAGGGCCAGAGTCTTCTCCATCTCGCTTGTCACTGTCCCCAGCATCCAGAGCAGTTCCAAACAAGAAAAGAGGCTTACCCATATACTCACTGAACCAATATGTCAGCTTCTAAGAAAAGTGTGTGTCTGGTGCAGATTTGTTTTTCAGATTTGGTGGGGGGGAAGGGGGCAGTGGTTTACTTAAGAGTAAAAAAATAAGGGGTTTGCGTGCTGGGTCATTAGAATTCTTAGCTTTGTAGACACGTTTTCTTCCATCAACATCTCAGTATGGTGTTTCTCTGCCCAGTTGGTCAGAGCAGTCACAGGTGGCAGTTTGGCTGGACAGTGACCATCTGAGTGTCCCTGGAGCCCACTTTTTGTCCACATCCTTCTTCTTTCCTTACTCCCTTTTCAGTGAAGAGTCCAGGACTATAAGATTTCCATTTATTGAGTATTAACAATGTGCCAAATACATCCATATACTACTCCATGTAATCTTTATAAGAGGGTCACCTCAGCATTTTGCAGATGGGAAAAAACTGATGCTTGGAGATGTAAAAGTGACCTGCTACAGGAAACACAACGAGCTGGGGGCGAGCCCAGACCTCAGTGCCAGGTCTGCTCCCAAGCAGGACTGCACGGTGGATCCTCCTCTTGCCTTCAGCTGAGGTCTGTTCTGAAGCTTCCATATCACTCAGATGTTGGCTCTTCTCTGACTTTTCTCAAGCCAGATACCCACCTACATGAAAAGGTGTTATTCTCTAGGCAGGCAGTCCCTTAATGTCACCTACTGTAAAACGCCTGGGGTTGAGTTCCCTGTCTCTGTGAGGGGGCATGAAATCTCACAAGAGTGGCGTCATTTGGGTGCTCAGAAGGCAGGAGGGGAACGTGTGCAAATTTCACATCTTGTGTCACAGCTAGATGCAGCCTTCACTAACACCAGACATCATCATTTCGATGGAACTTAGGTTTGTTTAAAAAGGGAACTATTCTATGTGGGAAATTAGTATTTCTTATCACAAACAGAGAGTAACTATAAAATTAAATGAAATGAGCACAGAGCAATGTGTGTGCACTCCAGCCAAAGCTTGCTGAAAGCTCTGGCCCTGAGACAGGTGCTTGCTTCGTTTAAAAGGAGAGTTAAATGAACTGGCACTGTTTAGTGGGTAAAGAGCTCCAGACTGGAAAGATGAACAAGGTCAGTAGCTGGATGGTGGTGAGGATTGCACAACAATGTGAACGTGTTTAATGCCACTGGACTATTATCTTAAAAATGGTTAAATGGGTAAATTTTATGTTATGTATATTTTACCACAATGAAAATAAAAAAGGAATGAAGCAGCTCTTTATGTACAATTAGGAAACAATCTTCAAGACATAGTGTAAGTGAAAAAAAGCAAAGTGCTGAACAGAATACTGCCATTTGTAGCTTTTTTGTATTCATAGACATCTATGGTTGTTTATGCAAGGATCCATCTGGGAGGATGACAATATTGGATCCATCTGGGAGGATGACAATATTTGATCCATGGAGTGAAAGGGGTTGAGAACAGAAAGAGAGAAATGTTCCTTGTTCACTGCCTACCATTTGGTTTGTGTACCATGTCTATGTGTAACTCATTCTAATTGATTAATAATTTTTTAAACCCTCAAAAGAAAGATCAGCACCAAACTAAGACTGTCTCCTTAAAGCCATGGTTCTGAACCTGGGCTGCACCCCAAACTCCAGCTGCTCAGAGTCAAGTCCCCACCAGCAGCGTGGGCACCACCTGGGAGCTTTTTGCAAATGCAGAATCTCAAGCCCACCCAGATCCTTGGGATCAGAATCTGCATTTTACCAGAGCACTGGCCAGATTGACCATCTCAGATCTCATGAATAGTAAGAACATAGAACATGAAATATTGAGATTTGCCTAAGCGTAGTGGGAAAGAAGTTCTTATTTACTAGCTTTGAGCACATTTTCTTCTTACATAAAATAGACTTCACAAGTCTACACAAAAGCATGCACCTGTTAAGGCCCCTCTCATCCAGCAATGGAGCCAAAAGTCAGGGTAATGGGAAAATCAGACTTCGGAGTTAGAAAGATATGGATTTGAACGCCTCTGTGAGCCTCACGTCCGGTGGGTTAATACCTACCCATAGGGCTGTCATATTTAAACGAGGCAGTGTAGGTGATGATAATCATGATATTCGCGTTCTCCTTCCCTTCCCCTGCCACCTACAGGTGTCCTGAGCTTCTCTGGCTGTCACTGTCCCTTCACATTTGCTTATTCTGCCTTGAGCTCTCGTGTAGAGAGGACATTTCTCACGTTGCAGTCAGAGCCAAGGAACTTGAGTTCCCTCACCCCCGTCTCTTGACAAATGGAAAACCTCTGCTGTCTCTTACCAAATTATCTGACATATTTCGAAAATATAACTGAAACCTCATTACATGGATGAACAGCTTTCCATCAACTCATTCCTAGCTCTGATATTAATAGAATTGTTGCCAAGACATTGCAGTTGGCCTCAGAGGCAGTCGGGAAGGCGTCGTCGTTAGAGACCCAAGAAAGCGGTAAGCATAAAGAGAGCTGGTAGAAGCTGTCGTGCTGGGATTTCTGCATGGGTAGATGACGCTATAGAGTGGATTCCCTGGTTCCCTTCCATTGACACGACAGAAATCAGTACGGGGAGAGGGTTTGGGTGTCTAATGAGAGAATAGATATACTCCTTCCACAGCAACCAGGACCATCCTTTCAAAATGCAAATCTGAACATGTTTAAACTCCTGCTAAAATCCCTCTAAGAGAGTCTCACTGCTTTGAGAATGAGTACCAACATTAATAGGGTCTACAAAGCCTGACTTCTAGCTATTTCTCCCAGTCATATCCCCAAATCCCATTTGTTTGATTATTGGATTGTCTCCCTTGCTGGATCGAGTACTTGCTTTGTGTAAGTCCTGGTTCCAAGGCCAAGTCTGATTTTGTGCAGTAGCATAGCCCTAGGGCCCAGTACATGGCAGATGATCAATAAATATTCATGGAAAGAATAAATGTGTGCAAGGATGTCACATGAGGGCTTCCTGCCTAATCTTTCACTCCCTGCTTTGCACTTTCTCCCAGTAACACGGAAATGCTGCTGGTCACCTGTACAGGTCATTTTCTATCTCTGAGCTTTTGCTTATGTTGTGCCCCCTGCCTAAGACTGTCATCTCACCTCTCTCCCTTTACCTAGGAAACCTGACTCTGAGCAAGGGTCTCTCCGCCAGTGCACTCCCCTCGGCTGGCTGACCTGCTAGACTGTTCTGGCCTCCCTCATCTTCTTGTGGGCCCCAACATAACCTCCCATTTCACTTAGCTGTGTTCCATGTTTGTGTCTGCCTGTCCTTAAGAAAAAAGAAATGAGAAAACATAGAGTGTGTGTGGTATGGAAGATGATGAGTGAGTAGGACGTGTGTGTGTGTGTGTGTGTGTGTGTAAATGTGTTGTTGACATTTTATGGTGAATATCATGTAGTCATCCATCTCACCTCAGTGCTTCCACACTTGCTGTTCCCTCTACCCAGATGCTCTTCCCGCCTCTCCTTCTCATCATTTTACCTCCTCTTCAGAGCTCAGATCGATTTTATCACTGCTGCTCCGAAGCCTTCCCTGCCCCACCCCCCAGACTCAATCAAGTCCCCGGTTTATGTGCTTCTAGCTCCTGATGTTTCCTTGCGTGTGTGATTACCATGTCTAATTATGATCTGTATGCTCATTTGGCTTAAGTTTGCCTCCCACTTTATTACCAGAAGCTTCAGGAGGTCTGACTCTATTTCTACTTTCCCCTGTCACCTAACACAGTGCCTAGCATGCCACGCTGTAGGTGCTCATTGAGAATGAATATATGATGATCTATGGCCCTATTAGAGCCCTGAATGGGAAAAGAGCATAGCAGGATGAGAACGCCCAGCTTCCCTTCCTCACAGTGGTCCTGGGAGGGTCCCTCAGCTGGCTCTACAGAGACTTTGCCCAGCTGTTCAGCATCTCAGGGACTTGCCAGGAAGCACTGTGCCTGCGGGTCCCCACCCTACCCCACAGCGCTCCCCTCCCCACTTACATCAGGCCCCAGCTCCCGGAGAGCTGTTCCTTGGAGCACTCAGCCAAGTGACGCTGACAACTGCTGAGGCAGCAAAGGGCCGTGACAGCAAACCTGGAAGGGAAGGCAGGTGGCAGAGGGCCAGCAAAGATATGTCTTGTGCATAGGTCTGACATCCCCAGAAGTGTTCTGTCTGGAAAAATAAGCCTCACCGGATGCTGGGGGCTGGCAGGGTGAGAGACGCTATCTTCCTCCTCCACCCGGCTGCCCCACGCAAAGCAGACAAATGGCGTGATTTGACATGAGGTTTGTAACGATCTTCTAGGTGGTTCCAAACCCTCACTCCCACTCCAATTCCACCACTTATCCCTAAATGTTTTTCTGTCGCTGACTTTGACAGGACATTGGCATTCCTGCCATCGCCAAATCATCCTAAAGCTTTCGCTCCATTTGCCCCACCCTATGAAGCTGGGAACTGGTGTTTTTCCCCAGCCAGTTCGTGGTTAGAAGTGTATAAACATGCAGGCAGCCCAGGGAAAGCCACGGAAGGCATGTATGTGAGCGCCTTTGTCCCTGACTGAGAACACGCCCTTGGACATGGGTTGGACGTGGCCTGGTTATAGTAAGGAGATCAGGCAGAGAGAGAAAATACCCTGGGGTCAGGAGCCTGGCCCCGCATCCAACTCTATCTGATGTGCTGCATGTCGCTTGCTGCCTGCTCCGGTCCTCATTTGACCCCCTGAAGACAAAAGGGCAGGAGTAGATCAGTGGTTTCCACAGGGTGCTCTCTGGAGCTGTAAGGTCTGGAAGAGATGATTTAGAGCCTCCGTGGAGGGCAAAGGAGCAGAACGCTGAGACATTCATCCACACACTTACCCCATGTCTTGTGCACGTGTGCGCGCACACACTTGCCCATACATTCAGACACACCGCATACACTCCTGTTCTCTCTTCTCAGGGAAGCTTCATCAGTTTTCCATCCCAGCATACTGTGAAGGACGCACGGCACTATGGATGGTAAGAAAATAAGGTCCAGTGGAGTATGACAAAGACAGGACCCTGAACCTCAGCTGTAATACTGAGACGGCAGTCCTATCTCAACAATGCAGCTATCTATTAGAAAGTCAAAAGAGTGTAATAGTTAAAAATGTGGGAGCCAGACTGCCTAGTTTTGAATCTGGCTTCTACCACGTACTCACTGTGTGTTCTTAGGAAAGTTTCATAACCTCTCTATGCTTTAGTTTCTTCATCTCTACAATGGGCATAAAGGAGTACCCACCTCAGAGTCATGAGAATTAGAAGAGTTAGCATGTAAATGCTTAGAACATTGCTGAACACAATAGGTATTCACGAGTATTGGAAGTTATGATTTTATTGCTTAGCATTATTAAATTAGTGTGTACAATTTTGGGGGATCATGGATCCCTCTGTAAATCTGTTAAAGCTATGGACCCTTTCCCTGGAAAGCTACAGACCAAAACATCTTTCGCATTCATTTCAGGGAGCATTTGGCTCAGTGTTTTCAGTGGAAAACAGGCCCAACACAGGAAAGGGATTTTCCCAAAATCATGTAATGAAGTAGCAGTAAAACAAGGGCTCGAGTCCAGGCTTCCCAATTCCCAGCCTGGAGCTCTTTCCAGTGCATACACCCCAAATACAGACGTGGTAAGATTGTCTCATAGACTTGGAGTCTACACTTAATAATTGTATGACTCTGGGCAAGTTTCTGAATACTTCTGAGCCTTAGTTTCCTTAACTGTAGAATGGGGATATGTTATAACTTATGGGCTGCTATAAAGTTCCCACCTCAATGGGAGCACAGAATATGGGAGTTGCTCCCACTCTACGCACTGTTTCTATGGTAACAGAAGGGCTGTTTTGGGAAGTGAAGACTACCTTTTACATAGATGGCAGGCCAAGGACATGTGAAGGATTTATCTCCATAACATATGATGGTACTAGAGAACACGTTGGTGCTCTTTAGGGATAGCCCCAGGCCCACACAAGGGGAGAATAAGTGCTTCATTTTGTCTATTTATTATTTCTCCTTCCCTAAATTTCCAGGCAGAAGACTTCCTCAATGGCACAACCTTCAAGCAACCATCCCTCCCCACCTTCAAATCTTACTTCATCAGATTTTTAAAAATTTTTAAAGGCATCATTTAATATGATTTGAAGAAGGTTTAGTGATTCACCCAAGAAGGGAGTTACTTGTGAGGCTGGTGTGCAAAGCCAGGACTCCTGATTCTGAAGTCAGACACTTTCCTTACTATGGCAGGCACAGTGGCCTTTACAAAATTCTAGTGCTAAGCCCCTAAACTGGTCCCCAGATTGTGTTTGGGCACCAGCCTCAACTGAAACCTCTTCCTTGGGCTTTATGAAATAACCATGATACGCTTTGCCTGGGATGACAGTTGTCACGCCGCTCCCCAGGAGACGCGCGTGGCTTCCCAAGTCTGAACTCTGAAGGAATTTTTCTCATGGTCCATTTGGGCAACTTCCCAGCCTTAGATTAAAATTGCAGAAAGTCTACCTCCTCCATCCCATGTTGGTAAAGCTCTCTCCCTGAGCAGCTGCATAATTAGTACCTGGGCATATGGTCTTGGCTACATGTGCCTTGAATTTTTCATCTATAGTCAGCCCTGCATATCTGCGGGTTCTGCATCCACGTGTTAACCACCTGTGGAGTGAAAATATTTTTAAAAAATTAAAGATAGTAATACAACAATAAAAAATAATACAAATGAAAAGCCAATACAGTTTGACAAACATTTATATAGCATTTGCATTGTATTAGGTATTATAAGTAATCCAGAGATGATTTAAAGTATGCAGGAGGATGTGCATAGGTTGTATGCAAATACTACACCATTTTATATAAGGTACTTGACTATCCCCTGATGTTGGCATCTGCGGGAAGGGGGGTCCAGAAACTTTTCCCCTGTGAATACCAAAGGACAATTATAGTTGGTTCATGTTTTTAAGTGCATAACTCCTCAGTTCGATTTGCAAAGTTTCTTGAGAGTAGGGTGGTGTTCTATAACCTCTTTGACATGGGTTCTAACATAGTTCTGAACATAGAAGAAAGCATAGTTTAACAAATATTTGTGTACCTAACCAGGCAAAACATAAAAGCTTGCCTAACTTTCTTTCATAAAGGCATGCATACATATATAAACACACACATGCATGTGTATATTGAAGTGACAAATAGTTGGAAATTTTTTGAGAAGTATTTTACTGATTCAACCTATCCTATTGAATAATGAACAATCTGGCAATTAACAAGTACTGATAAATGATTCCTAATTAAATGTTATGACACACAGAGCAAAGCCAATCTATTTTCATAATGGGAAAGAACCCAATATTTCTCTTGAATTGCTACAAATCTCTCAAACAAGGTATACATTTATTCAAGAATCCTCCAAAGGGACCTAGTTTCAGGAATTGCAATTTGCTAAGAGATTGGACTGGGTATTTCCAAGGCAAATAATTCCATTTACATTACACCCAGGCCCGGGAACACCGCACGCCCTGAATAACTCATTACTACCAGTGCGGCTTCCAACCCCATAAAAGGTGCAAGAGCATAAAGAATACATAAAGGAGACAGAACATTCAGGTTCTTTAAATGCCTTCACCTTTCTTTGCCAGCATATTCTTCCTAGGAGCCTTTAGCTAGAGGGAAATTAAAGAAACAAGTAGCACAACCAAATTAGGCTGGGAGATTTGGGCCAAGTGGGTAGGGGTGAAGGAGATAACGTATGGACTGGGATAATGAGCCCGGGGAGGCCAGCTTGCGAGTGCAAACGCCAGGTAGATGATGTTTCTCCTTTGCCAAAGCTGGTTTTATGAGGCTTCAGTCCCACAGCAAATGCTTCCTGGGCCAACTTGGGCTCCATGATCCAACAAAATTCTGAGAGAAGAAAGGAAATAAAAAGAGCCAAAAGGGAATCCCTCCGGTGTCCCATTTTCTCCCTCAAATTGTAGCTCTTGGGATGTTAGAAGTAGAAGGGCCCCAGGGAGCAGCCAGTCCCACTTGGCTGTGCAGGCTGGTTCGGAGTCTTGTTGAAGGCTGCAGAGACACAGCGCTCTCCTAATTCTCACTCCAGCGCTGATTCCACAGAAGAGTAAGAAAGAGCCCTCTTATCTGTTTAGCTGCCTAGAGCCCCATTAGGAAGGGCTCTTGTCGCCTTGTTTAACAGAGATAAATGTCTCAATCAAATTGGGAATGTTGTCACAATCTGCAGAATGGCTATAGCGGGGACGCTGCCCTGTAAATGAGGCACGGGCCATCTTGTCCTCTTGCCTGCCCCACTGAGCCGGTGGCCTCGATGCCCTTCTGCCTCGCCTGCAGTACTCTCCTTTTAAATACGCATTTCTCAAAGAAGCCGGGGAACATGCCTTCTGAATCTGCAGACTCCACTCTGTAGGGCTGCAGAGAACACAGGGAAAGTGTTACATGCCACACAGACCACCCCCACCCCCACCCGGAACCATCCCACCCTGGAGTGCTTGGGGTCTCAAGTGGTAGGGAAAGCACAATTATTTAATAACCTTCTAGAATCTTAAAAATTAAAAATGATCATTCTCACCCCACAACATCCCGTTCGTCCTTGGGTAACTTGTTGTTCATTATTTCGTTTCAACCCTTTAATGGGTCTTTATTCAAGTCCTCCCCGTGAGAATGCGAGTTCCACAGCTACGCAGAGGACTCAGGCTCTGCCTGTCCTCCTCCAGCCGGGACCCCCTCCTCACACAGTCCCTCCAGCACCCCCAGACAGGGTCTTCCTCCCTACTGGGGTGCAAGCTCCCTGGCAGTGCCTACTTTTTCTTTGTCTTCTTCTTGTACCTTTACACATAGTAGAGTGTTTATTTAAATATTTGGCCACTAAAGCATAATTAATTATGACATTAACCAAAATAGTTTCACACTTACTATCTGTCAGACACTGATCTCAGATCTCTATGTGTATGATTATATGTAACAGGCAGGTCACTGTTGCCTCATAGGTTAAGGGAAAATAATAGTATCATATTTTTCATGTCTAAAGAAACCAAGCTGAGTCAGATAGTCCCTGGAGATGGATTTCATCCCTAAGAGCATAATCCTCTGATGATTTCCCATCTCAGACCTACTGAAGAGAAACCTTTTTGTCTTGTCTTAAGTCCTGTTGAAGGAAGAGTATTTCCCATAGTTTACTTTTTAAGACCTAACTGTTTAACCAATTTCACAGGCTATCAATGCACCAAACTCACACATGCTTAGGATAAAGTTTCAATATGAGCATGTTCACTCCCCTTTCCAACCGAAACCAGGCTCTAGTGTAGAAATGACCTTGAGGTTCTCCTAGTCCAGCCTTCTACTTCCAGCCAGCTCTGTCCTTAACCAGCCACATTTGGCAAAGGCAGCTTCAGTCTTCCTGTGGAATTCATTTCAGTTCATCCTTTTCTCTCACCAAATCCTCCTAGGTCAATGGAAGCTCATGTTCCTCCTTTTTAATTCTCAGTCATTGTCTTAAAACTGGGGTACGCAGAGATGGGGCAGAGGGATAATGTAGAATTCCAAGAGTTTTCAAGATGGAGCAGAAGAGTCAGTTTGTAGTTGTATCTCCTCTGTCCTCTGAACCATGACAAGTTAGCTAACAAAGATCATGCTACCTGTGAATGTTAAACTTAAGATGCAAAAGACATCAGACAGCCAGCCTCTACTGCTGGCCAGCTTCAGGCCCTTGGGAAAGTTTCTCCCCCATTTTTAAAGTGAATATAAATGACATTTCCTTGTTTCTAAATCATATACATTTTTTGCAATTGATGTTTCTTGATCAGATTCAGCTTTATAAATTATAAGCACATCCAACATAGTGTTTCTTCCCCTACCCCTTTATCACTCCCCAAAATTACCACTAAATTGTCTTACCACTAAAAAAAAAATCCATCTTGGTACTGAAATACAATATTTTTTTTTGCTTAATTTACAGAATGGTGAAGCCTGAATAAGACTAAACTTGGTAGAGTACCTTGAAAACTGCAGAGACCTATACAAGCACTCGTTGTTGTTCTTATTATGCAGTTGGCTACTGGGCATTTATTGAGCATATACTATGTGCCAGACTTTGCTCTCAGTATAGGGGCTAGAGCACTGAACAAAATTGACAAAGTTCCTGCTCTCATGGAGTTTTCCTTCCAGTGAGAAGAGTTTGAGAATATGCACACAAATAAGGAAGATCTCAGAAAATAATGAATGCTATAATAAAATGAACAAGGTAATTGAGTAGTACCCTGGGAGCACTGTTTAAACTAAGACAGTCAGGGAAAACCTATTTGAGCTGAAACCCGAATGTCAAAAAGGAACCAGTCTTCCCTTGAAGGGAAGAGGATGAGAGAGCATTTCAGGCATGATAAAAACAAACACGAGGGCTTGTCAAGAGTCAGAAGGGGAAAGAGCGTAGCTGGAGCTTAGTGGACATGGGGCAGGAAGGGAAGGACAAGGAGAGAAAGGGGCAGAGGCCAGATCCTATAGTGCCTCTTAGGCTGTGATAAAGGGTTTGCATTTTAATTTATCCAGCCCCAGCCTTTAACAAACTCAGGAACCAAAGCTCAAAGGTGAAGTGACTTGTTCAAGGTCATGGAAACACTCCATGGTTTGGGGAATTAGATCTCTTCACTTCCTGACAGTTGTTGTTCTGCTTTACTGAGCTGCGTGCAACCAGCAGCTTCCATGGCGGTCAGCGCAGGCCTTGGAGATGGAACTCGAGCTGCTCTGCACTCTCATGATTGTGATTTCTCCCAAGTTCTTTCTGTAATATATTATTTCCCTCCTAATTAGAGACGAATACATTATCATCACTTAGCTGTTTCATAAACAAAAGAAAAAAAGTGATTCCAAGCCATTTAAGTCAACATTAGTTATTTAAATGTTGAAATAGTCAAGATGGAAACAAGCCCAGGTGGGTGACTGTGCAGACCAGCTCCTCTGAACTGCCTCTGTCACTGTTCCGTGGAGAATTGGACAATGACCCATTATATCTAACAGAATCCTGCTCCTGGACTCAGGACACTCACTGTCTCAAGAAATGGGTCTACAAAAGCCATTCACAGCCCTCCAACACATTCCTCTGCCCAAATGTGTTTCAGGGACCATCCTGGGGCACACCTGGTGGAGGAAACTGTGTTATGTGATAAGACCAAAGCTCTGGTATCAACTCAGAATTTGAGTTATTCTCCAATGTCATATTAGTTCTCCTTATCTATTAAGTGAGAATAATAGTACTTAATTCGGAGGGCTTTTGTGATAATTAACTGGGACAACACATGCAGCATCTAGCAAAGTATCTGGCACCATGGAACCCCTTCCTTTCTCCAAATGTCTCAGAACCAGGGACTGTCCATGTCCAGGGTCCAACTGCCTCTTTTTGCTCCATCCATAATAAAGCTGGTCCAACAACTATTTAATGAACACCTACTGGATGCCTTGAACTGTACCACATACACCCAACCAATTAATATTTAGGGCTGCCTACCACATGCCCTAAATATGTCATCATACCAGGCATTAAAAAATCCTATGGGAGACACAATGAGACACAGTTTCTGTCCTAAAGATCTAGGACTCTCACAAGGACAATTTCCAACTAGAATATTCTTTAAGGTTTCATATCTCCAAATGTCAGAGTGGATTTTCTCGGGAGGAAGAGAAAGAGGAGAGAGGAATGCAAACTGGAGCAGGCAGAGAAGCCTTTGTGGAAAATGCTGGAAGGGATGGGTGGTGGCTTGAGTGGGGCAAGATTAGGGTAAAATGAGAAGAGAGGCAGTGGGCTTCCAGGCTAGGGGACCAGCAGCAGTAGGGGCAGGGGCTGGGCAGGTGTAGTCGGGCAGAAGATGGCGAGGAGATGATAAACCTACCCCAACCTGGATTAGGTCCCTTGTGAGGGAAATGGCTTTTCAGGGATTTGGAGGCAGAGGAGGTTTTGGGGGACACCTGGGTGCCAGCTCTGCTTTCTCCCAGGTTGAGAATGTCGCCTTGTTGCTACCAAGTTGAAGAGTCTGTTTAGACTGATACTTTTAAATAAGTCTCAGAGTTCTTACTTCGTCCAGAAATGTTAATGTAAGCCCTAAATATAATTCTGATGTGGCAGAATCTTCTCTAGCCGCAGTATCTGTGTAGACAAGTCACCAGCAGCTGCACGTCCTGTTTGGGAACCAGCATCTCAGGAGAAATATAGCCAACATTTGTTGCAAGATAAGTCTTCCATCAGTGGTTTGAATTCTTGGCCTAATAAACTGGCTTCTTGTAGTACTGGAGAAGGGCACCCCTCCTGACCAGTTTGGGTCACAGTGCCTCTCCTAGGGCCCCCAGAGCACCAGGTCCTTCCCCCATCTGAGCCTTCATCACACTGTACTGCCCTGGTCTGCCTGTGTCTGACCCCATGGGATCACAGGACATTTGAGGTGAGCAGGTTCCATACCTACTGTGTCCACCATTCATTCACCAGAGCGGTGCACAGTACCTGGCCCAGAGGAGGTATTTGATTAATATTTAATACATTGAATCAAATCAAGATCAGCTTTCCTAAAGAGGAGGGTGGTGGTTGGGAAATAAGGAAGTTGTGGTCAGAATTTGGAGGGCATAAAGCCTGACAGAGGTTGGATTGGATGAGACGGCAGAAGGAGGGTTGAATAAAGGAATAATGAGCATCAAACTGTACTGTCTGCTTCCCTGTCAGCAGAGGGATGGGGATGAATGAAATAAAATTAGCAAAATCATTCCATTAGCATGATGAGAACCAGAATCTCCTCATGCTGGGAGCTGGGAGGTAACCAGGGGAGTCCCTCTCCCAGCCTCCATGCCTTTCAGATCCTGTTGCTTTCCTGAGGATGCTCCAACTTGGCTGGCCCCAGGGTTCCCTGGGAGATGAGATCTTTGTGAGAAAGAGAGAGAGGAAGGGAGGGAGCAAAATAGTAAGCACTGTCAGCAAATCCCAAGCCTTTGGAAGCAGGTGAGCAGCCTCACTTAGGAAGCACAAATCTCTGGAGTCTGAGCATGAGCTGTGAAATCGGGTCTTCTGTGGTTTGAATCCATATTCTTCCACTTACTAGTCCAATGACTATCATCAAGTGAACATTCAACAAATGGCAGAGGTGGTCCCTCTAATAATACCGATTATTATCTTATATGATCATGTTATTATTGTGCTAGCGAGACCTCCGGAGGTATGTATCCAAAGCTGGAAAACAGAAAGGGAAAATCTTTGAGAGAGGCCAGGACCAGAGAGCTCAAAAAAGGTCACTTTTTAGTAATTGTCGTTTTCTCTTTTAGCTCTATGCTGTTTTGTAAAAAGATAAAACATAGTGGAAAGAGCCAGAAACAACTTTAAATTCTGCCTCTGCTCATGCATTCATCAGGATAACTAACTCTAAGTGCACAACAGACAAACCCTGAACTCCCCATGGCTTCCTGAGTGGTGGTTTCCTTCTCTCTGTGTCACAGTCCTGTGTGGTTTGGGAGGCCACCATCCAGCCAGTAGCCAAGCCATGCTCCAAGCTCTCCAGGGTCACTGAGGCAGAGCATAAGAGATGAAGGAGGCACACCAGCTCCTAACTGCCTCAGCCTGGGAGTGGCACATGTCCTGACTTGACCTATTTTAGATGAGGAAATAGAGGACCCAGGCAAGTTATAATATATGTGAAATATCATAGTTTACTGTGGTAGAGCAATGAGTCTGGCTGGCTCTCTTAAGCACTAGGCTATGCCGCTGTTTTATTTTCTCGGCAGCTGTATAGGACACAGATTGCCTCATCTTACACCCAAGAATCCCAGGACTCAAGGAGATGGGTAACATGCCCAAGGCCAACACCAAAACTACTAAATGCCAGAGCTGGGATTAGACTCAGGCCCATCTGAATCTTAAATGCAAAGCTGGGCTATTCCACAAGGCTTCTTACCAATGGCTGAACATATCTAGTATTGAAATCCTTACCTCTAATTCCACTATCAAGAGTTGCATACACATATAATGTAGTAGTCAAGAACACAGACTCTGGAACCGAACTAGCTCTCTGACATTAGGCAGATTTCTTAACTTCTCTAAGCCTCCACTTACTTATCTGTAAAATAAGACCAAGAGTACAATAGTATGTGATAGGTTTGTTGTAAGGGCTTAATATAATACCCAGTCCAGAGTTACCGTTCAGTAACTGTTAGTTGCTATTTCTTTGCAGCTTGTTTGAATTTCATTTTCTGACTCATTGGATAGTCTTAAAGAATCTCCTTCTCTCTCTGGGCCTTGGTTTCCCCATTTGTGAAATAGAGTCTGTCTCAATATCCTCCGAGTCCCCTTCCAGCTGTCATTCCACACTTCTCACATTTCACAGTCAGTGCCAAGTGAAGCTGTGCTGTCTTATGCTGGTACCCAAGGGAAGTACAAGGTCTCCGTGAAAATAAACACATGGTTATCGTTCTTATGATTATAATAGCTGTCACTGGTAGAGCCTTTGCTCCGTGCCAACTTCAGAACATTATAGATACATTATCATATGTATAATAATTCAAGGATCTGCTCATCCCCTTCCTTTTCTCTTGCTGATGTTGGCAAAATATATATTTTGCCCAAAATATATTTTTTCCAAGTTGGGCAGACAGTCTTGACAAGGTATCACATTAGCTAAAATATATAATGTGATACATACACAGATATATCTATATAAAGAGATCTATAGATTGGTAATGTGATACCTGATGCTTTGTCAGATCTACCCATCTTGCATCTATGTCTAGGTTGTGAAGACCCAAAATCTACTCCTCACAGTTGCCCTATAATGCAGATATATTAATATTTCTATTTCTACATAGATAAGTATATGAGGCTTGAAGAGATTAAGTGTAATAGCTTACCCAGCTAAGAAGACGGAACCCTGGCAGTCTGACTCTTGAGACTTTATACTGCCAACCACTGGACTACGCTTAGAACATTCTGAGGTTTTCTGAACTCAAGCCCCTTTTGAAAAACAGGAAACCATGTCCAGCTTCCTGATAGGAAAGAAGCACTGGACTCCTGCCCGGTCCCAGGGAGCTATCTCAGGGGAGAGTGCACGGTTGGTATCCTTAGCAGGAAGCCCCCCACGTGGCGGGTGCTGAAGCCCATATTGACAAAGCCCTCAGCACTCAAGCCTGCGGTGAAGAAGCTGCAAGGGGAAACTGCCCTATAAGTGTGCTGACCTCCTGTGCATCCTGCCTCTTCCCCACCCGGCAGGCACCAACCTGGGCTGCTAGCCAGAGAGAGCCCCCTGAAGCTGAGTCCGTTCCTTGCTGGCCTCAGGGGCAAATAGAGCCGCGGCTTGCAGCCACCTATGCACACCTGCCCTCCTCTCTACACAAGGAACACGTGAGGGGGCAGAGAAGCCACGCTCTGCTCCTGCTCCACTCCTCTGTATGTGACACCCGAGGGGAGCAGCAGAGCTGCACTCTTGTCATGCATGTAGCAGAGACACATTTAATGATGATGGGGGTTGCTCTGCCATAACTTAAATGGGAAGGGAAAAAACACTTTAAAACTGTACCAAAGCTTCTGTAATATTGTATTTGCAGTGGACCATCAAATTGGTAGGCATTTAGCACTTTGTGCAACATGAAAGAGCAGATTCATGTTATTACAAGTTTTCCATTTACAAAGAGATGCTGTGTGGCTCTGGTCCCTCAGTGACTCTGTGCAGCCCACTCCCAACACAGACGGCAAAATGTGTTTGGACCCGCGAGAGCCTGTACACCAAGGCCTGCTGGAAGCACCTCTCTCTCTGTGCACTAGGGATGGCGAGCTGGGGACCGCACATGGGACACCTCCAAGCTCCAGTGCCTACTGCATGCTCAGTCTCGCCTCATTGAGAACGGGGACAAGCTTCTTTGAGATGCAGCCTAGCAACTTAGAGACTTTGAGTCAGCAGACCAGGTTCTGGTCTTGGTTCTGACTCAAACAAGCAATTTCCTGGGCCTCGGCTTCTCTGTGTATAAGAAATAATGGTTTGACTGGACAGTCTCTAAGACTCCTTCCTCTCTAGCATGTCACAGGGCTAAAACAAACCCTCAGCCACTCACCACTGTTGTTAACAGTTACTAGTATTATTAGTCTTTGAGGCAGGGTGGTTGCTTCAGTTTCTCTTCTAAATCAAATGCTGTCATCCACAGATACTCGTACCCTGTGCTCACATACACCCTTTCAAACCAAGGGACACTCACCCTCTGTGTCCATGCTAATTGCTAGTGACAAACTCTTGAAGCTTACACAGAGGATCTCTTTAATCGTCTGACTTTATGTCTCTCTTATTTGTCATTTATTAATCAACATGTCCCTTCCCATCTCCCAGCATGTTCCAGATTATTAATCAATCACTTGTCAAGCACCTCATATGTGTTAGGCCCTCTGCTAGGTCCCAGGGTGGAAAAATAAATTAGAAAAAAACTGGACACTGCCATCAAGGAATCTATGGCCATTTGGGAAGAAAAGATGCCCCAATTTTTGTCTCCATCACCTTCAGTTCTTGGCCTGACATTATTCTATTTTCCTCCATTACGAGCTCCATTCTTTTTTCCCAGAGCTCACTTCAAAACTATTTTCTACTATGTCATTCTTTATCTCATCAAATGCCCAGTGTTTCTCCATTTACAGGGAAGTTCAACCCCACTATTTCTCACCCACACATTTGCCAAAAGCTTCCCCATTGTTGAGTGTTTGACAGCGAGGGCGTCGTTGGGGACCCTGAAGTCAAAATGGTGAATTTGTTTCTAGCAGGTCACACAGTGAATCAATTGCAAGACCAGCCTGGGAGACAAGACGTGAAGTCTCACTCAGTCAGCACTTTTCCACCCTCCTGCCCGCAGCAATACTTTTTGGAAGTCTATCTGAGGTGTTACCAAAGCAATGAGACTGATTTTCTTCTTTTCTTCTAAAAAGATGGTCTCATTTTTCTAGAATCTCACCTCACGCTTTAAAAAGCAAATGACTTCTATAAAACTATCATGTGGTTTTGCACTTCCACAATGTAAATGTAATGTGCTTGTTTTCCATTAGTTCTCCCATGAAACCTTTTTTGTGTATGCTTTCATACCTGCACTCTGGGGATTAGTAGAAGCAGGCGCATTCTGGTGGGTGCCTGACAGATGTGGGCTTGGAGCTTGGTTCTGTTACTCACCAGCTGTGCAACCTTAGGCAAGTTAACCTTACCAAGTATGTTCTTCCGCAGCAGAAAACAAAAAAACAACCTTATGGTTAATTTTTAGGTAGGTTAAATAAGGTGGAGTCAATAAAACGTGATGCTTAGCAGATAACAGGAGCACAGTAAACCATTGTCTGAGTCAAGTTCAACAATGTATTGGTCTCCTACTGTACACAAGGTACTGTTGAGAGATGCAGAACTAGCTGACCCATTCGTTCATGAAGGAAATATTTGACAAGTCCCTAACAGGCACTCTCTATGCAACCCCCATGCTTCCAATTCTCAGCTCAAATATCATCTGTACAGAGAGGCCTTTCCAGACCACCATATCTAAAATCAGCTGCTCAGTTGCTTTTCATAGTGTCACCTTGTGTCTTTCCTTCATGGAGCTTTTCACAATCTATCAGGGTTTTTGTTTGATTGCGGTGTTTATTGGTTGTTCCTTCCCTATAAACTGGGGGAGGCCTGAGCATCCTCTGCTTTTCATTACTAAATCGCTAGGACTCAGTCCAGTGTTTGGAACAAAGTAGGCATTCTAACTATTTTTAATTGAATGAATGAATCCTAGATACTGAGACTACACTGAGAAACAAAGCAGCCATAACTCTTTCCTTGAACTGACTCACAATCCAGTGGAGAAGTATAAGGACTTAAAAAAAAAAAACCTCTGTTTCTATTAACACCTTATCAAGAGCAAACAATGATGGATTTTATAAGGTAGATATAAATGGAAATGCCAAGTCCCGAAGAAAAGGGAAAGAATGGTAGAGATTAAGGAGTGTAGAAATCTCGGGTAAAAGGTGACATTTGAGTGAAGGCCACAACATTTGCAAAGCATTCTCAGGACAGAGCTTCATTCTCAGTTTGGCGTGTGGTGACTCTTAGGAAGAAATCCCCTATTCTGGGCTGGGAGCTGAGTTTTGCTTTAGACATGTTTTGATTTGCACCTCTGATCTTTTCCTACAATCTCAGGGCAACCACATTATGTTGCTCTCCTGGGAGAGAAAAGAATACATGCACTAGTCAGAACCAAGATTATAAAGAGCAAAATAACTTACATCTCTCCCCTCCAAAAGGATTCTTATTTTCACAGAGCATTCCTGTATGTTTTTCAATTACATGAGTAATACATGTTCACCCCAATTATTTAATAAAATACAAATAAGCAAAGGGAAGAAAGTAAATCTTATCCACTATCTCATTATGCAGATGACCATTGATATATTTTGGTGTACATACTTCTAATTCATTGTATGCGTACGTACCAATCTTAAAGTACATAATTACTGCATGTGCTTTTTATGCTTAACAGAATTCAAGGATCACTTTCCATGCCATCTAATATATTTCTATCACATTATATTTCATAAACATATAATACTTCATCTAATGGCACTAGCACACATGAACACCTGTGTAAAGGGAAAAGAAAGAGGAAAATTTGGGGAAGTCATGGAAGGCGGTATGTCTGGAAGAGCTGAGACACTGGAGCGGGTGCGGGTTCAAGGCTGAGCTCCGCATTTACAAGAGGCAGGATGTCAGCAAGCCTCTGACCCCGTCACGGCATCATTTTCGTTTTTTCTCATCTGTGAAATAGAAACAGTGATGGCAACTGGTTCCTGTGGTGGTTCTAAGGATTAAATAAACTAAGAAAAGCGTTTGGCCTCACAGTGTTCAACAAATGTCAATTTTATATTTAAAGGGGGATTAGAACAAGAAGAAAAGAGAAAGGAAATGTGAGCAAAGAAAAAGCAAGGAAAGAAAAAGTAACGATTGAAGGGGGTGAGGACGTCTTGTCCATAAACCAGGAGAGACATGCAGTAGTTAAGGGAAGGCTGGAAGAGGAAGGGCAGCCTCTCGAGAGGTGACGGGGATCGCTGCGTGGGACGCGGCGGATTTGCTACAGGAGCTACAGATCTGTGTGTCCGAGCGCCACACTGTTTTAGGGGAAAAAATAAAACACAATAACAACCCCAGCACGATTGACCCAGGGTGTTCTTGTCTGGGTTGGAAGGTATCGAGAGTGCCTGGTGGGGCAGAGAGTCTTTGCCTCTGCTCCCCCAGGGAAGGGAGCCCCCTTGAAGATGGAGGTGGGAAGTGGGGGGACAGTAGCTGCCCCACCCTGGATGTCATTTCTATTCCTCCTTTGCGAAAGTGACCTCATGAGTGTCCCACTCCAGAATTCCCAGCCTCAGGGAGATGCATTATCTCCACCTACAGTAACTCAAAACCTGAGCACCACCAGCCAGAGAAAAACTGTTGCTGTCGATTGCCATCCGCGTTTTTAAATTTTTAACAGCTTTATTGAGATATAATCGCTGTGCAGTAAACTGTGCATATTGAAATCTTATAATTTAAGTTGTGACACATGTATACACTGTGAAATCATCACCGCAATCAAGGTCATGAACACGTCCATCACCCCCAAAGCTTCCGCGTGTCCCTTTGTAGTTTCTTCCACCATCACCTTGTCCCCTAAAAGCTTTCTATTTGGCTGTATTTTTCTTCCTTTTCCCACTTTCTTACTTTTAATAAAGATTAGACATTTTCACTTTAGTATGTCCCTATGGTTTCTTTTTTCTAGGAGAGGGATATATTTCCTCATATCCCACTAAAAACCCATGACCACCCCCAGTGTCTAAGCAGCTTCTGTAAAGGCAGCTGCATCTCTCTGTATGTATTACTGCAAATTGAAATGCTTTTTAATCAACTCTTATTACTGTTTCTGGTTTTCCTGTGGAATTGGAAATAAAGTAACTGGAGACAGTTTGGGCATCAGAGATGGAACAGAAATCATGGCTTCGTTCATTTGACCAAGGGGAGGCTTCCCGTAGAGGTTCTGTGTGTGTGTAGGGAAAAGCAAATCACACAAGGTTTCTTGTGCTGTGTGAAGCTCATAGTTTCGAAAAGAGGACAGACCACAACCAAGTAAACAGACAAGTATCATTTATTGAAGGAAAACGAAAGGCATGTAGTGATAAAAAATTGCACTTTAATTTAAAATGCAAAGCGTAAGGAAGGGCCTGTGAGAGTAGAAGCAATGTATTAAGTTGATAACAGGTTCCTTCTTTAATTACCAAAAGCCTGGGGAAGTCTGTGGAATAATGTTCTAGGCCGGTCATTAGCATATGCTAAGGACCTGAGAGGAAAGAAGTTGGGGACTCTAGGGAACAGCAAGCCAGTGTGGCTGGAGCATGGGAGAAATGAGGGGAGAAAGGCCTGAGAATACAGCTGGAAGGGAGGGCAGGGGCCAGATCACGGGAGTCCTCGGGAGTCCTTAAAGGCCTTGGAAGGAGCTTGGGTTTTATTCTCAATGCAGTGAGGAGCCATAGGAAGGTTTTAATCACAATTTGAATTGTTAAGGATTGCAGCTCCTCATTAAGGACACGTAAATGGAGATAATATTAGTTTTCTGACTAAAACTAGTAATTATGAATGTAAAATTATCTCTATACTATGGCACCTTGGCTTGGAGAAAAAAATAACAAATGACTATTTTTTTTTTTTTTTTTTTTTTTTTTTTAGACAGAGTCTCACTCTGTTGCCTGGGCTAGAGTGAGTGCCGTGGCGTCAGCCTAGCTCACAGCAACCTCAAACTCCTGGGCTTAAGCGATCCTACTGCCTCAGCCTCCCGAGTAGCTGGGACTACAGGCATGCGCCACCATGCCCGGCTAATTTTTTTTGTATATATATATTTTAGTTGTCCATATAATTTCTTTCTATTTTTAGTACAGACGGGGTCTCACTCTTGCTCAGGCTGGTCTTGAACTCCTGACCTCAAGCGATCCACCCGCCTCGGCCTCCCAGAGTGCTAGGATTACAGGCGTGAGCCACCGCGCCCGGCCACAAATGACTATTTTATATTGAAGCGTGCTATCTGCCAGGTGTAACTCCAGGCATTTTACCCATATTGCTCATTAACCTCTACAAAATATGCATTATTCCTATTTTACAGACGGGAGAATTGACTCAGAGGTTAAATAATTTTCCCAAGTTTGCAAAACTTCAAGAATAGCTTACCTTAGTAAATTAATAGAACCAGGGAAAATGTCTTTTTCTATCAAACTCTTTGGCAACTTTTAGCTATGGGGGCTTATTTCAAACCTGTTTCCTGCCTCCATGGAGGCCACTGGCTTTTAGAAAGAAAATAGGTCATGCACTGGAAGGAGAAATTAATGGAGAAAATCACTGGAGGTGAAGGACACAAGCTAGTGGGATTCTAGGGCAAGGGACAGAGTGCCCACAGTGGTCTTCTGGACTGTGTGAAAAGTCACTCTGCCACTGGGCAAAGTTACACCAGGGGAGAGTCATGGAAACCTGAAAGTCCTGGCAACACGGAACTTTGGCAAAGAGAAGCAAACCTCAGCAACGGCACAAACATTAGTATCTATTCTTCATACACAAAAGGCCTCAAAAAGTTAAACATGGAATTACAATATGACCAGCAATCCCACAATTCCAATCCTGGACTCCTAGGTATATACCCCAAAGAATTGAAAACAGGTATTCAAGAACAAGACAAAACATAATAAATACTTGTACACATATGGTAATAGCAGTTCTATTCACAATCATCAAAAGAGGAATGAAAGCCAACCCTAATGGCCATCAAATGGTGAATGGATAAACACAATGTGGCATTACCAGTACAATGGTACTGGTATTCATAAAAAGAAATAAAACTCTGGCACATGCTGCAGTACAAAGGAATCTCAGAAACATTATTTTAAGTGAAAGAAGCCAGATACAAAAGGTCATATATTGTATGATTCCACTTATATGAAATGCCCAGAACAGGCAAATTGAAAGGGACAGAAAGCAGATGAGGGATTGCCCGGTGGCTGGGGCAGGGAGGGGATTGGGAGTGACCGTTTAATGGATGCAGGTTTTTCCTTTGGGATGATGGAAATGTTATAATTAGATAAAGGTGATGGTTGCACAATATTGTAAATGTACTAAATGCCACTGTGTATAATTTGAAATGATGAATTTTATGTTATGTGAATTTCACTTCATAAAAACATCCAGTAGTGTCATGGGGAACGCCCCAAATCCCCAGCTGAGAGTCCATAAGGAGAATCTTTAGATAGTTTCTTTATTCATTCTGTATATATCTATTAAATTCCTGTTAGATTATATACTAGGATAAGCCAAATAATATGTGGTCTCTCCCTTCATGGAGTTTACTTTCTAGTGGAAGAAACGAACATTAATCAAGTAACAAGAATGTAAATTATAGACAGAATCTTCTGAAGAATTTGCTAGGAGGGGAGGAGTGGTAAAGGAGGAGAGAGAACAGCATTCTAGGCAGAAGGAACAGCATATGCGAAGGTCCAGTGACTGGAGGTTTTGTGGTAGAGGTTAGGATCTGAAGGAAAGCTTCTGTGGCTGGTTGTAGATGTGAGAAGACAGCAAGGCTGGAATGGCAGCCGGGCCAGATCCTGCAGAGTCCTGCAGGTCGTAGTCTTGAGAAGAGCAGGAAACACTCCCCATCACCACTCCCCTCCCCTCGTGTCTCTCCACTCACTGCCCTGCGTTTCCTGTCCTCACAACATCTCCCACCACTTCTATGGGATAGACTCTTTCTGCTTCCTGATGTGTCCCCAGCACACAGCAAGTACTTGATGCTCAAAGACCCATTGAATAAATCCATAGATTTCCATTTTGAAAATATCACGATGGCTGCAGTCTGAGGAAGGGATTAGTTGGGGGTGAGAGGAGAGGCAGGGCAGCCGGCTGATCAATCCTATAGCAGAAGGAAGAGCTGGGGTTTCAGCTACTCCTCCTAAGAATCACTGTGTGTGTTCTGCTGCCTGTGGTTGGGCAGTGGCTGGTTCTTTCCCAAAAAGCAGGTCTTAACTTTTAAGAGTTAAGACCCTTGTATCAGCTGAGCAGTTAAGCCCCTTGATTCAGACTTCCCTAGCAGATGTTAAACCCCAAAAGGTCAAAGAACAGGGAATGCCCATTCAGTGGGGAATGGTGGAAGGCTGGGTTTGGCTGGCAGGTTGGCGTTATTGAGAGCACTGGGACTGGTGTCCAGAGACCTGGATTCTAGCCCAGCCCCTTGTCACCTCACCACGAGACCTTATGGTCTCTCTGTCTCTGGTTCTCCACTGTGTTAAGCATGTGAATGATGAACTAGATCTAGAAGGCTTATCTCCACCCTATTTTTCCCCACAGATTTTAATCTACCATTGTGACATTAACAATTTAAGTTTATTTATTTATTTAAGCCATTGTGACAAAAGGTTACTGTGTTATGAGTGTTGTGAATTCAGCAACACCTTTCATAGAATTCTTACTTCATTATTCCCAGGAATACCTAAATCTCAAAAATAGCACATATGTATTTGCAAAATCTGACATTTATTCAACCTAGGGACCATGTCTGGTGCTCATGGGTTTGCAGACCCCTGTCATTCATTTGGTGGCCTCATGAATCTTAACTTACATGATGCTTAAACCACTGGCATGGAAAACATAAAAGATTAGAATTGTAGGGACAGAGAAAGACAAAGCCGATTGTGGAGGGAAATGGAATGGCTTTGCAGCCCGCATTAGGTTGTGCTGCTTCATCCTGCCTTCTGCCCTCTGCTTCCTGATTCCAGCCGGGCAAAAGGTCCTTTCACATTCAAGAAGCAACTGTCTTGTTCCCGGGCCAGATGAAACATTCTTTCACCAGTGGGCAGACCCTGGGTGGCTTCCAGAATAGCTCACAGAATGAGGAAGGTTCACTGAAACTGCCTGGATACTGAGAGAATTCTGTTGGCTGCTTAATGAGAAGCAAAACTTCTGGATCTTGAAAGCAAAGAGGCCCCAGGTCTGGAAATCAGTGCTGTCCCCTCTCTTGCCCTCTGCTATATTTATTTTATTTTAATTTTTTTAACAGATTTCTTTGTCAGAGGCACTGACTTTCTTTTCCCCAAGCTCATTAATGTCTCAGCATTAATACATTTCCCTAATCCCCTAATTAGACACCACTTCTCACATGTTTACAGCAGTGAATGCCCATGGGCCAAGATCGCCCCTCCGTGCACACAGAGGTCAGTCCCCCCTGTGACCTGTGCAAAACCTGTATGCAAAGGCAGGGCAGGAGCCACTAACCAAGTGAGATGCAACAAAGACTCCTTTGCCCATACGCCTTTTATTCAATACATTAAACAAATATTTGAGCGACTGCTATGTTTCAGGTGTTATTCTAGATGCCTGGGATTTTTGTAGTGAACCAAAGACAAAAATTTCTGCCTCACAGCTTGAGTAAATAATATCATAGGTTAGAAGCTGATAAGTGGGTAAGAGAAGGGAGTGCCAGAGGGCAGCAATGGGGTGGGGAGTGTTTGTAAACAGGGTGTTGGGAAGTTGGCTCTTGACAAGGGACTTGTTTCAGGAAGGGTTAGCCATGCAGGTATCTGGGGGAAGGCCAATCCAGACAGCAGGGACAGTGAGTGAAAGCCCCTAAGTTTCCAAAGAATGTGACTATTCAGGAAGTCAGTGCAGCTGTACATACATAAGTGAGGGGGTCACAGCAAGGTTGAGGTCAAAGAAGTAATGGCCACAGATTGTGTGAGACCATGTGGGCTCCCAGAGTGAAATGGGGGTCAGTGATGACTTTTGACCAGAGGAGTGGTGTGATCTCATTTGTGTTTTATTTATTATATGTCTATATAGTCGGGCCTCCATACCTGTGGATTTGTACCCCACATATTCAACCAACCACAAAAAAAAAATATTAGAAAAAATTTCATCTGTATTGCATATGTACAGATTTTTATTCTAGGTTGTCTTTATTCCCTAAGCAATACAGTATAACAACTATTTACATAGTATTTACATTGTATTAGGCATTATAAGTGATACAGAATGATTTAAAGTATAGGACAGGATTGCACAGGTTATACGCAAATATTACACCATTTTATATCAGGGACTTGAACATCCACAGGTTTTAGCATCCAAGGGAGGTCCTGGAACCAACTCCCCATGGATACTGAGGGACCACTGTGTTTCCATTTGCCTAATAGTCTTATGATAACACCAATTGAAAATTCATGCCTGAATCAATTACATTAGAGTTTGCAAAATGCTTTTTCTAGTTCTGTCGCTCATTCTACTCTTATCAGCTGACATTCCTTTGTGAAACAGAGTTTCCTCTCCTCACCTTTGGGTACTTGATCACCCAGGAATCCATTTCCTGCTGAAGAGGACAAATGAATGCTCAAGTTGTTCTCTTTAATGGAAAATTTTCAAGGAAAACTTTTCTTTTTTTTCTTTTTATAGCCACCTCAGGTAGAAACAAACTGGCTTGTGCTCTAGAGGGACTCTCCCACGGTCTCCCTCGTTTACTGCCTGGGATGAAATTCGGGCATGGAGCCATTGTGCTGAGTTAGCTGTCGTCTTTTAGAGGCTCCTTTTGCACGGTGCATCCGTGATACCTGCAAGGGGAAGGACGGCTCTGGAAGAAAGGATGTGAATAATGCTTCCCTAGATCTGTGGGTCAGAGGAGCCAATTACTGTGTCTTGATCCTAGAGAGTATCTTTCATAGTGCCATGTCCATGCTCTGTGACCTTTATTATTTAAAGTTAAATCCAAATGGCCTTGCTGGGTTTTCAAGGCTCTGTGAAATTAGTGCCCAGATATGCTTTAATCCCTTCTTCCCTATTGCCTCCCCCCACCAACACACACATATACATACACACACACACACACACACACCCCTACATTCTGGACAATATTGTAGCCCCTCTGTACTATTCAGTATCCCGAAATACACTCTATTCTATGCCATCTCCAAATTTTGTGTATGGTATAATTTTCCCTTGGGATGTCCTTCTCGAGAGTTATCTGCACCTATTGAATTTCATCCTTCAAGTCCTCCGTCAAATGTTTCTTCCTCTATCCCCACCCTAAGCGACCCTAAGGCTGAAATCTGACTCCACTTTTTCTGTGCACCCGCATCCTTTTGCCTTATCCCCCTCTCACTTCACTTTGCTTCCCATGTTCTTAGTGGCATAAGTTAATCGTGCTCATTGCAACCTCAGCCGTGGGTTTACAAATCAGGAGCTAGCTGTTATGCTAATTTTATTTTATTTTTTTTAATTTCCCTCAGTGACTAAAGGCAGTGTCTGGTTCAAGGTAGGTGCACAAACATTCACGGAAAAGAATTTGTATAGTAGCTGCAGCAATTTTCAGATGTCTACTTTCATTCACACATTTAACAAATACACACTGAACACCATTGTTTCTCAAATAATGGCTACTGGGGAGAATACAAAAATAAATCAAAAAATAGATCCTGCCTTCTGGGAGAGTCCAATTTAGGAGGAAGGACATGCGTGTGAACTGCTATAACATAAAACAAAAAAAGAAGTGCTAAAAGCTAGAGAGTCAAGAACAATAGGTTCAATTCACTCTGGTGTTTCTCTTTGCTCTGCCACAGATATTTTCTTCAATAGTCCATGAATCATCCCATCAACTAGGATGAAAACAACTTTCACAAGGCCAGGAGGGATTTTCTCTTGTCCCTAGAAGAGCTTTCAGTGTCATGCTGATGCCCTTCCTCAGCAGAGAACAAAGACACACTCATTCTATGCCATGTTTTTTCTCTTTCATTAATTCAGGCTGAGTTCCCACTCCAAATAGGATTTAACAACTTTCCTTTCCATCAACAACAGAGACTTCTGTTTTCATGATTTCTATAAATTAGGAATCAATACATTTGATCCTGAGGTTTAGCCACGGTGTCTATAAACTCCATTTTCCTCTGACTTTGCTGAGAAGTCACTTCTGTGTCCTTTGTTTACGTGGGGTTATAGGCCAGCCCTGCAAACACATCTGGGGAGAAGACAAACACTCACTAAGGACCTGCTTTTTCTCTGATTTCCTGCTGGTTCAGGCTTCACGTTCCCCATCTGGGCCATGCAGGGTGCTACTTTCCTTGTTAGAATCACAGTGTGCTCCCTGCATCAACCCCCCTTATTAAAACAGGAAGCTAAGAACAATCAGAGCTATGCAATTCTCCCTCTCGGCTCATCTGTTTTCTCTGTTTACTTATTCATTCACTTATATATTCATTTATTCAACAAATACTGATTAATCACCTCCCTTTTTAGATACTCTGCCTATTCCCAAAAGGATCAAAGGTGGCTTGTGGGATCAAACATGATGCAAAACAGGGTAGCCAGGGATAAAAACAGAAAGGAAGGATGAGGTATTGCCATGAGCTCCAAAGGTGATTGGAATCTGGCCCTGGCTCTATTGCAGCAAAAGAGAGATTTGTTGGATTTCTGGGGTTTTGCTTTCTGCCCAGCCAAAACATGCAAATATGTGTGTAGAGTATACTTTTTCCTGCAACTAAAGACATTTATTGAACATCCAGTGGAGTGCTTTGTTCTTGTACTCAAATGCCTTTAAAATAAATGAAAGAATTAATTCACTGTTGCTCAAACTTTATGCATTTGCATGACACCTTTCAAATGCTTGCTTAAATGTATGACTGTTATTTATTTTTTACTTTTCTTTAATTTTTTACTTAAATTTACTTAAAAAAATATTTCCATTCCATAAATGGAATATTTATATCAGTTGCCACAAATAGAAAATAATGATAAAAATTAATATAATAAAGAAATAACATTGCACTCGAAGTAAACAATGGCACCTGCCTAAAACTCTTAGCTGTGATATTCTCCTTTGTGTTACAAGGGAGATTAGAGAGAGTTAAGAATTTAAATTACGCTAGCCCCAGAGTGAGATAGCCAATCCTTTGGTTATATCTGTACAAAAGGGACTAAAAATATAAAAATCTCACTATGGAAATCAGTTTTATATTACTGCTTTTAAGTGCCATCCTACATCATCTCATACTATCCAACACCCTTGTACATGCCAGGCCCCTACTTGAAAGGTATTGGTTAATTAACTGAAGCTGAATTCATGGAATAGAATTTCTTTCCTGTCTGGAAGTTGCAAAAGTTCTTTGACTCTTATACACAATTTATTTCAACAATTACAACATCAAGCCACCCTTACCTACTCCCTTGTAACTCACAAAGGGCCATCACAGGATGATTGGCCCCAGAACAGTGTGTCTTTGGGAGGAGTTAATAGTTTAATAGTCCAGATGAGATTTTGGAAGCCTTGCTAGGGTAACAAAAGTGAATTATGCTTATTTAACCATATTAGATTGCTTGTAAACAATATGTTGGACAGCAACATGCACAATCAGTCAATTTGGAAAGTCTTAAAAATTCAAGAATGTTTCCATTCACTTATTACATGTCCTAGTTTCAAGGTGCTTAGATTTGAGTCCCAACAAGCACTTCTTCTCATCCTCTAGTATACTTTTCCACCTCCCTTCATATCGATGATACACATCATTAAGCAGAATTATCTGCGTGGTGGGTAGACATCCTTAAAGAGTTACCAGTGACCTTCAGCATGTATACTCATGATGGCACCTGATTGTAATATGATTTTCATTGGCATCCAGTTGGCTTTTGCCTATGTACTCCAGCAGTTTAGATGTTCCACTCTGCCAGTTCAGAATCACCACCTTCCCTTCCCTCTTGCTGAATTAAATTGTGTCCCCATCCAAAATTCACGTGTGAAATCCTAACTTCCAGTACCTCAGGATGTGACCTGATTTAGAAATAAGGTTGTTGCAGATGTAGTTGGTTAAGATGGGGTCCTCCTGGAGTAGGCGGGGCCCCTAATCCAATATGACTGGTATCTTACACAAAGGAGACATCCGTGCACAGAAGCATTTATGGAGAGAGAACACCATATGAAGATGAAGGCAGAGACCAAGATAATGTAACCAAGCCAAGGAACACGACAGATGGCCAGCAAACCACCAGAAGCTAGAACAGAAGCAAAGACCAGACTCTTATACTCCTCAGAAGGAATCAACCCTGAGAACACCTTGATCTCGGATTTCTGGCCTCCAGAACTGTGAGGAAATGCATTTCTGTTGTTTAACCCACCCAGTTTTGGGTACTATGTTACAGCAGCCCTTCCAAAGCAAAAATATGTTTCTTCACTAATTTCATTGCAAAAGGAAAGGGTTGAAAGACTGAACCCACTACTCTGTCTAAAAACTTTTGTCCTTCATTCAAACAATGTTTTAGCTTCTTCATCACTGGCATTTGACATATCTCATGAGCAAAGGTATGTTTGACTCAGAAAAGTCTTCTGACATTTTCAAGCAAAACAAGCTATGCTTAAAAAAAAAAAAGTTGCCATTGATTTGGGTGTAATTATTTAGCTAATCGGTTAATGGAAAAGTTCCCCTTATTTCCAGAAACAAGAAAAAGTTTTATCTGTCATTTTAATATCCTGAGATTTTCTGATAAAGCTTCAAGGGAAAAGTAGTACCAATTACTTAAATGGCATTTAGTTTACCAGTTGTTGAACTGTATAATCAGTACTGATATAACAGGAAAGTATCCATAAGCCCTCAAACTTTTAATATGCTTAATGTAAAGGGCATGGGGTTTTGGCGGGGGGGGGGGGGGGGGGTTGGTTTTTTTTTTTTTTTTTTTTTTTGGTTAGCACTTCCTAAAATCTTTTAATGTATAGATTCTATTTTATTGTTGTTTTGCATGTGTTTTGATAATTTGGAAAGAATACATTTGTGTTTTAGTAATTATTTTACCTATAACACTAGTAATAATAATCAATCTCTATTTCTTTAAATAGTACTATCAACTTTCTGTTATAAATAGTGATCTCATGCATTTTCTCTTTTCCCCTTTACTCTGCTACCCAAATCAGTTTACAGTACTATTTTGCTAGTTTTTAACTTTTGTTCTGTTCTACTTCTAATGCTCAATCCATCATTCTCAGCCATAAAATGTGAGACAATAACCATCTTTATACCACCTGTTCTCATTTATCCCTCTTCTCCTCCCAGCTTTTGTCAAGGTTAATAAAATTCCTCTCTTAAGCCACTATCCCCATAGTCTCATTCCTAAAGTTAGATTCAGTCCTCACCACAAGTCTTTTTGCTGTAGTTTTTATAATCATATATGGATGGGCTGAAGTTTTCCTCCAATAGATTCTTTTTAAAGACTCTTGTGAACAGTATTTCCTACATTCTTGCATGTTCAAAAACGTTTCTCGCCAGGCATTATGGCTCACGCCTGTAATCTTAACACTTTGGGAGGCCGCAGAGGGAGGATTGCTTGAGGCCAGGATTTGAGACCAGCCTAAGCAGGAGCAAGATTCCATCTCTACAAAATAGAAAAATTAGCTGGGCATGGTGGCACACACCTGTAGTCCCAGCTACTTGGAATGCTGAGGCAGGAGAATCGCTTGAGTCCAGGAGTTTGAGGTTGCAGTTATGATGATAGCACTGCATTCTAAACCAGACAATAGAGCAAGACCCTGTCTCAAAAAAAAAAAAAAAAAAAAGAAGAGAAAATGTTTCTCTGTTGCCTTTGTATGCAATTGGTAGTTTGGTTGGATATTAGATTCTTAAGTGATAAAGTGATATATATTCTATCCCTGAGGATTTTGTAGGCAATGCTATTTGTCTTTCAGCATTTCTTAAAACTACTTCTCCATATTATCCAGGACTGGAACTGTTGCGTTTGGATGCCCAAAGGATTCTTCCTTTATCTTTAACATTCAGTAACTTTACTAGGATATATCATTATGTTGAACATTCTGTGTTATTTCTTTCCTAGAATATAGAATGCTCTTTCAAATGTATATTCAAGCCTTTCTCTAGTTCTAAAAATTTTTCTTTAATTATATTTCTTAATATCTGCTTTAGTATCTTATTTCCATTTTCTTCATCATGGGCTCCAATTATATTCTATTATTAAGTATGGAATGTCCGATTTCCTTAAGTACTAAGTTTGACAGCTGATATCTCTGACATTTCACTTTAATACTTCTTGGGTTTTTTTTTTTTTATTGTGAATGTACATCTTCATTCTTTCAAACACATGTTTTCATTTGTGATTGTCTCTCAAAGTTTTCTTTAGGGCATTTTTTATGAAACCATGGATAAGTAAAAAATTTGTGTTATTTTTGAATATGAGTTCTGTCATGGAACCAATGTGGCACAGACAGCTAGAAATATCAATGAGGTGTTTGGGAGGGATGTGGCTAATGAATGCACAGTACATGATAGTTTGAGAAGTTCCATTCTGGTGATTTTAATCTTGAAAATGAGACATGTGGGTGACCTGAGACCAAGGTGGATAATGATGAGCTGAAAGCTATAGTGGAAGTGAATCCATCTCAACCTACATGTGAATTAGCAGCAAGGTTTGACATTACTATTCCGACAATATTGGATCATTTCAAACAAATGGGCAAGGGAAAGAAGCTAGATGGATGGGTACCACGTGCATTAAATGAGCATCAGCAGAGAAATCATTTCAAGGCTTGCCTTTCTTTGCTGTCATGATATAAAGGTGAACAGTTTCTACACTGTATTATTACGTGCGATGGAGTTGGGGTTTTTCCTTCCCCTCCGTCATTTAGGCTCTGATAATATCCCAACAATTTAGGCTCTGGCTAACTAATTCCTCCTGAGGGCAGGCCTTGTTAAGAAGAACAGAGTGTTCTGGTATATTCCAAAATAATTCCTTTTCCCTTCCCTCTGGTAGAAGGATAAGGGTTTTTCTCCTATATTTATTGTGAGAACCTGGTCAAGTTCATGGAGGTGAAACTCACAAAAATGTGGGCCCTGTGATTGGGTTCCCTGGAGTTTAACTCTCAGACTTGTCCACACTAAGTCTTAGCATCTTGTCAATTCCAGTTCAGGAATTCCTGTGCTGGCACTCATTCCCACCATGGTTTCCGCTTGTGAGTCTCTGCTCCAGTCAGGCATGATTCCCTGGATTCACCTGTCTATCTCTCAATCTTGGGGGCAGAGGTTTGCCCTATGTCCTCACCTCTCTTACTGATCCAAGGAGAGTTATTGATTTTTCAGTCTGCTCAGCTTTTTACTTTTTGTTAGGACAGAATATCAGCTTCCAAGCTCCAAACATGCAGAACCAGCAGCCAGAAGTGCAGGGAGAATTTTAAACAAAGGGTTTTGAGACTTTTCTTTCTCCAACCAAAATAAATAGGCAGTTATAGGACTATTTTTTGTCCCACAGGTACTGTTTTCTGGAAATTGGATTTTTGTATGATTTTTATGTTCAGCCATAACCACTCAGCTTCTCTTAATCAAACAAGGGTCAAGATGAGTTGATAAGTAATATTAATAGTAGCCTAGGAGACAACTTGCATTATCCAATTCTTGTATTGATGGGAAAAAATAAGAACAATTATACATGGTTCTTGAATTACAGTTGAGTTGGGAAGAGTATGGTAATAACAGCAACTGCCATTTGAATATTTATTATGCCAGATTATGTGTATGTATACACACACATATCTGATGTCAAGTATATGTGTAATTGCCATATATATGTATGTGTGTATATATATAAATTTTACAATAACTATGTAAAGTATATGGTATTATTATTATTTTGCAGATGAAGAAACTAAAGTGGAGAGATAAAATCTCTTTCCAAAGGTCAATCAGTAAAAGGTGGCAGAGATGAAATCAGAACCAGGCCTGTTCAAATGAACTCCAATGCATACTTTCCCCAGTGGTTGATACAAAATTAACGCTTATAGGAATTTCTTGGCTTCCTTGTTTAAAAGTAGTTGTAGATTGCATGTGTCATATGTCCCTGGCTTCATCCATTACTAAGGACCCCGATTCTTGATTTTCTTAATCTCTATAAGTATAATGGTATGAATTCCAATGTCTTCCTCATCAAATACTCCTGGGAAGTCAAATCCATGCCTAATATGTAATCTCAGTAAATCCTAGTCATCACCAAACCCACCAGTTTGTGGGTCTTAGAAGTTATATACCCTTCTGGAATTTAGGGTAGTATCATGTAGTTGACTTGTTGAGAAAAGAAAGACTTTTCTCTAGGTTATCATTACAAGGTTATGATAACCCAACCTCTGACATCCAGGTCAGAGAGATATAGTTATGCCCTTTTTTCTCTTTTTGTGAGCAAGAAAAAGAAATTAAGGCAGAATATTTTCATATGGGAATCTGAATTTGTTTTTGATCATATGCTCACATGCCTTAGAAATGAGGTTCTTGTTGGAATATATGCACTTTTTTAATGAAAATCACAAACTTCACAGCAGTTGTTTCAGCAAGTAAAATGTTGAACATATTAATATGTGCGGAAAATTGCTTAAACCTTCGTTGTGAACCTTGTGGTGAGGTTTCCTGGTCAACTTAAATGAGAGAGAAAGGGTAAAAGATATAAAAAGGACTATAGATTTTCCCTGAGATAATAGCCAACTGTTTAACTGGAAGCCAGAAGAATCCAGGCAAAAAGTCAAACAGGCATTGACCCTTTTGTGCAAAATCAGCTGCTACTCCACCTAATATGTGACGGTGGTCTGGCAGCTTCTCTTGATGAGTAAAGGCTGTTATTTTTGTACAGGAGACTCACAGGGTAGACCAGGCATAACTGTGCAATCCAGGCTTAATGCTTCATTTGCCTTGTGATGCTATGATGCTCAGGATTTGGCTGGTTTATGTAGCTTTTAGGGATATTATCCCTTAGTTCTGTTAAATGGCATGTATGAGCAATATATGAAGCCAAGTTATAAAGTATACTTAAGAACTTCTAACATGAATTGTAATATTACCATATAACTTGAGTTTAAGATGCCATCAATTGTACACTGAACTGTAGATATATAATAATAATATAATATATAATATAGTAATATAATATAATAATAATTTTGAGATTAAAAATATCTCATGATGGTATGCATCATGTATAAAATGCACCACTATTTCAGTAACATTAGTATGTAAAAAAGTAAGAATATATGGTAATATGACCTTTGAGTCTTATCAGACTAATTGGAATGTATTTTTTCCCACAGAATTTTTCAAAAAAAAAAGCTACCAAGGGTGGTGGAATATTAATCACTACTAAGGTTGATGGGAAATCAAACATGAACTTGTCATCCTGTAGCCTCTGGCCCAATTCAAAGTTTGTTATAATGTAAAACTGGCAGGAGGGTCACTTATGGACAAACAGTTGGGAATCCCTATCCAGTATCACTGATGGAATAGCAAAAATGGGATTCATACCCTTCACAAGCACTAAAAGTCAAAGCTGATTCTGGAAATCAGAAACAGGACTATCAAATCAACATGCTATACAAATGACAACATGAAGGAGACAAGAAATGGAAGAAGCAATGAAACGCCAGCAAATGAGTCTCTAGGCTCTTCCTACTGTAGAGGCACAATCTGAGATGTGCTCATAGCTGGTAGCTCTGCCTCCATCTTGCTGTTCAGGAAAGGAATCAGAGAAACATCTTACTGGATATATCAAAGGCTTGAGTCTATTAAAAATGTCACACTGTAGCACCCACAGATGCTGCTCTTGGACCAAAGTCCCAGAAGACACTTTATATACCACGGGTTATAGTCAGGTACTGAGTGACCCCCCTGCTTCAGCCTCTGTACAAGCCATGGTGTCAAAGATGACACGTAACCAAGGGTACCAGAGTTATCAGAAAATCCATCTTCAATGAATCCATTCCTTTTCTCCCATATCTATTGCAGTAGAAGAATATTAAAAGTTAATAGAAATAATACACAACCTTATTTTGGCTTTTATGAGAGAGAGTGAAAAAGAATTTATGATTGGTGGGCCTTGGATACATCTTTATAAAAGGAGAATCTGAGGAGTCTTACACCATCTAAGAAGTGTTCTAATCCCCATCCGCATACCTGTAGTCTACTGGCATGTGGATCTACTGCCAACTTATGTAAAATAATCTAATTTCAGGATTATAGGGGAAAAGGAATTTCCTTCTTCTGGTCATTTCATTGACAAGTATTTACTGAGTACTTACTGTAAGCTTAGGATGTTGCTATAGAGAGTAAACAAAAAGCAAGGTGTAATTTCTGCAGAAAAAGTTACTTAAATTCAAGATGGAGAGAATACTAATGCAATGACATTTTGCAAGCAATCTGTGATCAAAAATTAAATCTGTTTGCAATTATAAAGAGTTGAAAAGATATAGATAAGTGAGAATAGAGAAATTTGGGAAGGCTTCTTAGAAAAAATGTGAAAGAGAGGTGCCTCTATCAATAAAAATCAGTATTCAATTCCACAAATGTATGTGTGCTGCCCATTATGTGCTAGGAACTGCAGTAGGTGCTATTTCTGCTCTTAATTTTAACACCCACACATAAATTATTTCATGACGACTGTCATATAACAATGGCTAATCTTTATTTAGAGCTCACAGGCCACCAAGTACGCTTATGTGTATTATCTATGAATTAGGTGGTGGTGTTGTCCTCACATTATAGGTGAAATCATTAAGGCTTAAAAGGTGAAATTCCTGCCTAAGATCCCACAGCTAGTAAGAAGTTAGAATTTGATCCCAGAACTGGTTAACTTAAAAGCCCTATCTCCAAACCATGACCATACACTGCCTGCTTGGCCTTGATAAAGGTTTTTAAATCCACAAAGTCACTGATGCCTCTCTTTATAATTCTTCTGCAGTAAGGTGGCAATTTCTCAAATTGAGAATTTGGGTTACATTTAAGTCTTTAGTTTTCTTCAAAAGGAACACCGTAGAATCCTAATTTTGCCAGATTCCACACTATCTCCAGCTATATCATGAAGTTTTCAAAGCCAAATTAAGGTTCATGTGAGTTGAAATCAAAAAGAAAGTCAGAGTAACACAAGCCCCACTGCAGTGATACTAGAGTGGGAAATGTGTGTTGTGGGAATTTGTGCCAATCCATAGCAGAGTGCACTCATACACACACCCACACTTACTCAGACTAGGAACACGTAGACATGTCAATTCACCTAACAGCCACGTCTTTGAGATGTGAGAGGAAAACAGGGTACCCAGAGAAGATCCATGCAGACATGGGGAGAACATACAGCTCACAAAGAACAATGGTATGGCATTTGGGGAATTGTGGCATTCAACAACTCAAACATTAAGAGTCAAAAATATGAAACAGTGTATAGTATTTTATCTTTCAATTATGATTTTATAACATAAACAACACTGGATTAATCCACACAGAGGTCTTCATAGCATATGGTAATAAAGGGTGATGACAGTGGCCTTGGCACAAATCAACAAACAATTATTACATATGGACTGTCTATATGTGAAAAGAAAGGAATTAGCATTCATTAAGTGCCTGAAACCATTCTAAGAATATAAAATATTTTATATGTTAAGAGTGTATGAAAGAAATTATCCTGATGTAAACCACAGTGAATCAATCTTCTATTTCTGGAAATTAATTTTTTTAATCTTTATAATTACAGCTGTTTGCACAAGTTATTTAGAAGAAAAGCAACATCATTTCCCTGGCTGGCATTCCTGTGCTTGGTAAGTTTCTGTTCTTATGTATTTCCTTCCATGAAGTCGCTTTTTAGAAGATGATTGTTTATAATAAATATTTGTTGTCAGAGTCTATCCAGAATCCCTGCCTTTCTGATTAGAAAACCCCCTTTTCTTCTGAAGAACACATTCCATGTGGTTAAAAGATCTGACCTTGCCACAGAGATATGTACATGAGGTAATGAATCAAGAGTATCCCTCCCTGTGGGAACAGTGATTGGTCCAAAGTGAACCAATCAGAGTCTTCCCCGGGACTTCAGACAAAATAAAATTTGTTACGAAAGACTTTGTATTGATGCTTGTAGGCTGGGTCAGTATGTGTGTCTGGAGTTTCCAAATGTCATCTGGCCTATCACATGGAGAAAGCCAGTCTAAAACATGGAAGGAGAGAGCTGAAGACATTGTTGGACTCCTTGGATCTCTGAGCAGTCCAGTTCTGTGAGCCAATGAATTCCCCTTTCTGCTTAAGTAGTTTGAGTTGGGTAGAAACCAGTTGAACAGAAATACAGTAATTGAGGTGACCTCAGTAAAACAGTATGAGGTGGCAGAAGTACACTGGATTAGGCATTATGAGATAGTCTTGGTTGTGACACTGACTTGTGACCTCAAACAAATTACTTAATCTTCCTGAGTCTCGGTCTCGTCCATCAGTGATATGATAATACTGGATCACGTAAACTCTGAGGGTCCATTTCAGCTTCTGTTCTTAGTCCAAGTCCATTGCTTTAACTTTATTAATTCATAGTTGTCTCTCACTTAGAAGTCATGGGACGGTGAGCCCCACACACTGCTTATTTGCACATCTAGCCAGTGCAGTAAGACCTCACTTAACATTGTCAATAGGTTCTTGGAAACAGTGACTTTAAGGAAACAATGTACAATGAAATCAATTGCACATCAGGCTAATTGATATAAACAAGAACGAAGTTCCTATAGCACATTTGTGGTCACAGAAACATCATTAAACTTCTAAATAAAGATCCGAAACTCTTCTAATCTTGAACATTGAAATAAATGTGAGCTATACATACACTTAAGAAAGATTAATAAAAAAAAAGTAAGATGATCATTTATACAGTTTTTGGTGACTCAGTGTGAGTGACAACAGTTTCAGTGGTGGTGGTTTAAATGATGGAATAAATGTTTGCAAAATGAAAATTTTAAGGAACACCTCCTCCCACCATGCAAATTTGTCAAAAACAATGACAAATAGGTTGGGCTTACTGAGCACTTTTGTACCACATCATTTATCGCCTTGCATTTGTATGGTTACTGAATACATCATTTGTATTCACTCAGTCATTCCTCTTCCATCCTGCTCATTCCAGTTCAGGATCAGGGGAGGCTGGAGCCTATCTCCACAGCTCAGGGAACAAGGTAGAGACCAATCTGGCGAGGACACCATCGCATAACAGGGCACACTCATGTACACACCCACACTTACTCAAACCAGGACCAGGTAGAAACACCAGTTCCCCTAAAAGGCACATCTTTGGATGTGGGAGGAAAACAAAATACCCAAAGAAACCCCATGCAGACATGGGGAGAACGTATGAACGCCACACAGTGGCCTCCTCAGAAATCGTGAAAGAAACAACATTATTCGAGGCCCTGCTGTACAAAGCTTTTATTTCTAGGTAAAGATCACATCCGTCTGTTCCCAGATTTCACTCCACCTCTACTCCAAGCAGCTACCTTGCAAATGTGTGATGTTAAATAGCCACAAGACCTACACAACAATGTATGTTTGGCTCTGAGGAAATTTATCCCTTCCACCTGGAAAATCAATTTGAGTACTTTCATTCAACACATAGAAAATTATGTGCAAGGGCCACTATGTGATTTCTCTTAATATCTTTGGTTTTTTCCCTCCTGTTCCTATAACATTTGTTCCAATCAATGATTTTTGCACAAATGCACAATTAGAAAATTAAAATTTCTAATTCCTTTAAAAAGAGAATTCACATCGATTACACTAAAACACAAACACAAATATGCCAGAATGTATAAAATTACCAGAGAAAGAGAGGGACATTATATACTGGTCAAAGGATCAATCCACCAGGAAGACATAACAATTCTAAATGTGTATACACCAAACAACATTGTTGCAAGGAATGCAAGGAACGCATGCACACCAAACGGAACATGTATAGGACTTATATGCTGGAAATTACATAATGCTCTCTTGAAAGAAATTAAAGAGAACGACCAGATTCGTGGATTGGAATATTCAATGCAGTAAAGATGTCAATTCCCCCCAAACTGATATATAGGTATAATACAATCACTATCAAAATCCAGAAAGATTTTTTTGTAGATATAGACAAGATTATTATACACTTTGTATAGAAAGATAAGAAAACAAGAATAGCTAAAACAATTTTGAGAAAGAATAAAGTGGAAGGAATCCATCTACCTGATTTTAAGACTTGTATGGTTGCAGTAATTAGGACTGCATGGTACTGGCAGAGCAATAGATGATGGGAAAGAATAGTATCAGAGTGGAATCCAGAAGTAGATCCACACAAATATGTCAACTTATTTTTTACAAAATTACAAAAACAATTCAATGGAGGAAGGACAGACATACAACTAGTGGTGCTAGTACCATTGAACATCCAAAAAATAAATAAACAAAATGTGAACTTTGACCTAAACATTACATTTTGTACAAACTTTAAGTCATAATGGATCATAGACTTAAATGTAATATGTAAAAGTGTAAAAATTTTAGGAAAAACACAGGAGAAATCTTTAATATTGAGAGGTTGGAAAAGAGTCCCTAGACTTAACGCCAAAACTCCAAACTATAAAAAAATTCATTAAATCTTTTTTTAAAAATTAACATAAAAAAAAAACTTTTGGTCTGTGTAATATCCTGTTAAGAGGATGCAAAGACAAGTTACAGACTGAACGAAAATATTTGCAAACCACATATCCAACAAAGGAGTAGTATCTAGAATGTATAAAGAACATTCGAAGCTCAAAGTTAAAAAAAAAAGCAAACAATCCAATTATAACATAAGCAAAAGACATTAAGAAACATTTCACTAAAGAAAATATATAAATGGGAAATAAGCATGTAAAAAAATGCTCAATATCATTAACCATTAGGAAAAGGCAAATTAAAATCATAATCAGACATCACTATACACCCATCAAAATAACTAAACTAAAAAGTAGCGACAACATCAAATGCTGGTGGAGGAGCTGAATTCTCCCTATGTGGTTGGTGGGAATATAAAATGGTGCAGCCACTCTGAAAGAGTATGGAAGTTTCTTAAAATGTTAAATGTGCAAATACCATACAATCCAAGAATCGAATGCCTGTGCATTTATTCTAGAAAAATGAAGACTTATATTCATATAAAATTTGTGTACAAATGTTCATAACAACTTTATTCATAATAGACAAAAGCTGGAAACAGCCCAGATGTCCTTCAAAGGTGAATGGTTAAGCAATCTGTAGTTAAATCAGTTACTTTCTGGTTATGTGAAAATACATATTTAGTTACATATTATTGTATTCCTTTGCCTCCATTTTCTCTCTTGTAAAAGAATAATAATTATGCCAATCTAAGCTTGTTGAGGGAAATAAATGAGTCAGACTATGTAGAGTGTGTAATACAGTGCCCAGCACGAAGCACATGCCCAATAATCGTTATAACGATTACTACCAGTAAAATTTTACACATTTTGTAGAAAATAATCAGTCTTATGCTTACAAAGTGCATCCTGATTATGTGGCACTGGTGATGCAGGAACAGGGCAAAAGTCTGTGTCAACAATTGTTTCTTTAACTGGCATGTTTGGGCCCCAAGAATATAAAGGCCAAACATGGCACACTGTAAAAATGAGGAGTGAAAAGCATGATGTCGTCAGTGAGAAATGCAAATATGTATAAGATGCTACATTCATGTAAGTGTAGAACAGTTGGCTGCTGTAAATGGGAACTATAAGTAAAACTCTGTGAAATGTGATCCTTTAACATGATTTATTAGGGAATTCCAGCAGCCACACAAAAGAAAGATTGTCCCTCTAACAAAAAGTGAGCATAGCATTTCTTATCTATTATTTTGTTATTAGAGTTCTAATTAGCCAGACAGTGGCATTTAATTGCAACACATGATACAACTAATTTGCCAATGTCCATTAGCATTGACAATTTCTAGGTAGTTTGGAAAATGGGCAAATGCTCTGAGGACTCCATATCCATTGGGCATAAGTGCCCAACGGATGCTATAGACACACTTGGTCTGAAAATTGCAATGCCTCTCTCTTTACCGGGACAGTGGTGAGGGGAAAAGAGTGGGAAAGAGTGCTGGTCTTAGGAGTATGAAGGTGTGATCTGTGGTCCCCTGTCTGCCACCAACTTCCTGTGTAGCCGTGAGTAGACATATTCACTTCTCTGAGCTTCAGCTTCCTTGCTCACAGTACAAGAAAGTAGCACTAAATAACCTCCAGTTACCGTCTGGTGCTAACATTCTGCAATTTAATCAAATCTGTCATTCCAGATCACACTTTGTACCAAGAAACCATGGGACTCTGAGCGAAGGGAAGAAAATGAATAGGGACTAGAAAGCACTCTTCTCTTTGGCAGATGGAGAACTTTGAAATGCCAATTGGTGTCTTTACAAATTCTAGACTCTTCAAAGCATTAGACAAATTTCATGTTCTTAAAAATTCCGAGTTTGTATCTTACAGCTTCAGCTCTTCAGATTTTAGATGTTGTGGATGTTTCTTCTCTTGTGAAACATTTCCTATGTCCATGTTTCTTCTTAAAGAAGAACATGTCTGATAAGATCCATAGGTACATGAGGGTTCACAGTTACCTTAGCAACCAACCACACTTACGTAAAAATTTTGATGCAATTAGATATTATGTTCATTTCTACATTTTATTCTCAAGCTTGGTAATATTTCTCTTTTGCTACCCTCAAAAGAGGCTTGTTGCCTATTCTACCTTCTCTTTTATTTATGAACCCACCTGTAACTATCCATCAATACAGCAACAGGCTCATGACATTTATCCCAATTATTTGATTTACAGGCAACTCAGTAAAAGGATTATATAATATACAAAAATTTCTTCTTAGAGTTTGAATCAAAGCTATCAATAAGCCCACAAATAATTCTGATTTTCTGTATGTTTGCAGTATTCACATAATCTTTAAGTATGGTATATTGGTCCCACTTTCCTTATTTTGTATAATCAAACAGTAATCAATAAGAACTATGACTGCTGTAAAATGAGGCTTCTGAAGCTTTGAGGGCAAATTCATCATCAGCACACATATAAAAGTCACTGTAGAGAGTCTTTTCTTTCTTTCTTAAGTGCCCTTGAAGCCCAGCAACTGAATTATATTCCAGGCCCCCTAAGAGAGCTACAAGATTATAATTGTCTCACGCCTAATTACATGCATTGCAAAAGGTAGATGGACAAAGTCACTTTTGTATCATGCACACAGAATAAAATCGCTTATGAATTTTGATATTGCTGCCTCATTGATTCACAGAAAGGAGAAATGTATGCAAGAACCATGTCTGACAGTGATGCCGCTATGGAAATGCGCAGCCGGCTGGAGAACACTGGCTTCACTGTTCTGAGACCGGGCCCCACACTGACACATGTGCAATTCTTCTCCTTCACTCCTGGGCCCAGCGAGGCAGCTTATTTTTCCCTTTTCCTTCACTGGTCACGGTTATTTCTTTCCAGTGAATCTTCTTCTCTGAGTTTCCGAGGGAGTGTTAGCTTAAGGTTTTGCCTTGACATAATCAGATAGAATCAAAGAAATGAAAAATGCCATAGGAAAGAGAAATATTTTAGCCAAGGTGTACAAGAGAAATACTGCCACTTTCAAGCACTATTTTCCATAGCTTCTCGTGGCGCCTGCTCAGTAGGGACGTCCGCGTGGCTGGGGTAAGTAAAAGCATCCTGGCCCTACCTATAGGTTGGGGGAATAATCGCCTCTTACGATCATTGAATCTGAGTTCTGCATCAGGCCCAGGGTGTAACTACTTCGGATTCTGCATTTGAAATTTCGTTTGCCTTGCTGAGTGTGAGATCCACGCTTCTTTTCTAACAGAACGCTGTATTTTTCTTCAATTGATTTCATTATGATAAGCTGATGGCAAATGCTACTTCCTCAAGCGACAGAGCTTGCAGCTTGAATGTGCCTGAATATGTTTTATGAAAAATAATATATTCTGCATTCTTCCAGTGCAGCCCGAGGAAGCAGATGGGGTTAGTGCCTTGTTCTCAAAGCAGAAAGAAACCACAGCTTTGAGGAAGAGAATGAGATCATTACATGGCTTCCCAATTTCATCTCCATAAACTCTGAAGCTAGTCAGTCCCTGGCAGTGGTTTTCAATCATAGGTGGGAACTTTGGCTTTCCTTTGAGTTCCAAGGAGAAAACTTCTTTAAAGAACAAATGTGTTTTTTCCCTGAGTATTAGTTACTTCTTCCATTAAAAAGGCGCATGCAGGTAGGTCTACGATGAACACATGCAGTACAATTCTACTTTGGCACATCCTTAAGGCTGGAGTAATCCCACCTCTAACGCTAAGATGAAAAGTAAATATTAAAAAAATCACTCAGAGCTGCTAGTTGTTTTGCCTACAGGTGTGCATGTACCTAGTGGAACTTGTTCTTGTGACAATTCTGGCCAAGGTAGGCAGAGGGGCATTTGACAACTGTGAGGAGGAGCTTGATCGCCAAAAGCCAATCTGACGCTTTACTCCTTTCTCCTCCTACAGCCCCTTCTCCGTTTCCAGATCTCAGTACAGTCAGGAGTGCTGGGAGTGTTACTCCATTAACAGATGCACTGTTACATTAAGCCATTAATCAGACAAATCACAGATGTTGTTTTCTTTCTAGATGTTACTATAATTACTCTTAATAACACCTACTGAGTTTGTCACTTCATTGCCATTGATGACTTTTTAAAATTGTATCAGATAATTAATTTCTTAAACTCTATTGCTATGGATTTAAGTTGTGTTTCCACCTTGAAGCATTCAGGAAACTCCTCAGAGTTTCACCGTGTATTTGCCAAAGAGTGTAGCAGGGTAACATCACATGTGGGTGGATTAATAGGATCTTGAGAGACTGAAGGTTGAAACCTACATGCTGAGTTTGCAATCAAATAATACTCCCCTCGTGCTAGAAAATGGGCGTTATATTTTGGGACATATGGAGCTAATAAGTCAGGCTCAAGGAGGAATTTTCAAAGAAATGAAACTTTGAGGAAGGGAAGGGAACTTAGTCCAGCTGCCTGCTTTACAGATGGTAAAACAGGGACCTAGAGAAATGAAGTCTGAGTTACTGAGACAAAAAGACACCAAAAAAGTCCAAATATTGGTTCTTCTATCACACTCATCCTCACTCTCTCCTGCCATGTCATCAGGCAATAAAAATCTCCTTCTTGATACAAAAGCATGGTAAAAGAGGTTGGATTCCTGAGACTAGTTCTATCTACTTACCCACTCTCTTAAAAGTAAAACTCAGCCAGGAAGTCTTAAGCCCTGCTTTTGCTTTGCATAGAGAGCTCTATGTTTTTGTTGTTGTTGTTGTCATTGTTTTGCTACTGAAATAGCACTTATTTGTCCTTTTCTTGTGGCATTGCTTTAAAAATCTCTCTTCTACAAAGTTGAGGCCTCTGGGGCCCTTTCTCCTCATCTTATAGCTTTGTATAAAATAGACTTTTATTAAGCGATCAAGTAAATTGGATAGTCACAACAGCGGTGGTATGACTCAGTAGAAATTACATGGGTATTGGAATAAGACTTGGATATGAATTTCAGTTCTACTTCCTATGATTGCATGACCTTGAGCAAGTTACTTAGCCTCTCAAATCTTCGTATCGAAAGAGTATATGTGCGTGTGTGTGTGTGTGTGTGTGTACATAATCACCCTAGTGGGCAATGATTAGCCCACAAAAGGCATTTAATAATTACAGGTTATTACTACTAATTGGAACCAAATGACAGAGAAGGTCAACTGCCATGGCATTTTTTTTATGTTAAGTACCATCTAAATGTCTAGATGAAAGAGGGAGAATCTCATTTTCTGCTTTATGTATTGAGTGATCACTGGCTGCTGTTGGCAAAGCAGGGAGCCTTGCAGATAGATGGCAGCCTGCAAACAACCTGAATCACTTGGGAAGAGGTACTTTTATCTCTGAGCCAAAATTTTTGCAGGCTGGTCTGGTGTGGTATAGTATCAATTTAAACCCACTAGATTGAAGAAATGACACAGAAACACGAGAAGACATTGAGTGGTTCTTTGCCTCATCTGCCTTATTAAATGAAAGTTCCAGATCCCTGCACTTACTAGCAAGCGGGATGGTGAAATTTTCACACACATGCCACCGTATGTCACACACGCACCACCGTATGTTCTGTACCTCCTCCTCCCCAAGTACCACTTGAGCAGTGGTTCTCAAAAGTGGTTCCTGGGCCAGCTGTATCAGAATTACTCAGGAACTTGCTAGAAATGCAAAATCTCAGGCTCTGCCCCAGACATGCTGGATCAGAAACTCTGGGGATGACTCAGAAGTCTCTTTTTAAAAAGCCTCCAGGTGACGCTGGTGGTCACTGGAGGTATGGAACCACGACCTGGAATATCTGCCCAGCTGCTTTATGGACTACGATGTTTCTAAAAGTGAGGGACAGGTACCAGGACAGTACTCAGAATGATCTAAGGTAGGACAAAGATGACTTTAGGTAGCATTCAGATTTGGCATCAAACAGTTGAATCACTAGTGAAAGTTTTCCTTCTCTTAATTCTCTTTTAATCCTTCAGTCTCAGTTTGATAGTACTAGGTCTTTCACATGTCTCTAACTATTACTAATCTCCCTTTCAACAAAGAGTGCAGGATTCAAATTCAGTGTGTTTAGGGAACAGTGGGGTCCAGCTAGAATTTGAAGATATTTTGTTTCTTCTCTTTATGGCACTATTTAAGTGGTGATTTTAAAAAGTTTCCCTTATAAACATTTACTTTACTCAGCTTTTTTAAAAAAAGTCAAGAAAACAATAATACCGTTGCATGTGGGTTAACAAAACTTCTGTCTGTGATATGGGCATGAGGGTATTTAGAGAAATACTGGTATTCCAGAGAGAACCTAGTATATCAGTGTTTTAATTCCATCTGTGCCTCTTATTAGCTGTGTTACTTTTCTTAGCCTCAATGTTCTCATCTATCAAATGGGAGTGATACCAATATCATAGAAATGATCTAAGGACTTATGTATGAAATAAGCGTTGTACAATCCTCAAAATATGGTAGGTATTTGATAAATTCTTATTTTCTGAAGTCTTACTTTGAGCCCAGTTTTCTGCATGGCCTTCAGAATAGCATTTCTGTCTAGGTTCCAGATTCCTCATTTGTAAGACAACAGTAAAGGAGACTTGATGATCCTTCCTGCTCTCAACCAGTACATACTTATACATGTATATTGTATGTGTGTATGCAAATATATATAATAAATGCTGTACTCCCTACCTTTACAAAAGTATGGCTTAGACACATGTAGCTTTATTCCCCAGACATAAAACTTGAATGCTTGAGAATAATATTGGAAGTAGATGGCTGTGTTGGAAAAATAAAAAATCAAATAGTGAGAAATGTGGGAGCTGATGTACATTTCAGAGCTGAAAGGTAATTTCATTGTATTTTATTATCATCTGTCAAACTTCAAGCAATACTGAGACTAGAAAATAGATTTTCACAGAGGTTTCTGAGGACAATGGTTTCCATGACTTGGTGTAAATATATTCAGAATGACTTGTTCCTACTTAATAACCAGCGTTTTTCCCTCAGAATTGCTGATGCGTTCGCTTACAGCATTTGAAAGGCAGTTTGTCCTTTGCTGTCAAGTGAACTTGATAGAATAATAGGAAATTCTGAAAAATTTGATCAGATCTTGTTGCTTCTCAAGGGAATTTCTTGACTATTCTATTTAAGGTGAAAAAGAGAAGACGGTGTTTCTTTGGTCTTGTACAAAACACTTAACAATTTTAACAGTGCTGGTTCTAGTTGGCAGGTACCACATCGGGTTTGCCCTCTCAGTATTCCAGGGAACAGTTTTGAGTGGGGCTTGGGGGTCCTTTAGAGGGTTTAACCCCAATATATAAGGGGTTATTGCAAGATCGCACTGTTAAAAAAATTGGAGGTTGTGATCATCAGCTTGTTTATTGTTTATATTCCTGTCAATCTGGAGACCTAAAAACAAGAAAAAAAATGGTGAAACTTGCTTCTCTTAATCAGAAAATAAAATAGCTTGCATTGTCCTTTACGTAACTGACCATTAAAGAATCCCAGAAACTTGTTCCTCTCAGATATTGGCAATTCTGATGAAACACCCCAGAGGGGTGTTTGACTTGACTTAGCAGGCACTGAATTGAAAACCACCATGTAAGGCACAGGGAATGTGCTTGCAGTCCTATGAACAAGGGTTTCGATTTCTATCTCTTTGAGCTCCAGTTTCCTCATCTATAAACTGAGGGTAAAATGTTCCCACCTCACAAGATTGTTCTGAAAATTAATCAAAGAGGTGATGTTGGAAATAAGCACAGCAGCTAATAGTTACTGAGGACTTACTACCTGTCAGGTGCTATTTCAAGGGCTTTACCTGTAGGGGATCATTTAAGCCTCAATAAATCTCTGAGGTGGGTGCTATAACAGTTAGTTCCAGGTATGGATGTGGAAACTGACCTCAGAGAAAATGTAACTAACTTGCCAAGCAGGATGTGGCAGGAAGAGGCAGAGCCAAAATGGGGAACCCAGAAAGTCTGGCTCCAGATGCCTCTTGTTTAAGGCTAAAAAACATGTAAATTGAACTAGGTGAAATTACAGATACTTGATCATTTTTTACTCATGAAAATAGCAATTTCCTGTGATGCTACCTAACAAGCATTGAATATATATTAATAGTAGCTTTGCTACCACTAATAGTAGTAGCAATGATAATATTGACTTTATCCTTGAACTTCACTCATTCATATAAGAAATGAAGATGGCATTATAGCATAAAGACCTCTAGCTTAGGGATCAGGAGCTGGGTGAACCATAGATCTCAGTTTTCCCATCTGTAAAATAATAGGACTGGTATTTTCCAGCTCTAATTGTCAATGGCAAACTACCTATAGGGACGGATCATGTTTTTTTCTTTTTTTTTTTTCTCCTGTCCAGTCTATCTTGGATCAATATCTAATTCTACCATGAATGACTAGTACATAGTTCACATCACGCACGACAAACATGCACACCATGCAAGTTTGACAATACCCAAATTGGCCTCTTCAACATGGTGCATTTACTGAGCACATGCTTGGATATCACAGTACAGTCAAATTGATGTACCCATTTCTATCCACCTATTTTCAAATTTCTGTACTTAATATGTTGTAAACATATCAGTTCATGAACTGACACTGGTTCTGGGACTATACTTTGAGTAGCACTGGAAATCTATGATATACAGAAATAGGTTCTTAAAGAAAAGGGAATGTGTGTGTGTCTGTGTTCCCTTCTCTTAAAAAAAATGTATTCTCTTTGGATATTACAAATAAATATACATAAAACCAAATATTTTATCCTTTTTGTTGCTGTTGCAAATAAAATTTTTCTCATTTATTACATCTTTTAACTATTGTCTGTGTACATAAATGCCACTGAGTTTTGTTATATTAATATATTCATTGGTGAAATATGGTTTTTAGCATTATAAAATGTCTTTTGCCTCATGTTATGCTTTTGGCTTGAATACTGCTTTGTCCGGTATGAAGATTTCAGTTTCTGCTTTCTTATTGTTTTCATATGCCTGATAAAAACTTTGTCCATTCCTTTATTTTTAGCCTTTTTTGAATTACTACATTTTGGATATGTCTTATATACAATATAGAGTTGAGATTTAATTAATGGGTCAATGTGAGAATCTTTTTATCTTAATAAGTGAGTTAAACTTGCTCATGTTTATTGATATGACTGTTGTGATTGATGCCAAGTCTCTCATCTTACGTTGTAATTACCATAGGGATTATGTTAGATTTACTATGTTTTGGTTTGGTTGGGTTGGGTTGGGTTGGGTTTTTTTAGACAAGCCCTCACTCTGTTGTCCAGGCTAGAGTGCAGTGGCATGATCATAGCTCACTGTAACCTCAAACTCCTGGGCTCAAGCAATCCTCCTGGGTCAGCCTCCCAAGTATCTAGGACTATAAGCACATGCCTGGCTAAGCACCAAGGCTGGTACTTGTGTTTTTTTCTATCTAATACATCTTTGCTTTGCTTTACCACTTTGGCTGTTTATGACGTTTTGTGGTTTTGTTGCAGTGTTTAGCCATGCATCTCTATATAGTACCCTTGATTTTCTTTTGTTCTACCTAACTTTTTGCTATCTCAAACCTTTCAATGGCTCCCATGTCTCAGAATAAAATCCAATATCCTTACTATGGTCCACAAGGCCTTTCATAACCTGGTTTTTGACTATTTATCTACAGTTTATTTCTACTGTTCTGCGCTTAATCACTAAACTCCAGCAACATAACTTTCTTGTTCATCCTCAAACACATTCCCATCTGAAGGCCTCTGCACCTAGATTTTCTCTATCTGAATATTCTTCCCCAGAATTTTGACACAATTCACTATCTCACTTCATTTAGGTCTTGGCTCAAATTTCATCTCATCATCAAAAAAGTCCCTAAATCCTTTATTCAAAAGATAACCCCATGTCATTCGTTAGCCTTTAGCATAATGCTTGATTTTTTTCTTCAAAGCATGTGCCACTACTAGCCATTATTAATATTAACCACAGGTAGATTCTGAAAGCCAAAGAAAAATATTTGAATCATCCTTTCAACTAAATAATACATTTTTCATGGTTGCTTCACATCATTAAAATGATGGTCCAGCTAAAATTCTACAACTTGAAAGCCTGGATTTTGAGGCTTTCAAATAGAGAACAGATGTGGAATGTTATTTGGCATTGAAGATGCAAATGGTTGGCCCTGCTTAACAACCGGATGACAGCCCTGTCAAAGTTTTTCTCTAGACTGTTTTCCCGTCACAATTTGGAAGTTCCGTCTACATCTTATTCTGATAGTATATGAGGGCCTGTTTTCTTATATTCCCTGGCCTGTTCCATTATGAATCTAAGATAAGGGCACATTCTGAATCCACGAGTAAAATATGTACAATGAGAAACCTCCAGAATGGAAGTCTAGCACCAGCTGTCCCATGCAATTTTCCAACTTCATGCTACATAAAGCAGAGAAGAGAGGCATCATGAATTGATGAGGTATAGTTCAGTAACCTGGGGCTTTTAAATTTGTGCCAGATGAAAAGACAACTGGAGTTGGCTTTTAAGTACCAGTGTAATCTTGTAATTCTGGTGAAAGTTTATGAGTGGGAGATAGCCTAATCCCAACTGGTGCCCACAATCTGTGGCTACATTGCAGAATCCTGATGTCGAAGAATTTGGTTTCAATAAATTTACTCAAACTTCTATGGGACATAAAATACCTTTATGAACAGTAACGGCTATTGTATCCTGGTGAGCTAATAATAAGTACAGAGATATCTCCAGGGCAAGAATAGGATGGAGAATGGATCACGGAAAAATAACTCTAAACATGGTTCTCCAGGGCTAAGGAATAAACCAGATGGTAGTATATTTGAAAAATGGGGGAGAATAAATTATAGCTATTTACATTTCTACTCTGAAGGCAGTGCCTGTGTTTTCTGTAGGATAGCTTCTTTGCTAAGGATTATTAACTTGAGAGGAGAAAACTACCAACAAATGATATTTTAATGACAAGCATAAAAAATGTGTTACTTTTGCTGTGATTTCACTAAAAAAAAAACCATATCTTGGTAGAGAGACCTTGATCATATTTTAGAAGCTCTGCTGAGTCTTTTTCATTAAATGAAATAACAACGTATTTTAGGAAGAAAAACACTAACGTGGGTTTCTCTTTCAGAAATTATTCAACTCAACAAATATTTAACAAGATCTTGCTATGGTCATGGCATGACACTATGCTAAGTAACAAGGTGACATAAAGAGGAATAAAATATATCCCTTGGCCTCAAGGCATTTATGATTTTGTGAAGAATATTTCAAAAGCTGAATCTTTTTTATTATATAATAAGACATAGTAACGATATATAAATGGTCCACCCACGTTTATAGAAGCTGATTTTTTAATCTCTGCTTTTATGACCTTCCTAGTTGAAAAAAAAATCCACAAATCTCTTTCTCAGAATTGTCAAACAACTTGCAGCATTGGGAAAATGTAATCAGCAATGATGAGAAAACATGATGGACTGACTGATGAGGTAGAAAGACTTTTGATTGCCTGGATATGTGATAAGACAGAGAATCCATATGCCTAAAAGCCAAAGAATGATTTTTGCAAAGTGTTGTTGTAATGTAAAACCTTTAGGAAAAGGAAAAGTAAGACATCAAAAAGAGACATTTTCAGCTTTAACAAAGGAATATTTGATCACTCCAGCAGGAGAATCCATGGATATAACCTCACAGTTCAGGGAAAAGCTACAAGGAATGATGGTGCTACAGCATATAAGAAAAAATAAAACAGTGGATAGGGAGTGGGTGTGAAGGAAGGCTCCTTGGAGGAGGTGGCATGTAATCTCAGCCTTGAAGGATATGGATGGGGAAAGTCTGTGGAAAAGAATAACGAGTCAGAGGAACCAGAGTGAGCAAATATATGAAGCCCTGAATTTGCTAGGAATTTTGTCCAGAAAAGTAATTTATCTGCTGGGTTGGTAATAGTTGGGAAAGCAAAGATAATTTGCAACCAGCTCACAAAGAGTGTCATTCAATAAGCAATGAAAAGAATGCAGCATGCGAAGAGACCAGGGCTTTAGAAAGATCACTTTGGAAGAGCAATGTAAAGCGCAAGTAGAATATGTGTGACACTAGTCCAGACCAGAGAGTAGAAAGCACAAGGACTTTATCTCACATGATCCTCTGCGATAACTGGCATTCCATAAATATTTCATTCACTCAGCACTTGATTCTTAGCATGTCTACCACATTCAAGCATCTGTGGAGGCTAGAAAAATGGAGGAATATTCCATTGTCCCCAAGGAATATGTAAAATGATATTATTTTAAGTATTTAAATGATATTTAATATATTATATTATGAAATATTAATTAAAATTAATATTAGCATATTGACATTAGTTAACACTATTTTTAATGGTACTTAATTATCAATTGGTTATAAATTTACAAGGTGTTGGGGGTCGTCAAGGTTCAGTTGCCCAACTGTATTGAAATGGTCTGCATTCCACTCCCAAGGATATCAGTAGGCAAGATGGAACCACACAAAAGATTACAAATTTCATGGAATCAACTTGGCACTCTGTTACATTTCCATATTAATCTTATTGGTTTATTTCCACTGAGATCAAAATGATATCTAGGAAACCAGATGATCTGATCAAATGTCAGATCTGACTACCCCAAACGGCAATCAGAAACCCTGCAGAAGATCTATTCTTTTTGCATCTTTTCAATGCATGAAGAAAAATCCTTTACCTAGAAGCCAAACATCCTAAGCCATGCCCAACTTCCTATTTAGACACTATCCAAACATGTACAGTATAGGCAATAACTGTTTGACAAACAAGGATTTAGAATTGGGGAGAGGGAAAGAGTCTTTGGTTGAAAATGGTGTGGTGATATTTAGCCACACAAAGCTGTGTGTGCCCCAAGCCTGCCTTCTTCCTTAACCCCTGAGGAGAGAGAGCAGCTGGCTCCAAGCCAGTGGGGCAAGATCCAAACGTAGCACATGAGCTTATTCACGATGCAGGCAGGAGGTTCCACAGAACAACATGTTCCGTAAAACCCTGGGCAGCAGATAGGGATGACCATATGCTCCTCTTTTCATTTGCTGCTTGTCGTTTTCTATTCCCCTCTCCCCTGTAGGTGACTGGAAAGCAGGAACTTTACGTTCCCTCCAACAAGAAACCACCACAAGCTATGTATCTCAGTTTGGTCTTCAACAAGCATGGTCCATTTCTGAGCCAGTGTTTGGAATTTGAAGTGACAACTCAAGCCAATAATTTTGCTCCCCTCTCTCTCAATTTCTTTTCTTTTCTTTTCTTCTAATTTTTTTTTTTTTTTTTTTTTTTTGCCACATCTTAATCCAGGATGTGAGAAACAGAGCTCTTAAAGAATGAAAAAAAAATCCTGCTGAGGAATTATTTCTCCCTCAGCTCTACAACATCTCTTTTGAATATTCTCCCACTGAGCATGTGTTTAGAGGAACTTCAGCCTCATCAGTAATCTATATCTCAGCTGTCACTGCTTTTTGAGGAAAAACCTACATTCCCAGTTTCTAGGGAACATAAAATAAGTTCTTATACGATGGGGATGGTAGGGGTGGTGGATGAGGCAGCCATCAACTTCTGCTCAAGGGCTGCTCTAGATGCATACAAACTAGGCTTGTTCTGGTCAGCACCTTTGAGAAGAAGAATTAAAGGTACTAAGGGCTTACAGATCCTTGATCCTCAAGGAAAAGCCTGTCATGATAATTAGTCAATCCTTGGGCTGTAAATCTGTGGGGTAAAAATTCTAAAATGTATACGACAAGGAATGTGACCAAAAAGTTTCTCTGCCCAGTGAGGATTTATGTGTGAATATCTGAAAGAACATTGTGAACTGAAAAAATGCATTGTCATTTGAGTTCCTGGTTAAGGTTTTATTTCCTTAAATTTTAAGCACGATACATACTATTGACCCATCTCTACTTTTTTCCAGTTTTATTTACATTTATCTCCATTAATAGCATTTCATAGAGAACATTGCACTGAAAAGGAACAATCGTTTGTGCAGATTAATCAACTATATCTTAAAACTCAACACTTACTGATTTCTGCCACATGTAGCACAAGACTGAACTTGGTCACCCTGGACAGCATGCCCCTTCCTCTAGGAGCATAAAAATCTGCTGTTGCTCCTTGAAAAGATACAAGTGCAGAGTCTTTTCCAAGAAAAAAGACTTCTTCTCACTCTCCCTTAGGGACAATTGTTTTTCTTGGAATCATGTGGCTGGAAATGAAAAGTCTACCTCTCATACATAGGCTTTTAAAAGTGCTCTTGATTTGCTCACTATTTTAACATCCAGGTGTCTATTTGGTGGCCTTGGTTGTATGACCACCCCTAAGTATGATAAAACCATTATAGCCAGTAAAACTAGGATCATGAATGGATTCATAGCTAAGTTTTTCATAAAGTTGAGATTTCCCCCTAAAGTATTTGAATTATACTTTAACCATTTTGCATGAAAACATTTGGAAATATGTTTTTAAAGTCATTTTTTAAAATTTAAAACACATCTCCTCACTGCCAAATGTAATTGATACAAAAATCACACAAAGTGAAAATATGGTTCTTTTTTATAATAAGTTTTCATTTCTCAGCTAAAATTCTCCATCTGTTTGAATTATCTACTTCCTCCACTCGATCTTTTACCATATTTTAATCATAGTTATTTTCCAGTCTTTGTCTTCTAATCCAACATCTGGACTGCCTTAATTGACGATCATTTAACTTGATTATGAATCACCTTTTCCTGCATCTTTGCCCGTCTTGTAATTTTTGGCTGTATGCTAGACATTGCATAGAAAAAGAATCATAGAATGAAATAAAGATTAACTCCTTGAAAAGAGTATATCCCTTCCTCTTCAGATTGTTGGTGTAGAAAGTTGAGTCAAACTAACCATCTAATCTATAACTGAACTGGATGTGAGATTTACTACAGCTCTAGTTCGATGTAGTTTACCACTAACATCAAACAATTTGAAGGCAGGATCAGAGGTTTGGGATCTGATTATTAGTGATAATCATGAGATTCCTTTATACTCCATAACCCATCTTTATGCTCTCCAAATTGTGGGAAATTTCTCTTTCTTTCTCTCTTTGTTTTTATAGCACGGCCATTAGCTTTTAAGGTAATATAGTTTGCTCTCTGGTTCCATAAATAGTTCTCTGTACCCTGTGAAATCTCCCCACCATACTAGCCTGCTACCAGCCTTCAGCAGACTGATACTTTACACCTAATGAAGGCCCCATGCTCTTCAGAGAACAGCTCTCTCAGATCTCTTGCCCTGCCCCAGAATTTGGCATAGTAATACTGTGCACTTGATGAAAGTGCTGTGTAAAGGGTTGGACAGTGAGTGCAGACTTACTTTGGTTGAATTTGCTCAGGATTCTAGCTTGTCATGCCAGCCCATGCCTGGCCATGAACAGACTGTTACACATTGGGCATGTTTCTCCTTACTCCCACTATGGCAGGTTTGGTTCTTCTTCTGCCATGTTCTCAGGGATGATAACAGCTGTGGTGCTGCTCTCACCTAGGAGTAGCTCATCTCTTTCTGTTTATCACATTTAGGTTTCTTTGTATCTTCAACACTGGTGGGTTTTTTAGAAGTATATTTCTGTGGCTTATCCAGCTTTATCTCATTGTAAGGTGGGAGCAAAGCTTTCTATACAACATTCTACATTCTGGAAGCACAAATCATATAGTAAAAATTGAAAGCCTGCCTTCTTGCTCCCTAGATGCATCCAAGTGCGTATACACACACACACACACACACACACGCACGTGCACGCACACACACACCTTGTTTATTTTAGTGTATGCATATGTATGTGACTTTTAAAATCAATATTTATCTTGCTGTGCATTCTCTATACAACTTGAATTTTTTTCTCAACAATGTGTTGGGTGTATATTTCCATGTGACTACTTGTAAAGCTACCTCATTCTTTTGAACATTTGTATAGTATTCCATTGTATTGGCCAAAACATTACTTATCTAAGCAATTTCTTACTGATGGACATTTACTTGCTAAAATATTTAATACTATAAATAAGGTAGCCATGAATAATCTCATAAAGGTACTCAGAGTATTTCTAAGTTGAATTCCTAAGTGTAAAATAGCTGGTTTAAAGGTGTTTACTTCTTTCAAAGGATGACATTAAACACAATGTCATCTTTTCATATTGTTTTGTGGCACCATTATGATTATTACTGCTATACTGCTGGTGTGTCCTGATTACTTGTTGACAAATATTGGTCTATTTGACCCCTTGAACAAAAGCTTGAGACCAGAGTAACCCAAAGTAGGTTCTGCAGAGCATGGTTCCCATGAATGGTCCATAAAGAGAGTTCTGTGGTCAAGTAAGATTGAGAATCCCAGTATACTACACTCATCTACTCTCTTTTCTTAGAGATTAAAGCCTCTGGAAGCCATGAGAAAAAGAGCAAGCAATTTAGCTTTAACTGAATGTTTCCCACACATATTGATCAAGGAACTCTTTTATTGCCTATTGCCTCCTAAATTTAATTTATTTATTTTACTTTTTCCTTTAATCTTTAATCTTTTTTCTTTCTTTTTTTTTTTTTTCTTACCAAATCTTCAGCCTATTGCCTCTTAACATCCTTAGAACACAATTTGGGAAATGCCATTCTAACAATTTTGTTCTTTTAAAAATAAATTCAAATGTTTCTCTTCCTTCAATCTCTTCCCTGGTAATTCGGCATTTAGCACTTTCCACGATGAATTGTATTTTCTCCTAATCTGCTATTCCAGAAAGGTTTTTTGCTTAGAGATGGGGAACTTGCTAGAATTGTTTATAAACTGGAAATAAGCAAACTTTAAAAGAAAGCCTGAGGAGCTATCCCGTAAGTCAATAATGAAAGCTTTTAATGCCTGAACTTTATTGAACCTATTTGACCCTCACAAAACCCTTCTTTTCTTCTTTCAACCCTTCTTTCTTCTTTTTCACTTGTATTTTCATACATGAGGTATGATGTGTTTGGCAATCTCCCAAAGTTCTGATTTAGGAAACTCTCCTGCTTATCTAAGGTTTAGGTAGAGGGAATATATTCTATCAGAAAAGTATGAAAATTCAGTAATTTTATTCATCATAAGGTATCAGAAGAGATCTGTGCGGTTAACAAGGGAGACTATGTTAGGTAGAATCACTGCTAATTAGGAACTGACTCTATGTCAGCCACTGTGCTAAAAAGTTTACCTGAATCATCTCATTTACTTCACTCAACACCAGGCTAAGAAATACGATTATTATCTCCATTGAACATATAAAAAACGCTGGGCTGAGTAAAGCTAAGGAAAAAAAAAAAAAACAAAACAAAACAAAACAAAACACCCTTGTTTAAAGTCACAGAGCAAATGAAAAAATAAATGACAGAGTTGAGATTTAAATCAAGTCTACCCAATTTCAAAATGTGTCTTTAACCACTACATTATTCTGTCTACTGTGTGTGTGTATGTGTGTGTGTGTGTGTGTGTGAGAGAGAGAGAGAGAGAGAGAGAGACAGACAGACAGACAGACAGAGAAAGGAGAGACAAAGAGAGAACGAGAACCAAAGCCGTGGTTTGGATATGTCAGATTAACTAAAATAAGAGTCAGAGGATGAAGCCTGGGCCAAGCTGGGGTAAAATTTCCACTTGTCAGTCATCCTTCTAGATCCCATTCTATATGCTATACTCCTTTCTCCTCTGGAGCTTCCTCTGACATCAGCTGTAGAATATGCAATAAAAATCTACCCTGCAGATAAAGGGACTATAGAGATCTCTGAGTTAAGGGGAAAAAAACAGAGAGAGAAACAGTCCAGAGAGTTTCATATATAGAAATTTAGCTCAATTCCTAACAAATTTTAGATTAAATTAAGTCAACAGTGTTTTCTCTGCGGATAGTAGCCAATCAATACAAGAACAAAGAAAGGCTTAGATTAATCTCCAGCTGGAAGCCCACTTGAGAAAGCAAAGCACAGGTTTCCAAAGCTTGAAAAACCTTAGGCCTATTTGATCTGGTGTCGTGATTACAATCACCCACATACAGAAAACATATTTATTCAGCAAACATATATTGAACATTTCACTTCCAAGGCACCATGTCAATTATCACAATGCCCACACAAACACATGGTGATTGGAAAAAAATTAAGGAGTGAATTGCTTGAGTGTATTTGGGAAGATTTTATAAAACGAAAGATTAAAGAAAATATCAAAATATGTGCTACTAACTTCTGGCATACAAATAAACATTGGCAGGAAATAATTAAATGGCACTGGTAAAATGAATTTTATATTGGAAACATCATATTCATTCAACAAGTATTTGCTGAGAAACTATTACATACTAGATATGTGCCAGGTCCTAAGATCATGAGGAAGGTATAAGACGGTCTCTGGCCTCAAACATCTTACAGCTGAGTGGGGAAGAGACATAAAAAAATAATAACCACAAAATTTATTCAGGGATATAATAGTGGCATAAACAAAAAGGTGAATAAGAGTCTTAGAGAATCGATTATTTTCTATGCAAATGCATAAAGCTAGTTGAAATGCTATATTAATTTACCCTCTGGTGTTAGAAAAAACTGGCCTATTTTACCAAAAAGGAAACCAAGCACAGAGAGAGAGGTGGCTTGCTTGCCCAAAGCTAGTAATTGGAAAAATGGGAGTAGAAGCCTTCTCACTCGCAGTTGAGAACCTTTGTTAGAGATACAGTCATGCACTGCATAACGATGTTTCCGTCAATGACAGACTGCGGGTATAACAGTGGTTCCATAAGATTATAGTACCGTATTTTTACTTTATCTTTTCTATGTTTGGACATATTTAGACACACAAATACCTACCATTGTGTTACAATTGCCTCCAGGCGTGGTCCCCAACGTTTTTGGCACCAGGGACCAGTTTCATGGAAGGCAGAATGATTCAAGTGCATTACACGTACCATGCAAATCTCTCTGCTAATGATAATCTGTATTTGCAGCCACTCCCCAGCGCTAACATCACCCCCTCAGCTCCACCTCAGATCATCAGGCACTAGATTCTCATAAGGAGCGTGCAACCTAGATCCCTGGCATGTGCAGTTTACAGTAGGGTTCGTGCTCCTGTGAGAATCTAATGCCTCCTCTGATCTGACAGGAGGTGGAGCTTATGCAGTGATGTAAGCGATGGGGAGTAGCTGTGAATACAGGTGAAGTTTCACTTGCTCACTCACCGCTCACCTCCTGCCGCGTAGCCCAATTCCTAACAGGTCACCACTAGTATCAATCCGTTGCCCAAGGCTTGGGGACTGCAGGCCTACAGTATTCAGGACAGTCAGATGCTGTACAGGTTTATGGCCTAGGAGCAATATAGGCCAGACCACAGAGCCTAGGTGTGGCGTAGGCTATACCACCGAGGTTTGTGCAAGTGCTCTATTATGCTCACACAGCGATGAAATCACCTAACAGTGCATATCTCAGAACATGTCCCTGAGGTTAAGCAATGCGTGACTGTATTCAAGGAAGGCATGTGACCTTTTCTGGCACAGTTCTTGCCTGGGAAGCAGTTGCACCCACCACTCCTGAGTTTGTTAGGTTAGGATGAAGAGTTGTGAACACGCCCACCTACTTGCCAGAAACCAAACGGTAATGCAAACAGTTTGAAATAAACACTTTCATTGCAAAGTGTGACAGGGAAGCTTTTATGTAAACCATTTTACATTAGAGCCACCTACAACAAAGTGAAACCTCCTGGTGTTGACTGAGAAACCCCCTTCCCAGCATAACAAGAATGTAAATAAACAGCTGCTGTATTTCTGCAATGTCAAGGCTTGGAGGTTTGTGTTGGATGTATTGCTAGGCTACTAAGAACCACTGTCTTTTCCAGGAATTAGTTTAACTCCCTTTATTATTCATAAATAATGAAAATTGAAAAATCAATGTCTCTCTGCTATTCAGTCTGAATCTCCTTTTAGTTTTATTCTTTAAACTATTGAGATATAGTGGCAAGAAAGTTGTTTTCTAGAAACTAGATGGGAATCTTACAAATGTTCATGTACCTCAGCCCCCAAATTCCTCTTCTTAGAAGATTATCTAAGAGAGGTTACTCAAAAGGAGAAAAAGATTCATTGTACTAAACACACTTTTAAGAGAACTAGTTAAAATAGTAAAAATTACACAAATACCTTAAATGTCAAACAGTGGAAAAAGTCTAGGTAAATCAGATTAATTTTAGAACATTAGTAAAGCCACTAAAAATACTGATTAATAGCTATATAGCTGTATAAAATTATTTATCATAATGTATGTTTTCATTTCTGACATTACAGCTGATGAGCAAAACTGAAAATCTTATAAGACAATTGTACTACATATTCTGAAAGTCATCTAGAAGTGAATATATAACAAACAGCCTTTTAAATACTAAGTACTCAAGGAAGTAAAGACAATCCCAAGGTGTCAAAACCAAAATAGGACAAGAAAAAAAAAGGAAAGAAATCATAGGTGATGTTACTGTGAGTGCCTGTAGTGAATTTTGGTAATAGCACATAGAGCTGCTGGTTTCCAGAACATAACAATTTGCTATTTTTTAACATTCACTGGTATGTAGAAGCCAAGATTTGGAGGTCTAAATATTTGAAGAATTTTAAATTAATTTGCCTATATAAAGCCAGAACTTCAAAGGACTACAACTTCAGTGAACAACTAGAATTGAAAAAAACCTGCCCATTGGCAAAGGGACACTAGAAGTTTCCCATGATACACCATGTCCCGAGCTCAAGAAAAGGAACAAAGAAAGCTCACCTGAAAATTCATGAGTCTGTCTGCACTTATCTTTGAAGTTTGATTATTATAGCATCTACTTGTTCCAGGAATTATTAAAGCTGTAAAATGCACGTATACAAATGGTCTTGGCATCTTCTGCTTCTGGCCATGAAAGAGTAACTGCAACTAGACTTGACTCCCTCCGTAAATAATCAGAAAACTGCACAAAATATATGCAAGAAGTCTTTTCAAACATTAAACAAAAGGCACTGTAGTTCCCTGAGAGAAAGTCTATGATTCTGAAGCCGAATTGTACAAGTGGGGTCTGCCCCACAATTGCCCTAACTTCTGCCTGTGGGTACTTTCTAGACCAAGTTACAGGAAGGTAGAATACAAGCTATAGCTTTTCTAAGGAGTCACTATAATTCCTCAAAATTTCTTTTTTTTTTAATTTCAGAATATTATGGGGGTACAAATGATTTGGTTACATAAATTGCTTTTGTACTGTGACCATCCCCCAGATAGTGTGCATTGGATCCGTTAGGTGTGATTTACCCATCCCCTCCTCCCCCCTCCCACCTGCTTGATTTCCAATGAATGTTACCTTCATATGTGCACATAGGTGTTGATCCATTAGTTCCAAGTTAATGGTGAGTATATGTGGTATTTGTTTTTCCATTCTTGTGATACTTAAGAAGAGTGGTCTCCAGCTCCATCCAGGTTAATACTAGAGGTATTAGTTCACCACTTTTTAATGGCTGAGGAGTACTCCATGGTATACATATACCACATTTTATTAATCCACTCATGTATTGGTGGGCACTTGGGTTGTTTCCACATCTTTGCAATTGAGAATTGTGCTGCTATAAACATTTGAGTGCAGGTGTCTTTTTTATAGGATGTCTTTTTTCCCTTTGAGTAAACACTCAGCATAGGGATTGCTGGATCAAATGGTAGGTCTACTTTTAGGTCTTTGAGATATCTCCATACTACTTTCCACAGAGGTTGTACTAGTTTTCAGTCCCACCAGCAGTGTATGAATGTTCCTATCTCTCCGTATCCACACCAACATTTGTTGTTTTGGGAGTTTTTGATAAAAGCCATTCTCACTGGAGTTTAGTGATATCTTATTGTGGTTTTGATTTGCATTTCCCTGATGATCAGAGATGTTGAGCATTTTTTCTATGAATATTGGCCATTAGTCTGTCTTCTTTTGAAAAGTTTCTGTTCATGTCTTTGCCCACTTTTTAATGGGGTTGTTTGAATTTTTTCTTGCTGATTTTCTTGAGTTCTTTATAGATTCTAGTTACAGCCCTTTATTGGATATAGCACGCAAATATTTTCTCCCATTCTGTAGGTTGTCTGTTCACTCTAATGATTGTTTCCTTGGCTGTGCAGAAGCTTTTTAATTTGATCAGGTCCTATATATTTATTTTTGTTGTTGCTGTGATTGCTTTTGAGGTCTTCTTCATAAATTCTTTGCCTAGGTGAATGTCTGTAAGAGTTTTTCCAATATTTTCTTCTAGAATTCTTATGGTTTCATGCCTTAGGTTTAAGTCTGTTATCCACCATGAGTTGATTTTTGTGAGTGGTGAGAAGTGAAGATCCTATTTCAGTCTTCTACATCATTTTATAGCAGGGTCCTTGGCATTTGGTATCTGAGAGGTCCTGGAACCAATCCCCCATGGAGACCAAGGGATGACAAAAATCCATGGATTGGAAGGCTCAATGTTGTTAAGTTATAAATTATTTAAAATTTGTCTGCAGATTCCACATAATCCCAATTAATATACAAGTAGGCTTTAATATAGAAATAAAAAAGATGATCCTAAAATTTTTATGCAAATGCAAAGATCTACAGCCAAAGAAATGTTGAAAATGAAGAACAAAGTTGAAGAACTTGAATTACCTGATATCAAAACTTACTATAAAATTTCTATTAATATAATCAAGATAATGTGGTATAAACATACAGATCAATGGAACAGGATAGAGACACCATAAATAGAAAAACACACATATGATCAATTGTTTTTTGATAGCCAAGTTAATTCAACAGGGAAAAGATAGTCTTTTCAACAAATGGTGCTAGAACAACTGGCTATCCACGTGGGGAAAAGCAATGAACCTTGGAAAATGAACTTGAAAAAAATGAACCTCTATGTTAAAGCTAAAACTATAGAATTTCTGGAAGAAAACATTCTTCTGTGTTCAGAATGTTAAAGCTAAAAAACAAATGTGAAAACAGTTGATTAAGAATTAGATTTAACACAAGTATCAGAATTACACAACAAGAGTTTTGGATGATAGAACTATCAGACAAAGGCTGTAGAATATGAATGATGAAAACATAAAAGAAGAAATTAGAAATATGAATAAAGGAACAAGACTCTACCAAAAATAACTAGGCAGATTTAAAAAGAACCAATTAGAACTTCTGTAATAAAAAAATGAAGCCGATGATTTAAAAAATTAATCGATGCGTTAAACAACAGAATAGACACAAAGAACCGAGAAGTCGTGAACTGGAATAAAGATTAAAAGACATGGAGGAGATACAGAGAGAGAGGAAAGAGAAAGTGAGAAGGAAAAGGAGACCAATCAAAGACATTATTCTGATATCTCAGATTAACTAGAATGTAATTCAGAGATTTAAGTCCAGGCCATACCTAGACACAGAGTAAACCTGCAAGAATAGGCAAACAAAAACCTTAGAAAAACGTAGACTATTTGTAAAGAAATATAATTAAACTGACAGACCTATTGCAGAAATAGAAAACAAGAAAATGGTTCTAGAGAAAAATAAGCTTTAACCTGGAAGTATACATCCAGATAAAGTACTACTTAAGGGTGAGAACAAAATAAAAACATTTTCAGACAAAGACTAAAAGAAGTTAACCAGTATGAAACCCAGGCTAAATAACAAATAAAGAAAGTAAACCCGTATGAAAAAACTGGGATAAAAGAAGATGCTTTGGAAAATATTTTGAAAACATTTGGGGAAAATCTAAACAGGTATAGACTGTATGAGAAAACAATAATACCATTTAATTTAGGGGCAAGAAATATAAAACAACTGGATAACAACTGGTAAGACAGATGGGGTGGAGGCCAGACAGGGAGGTGATCAAAGTTAAAGAGTTCGAAGATCCACAGGGGAGGTAAAGGCATGAGAAACTTCAACTTTGTTAAGTATGCATGGTAAGTTTTTAAGAATACTCAATAAAAAGAAGAAAATACATTGAAAAACTTCCAAATCAGTAGACGATAAAAAATAAAGTAATAGAAATAGAAAATGTTTAACTAGAAAGTACTGAATGAGATGGCAAAATAAAAAAAAGTAAGGCACGAATAAGTTAAGCTTGCCTATGAAGATAGAGATTAACATATTGGGTTGAAATTACTCAAACCAACTTGAAGCTATTTTTCAAATTAAGAACACAAAAAAATTGAAAGTAGAAGGATATGAAAAGACTTACCAGGAAGATTCTAATAAAAAAAAAGTTGACAGAGCAACATCAACTTTACATGATAAAGACATTAAAGCAAAATTATTGTTAGGAATAAAGAGGCTCACAACATTGACAAAAGTTACAATCCACCAGAAAATCTAAAATTTTCATGCATCTAAGGATATAACCTCGTAAGTATAAACGAATTTACAGAATTACAAAACCATAATCTTGATGGTAAATTAGCATTGCTTTCTGATTAATTGCAAGATCAAGCACATGAAAATTTAATAAGAACATAAAAGGATTCGAATAATTCATTTAGCAAGCTTGATGCAATGGACACACAGAGAACCCAGAGCCCAAATTAGAGAATAGGTATTCTCTTTAAACACACACAGATATTTACAAAATTGTCCATGCAGTAAACATAAAACAAATCTCAATAAATGCTAGAAAGTTGGCATCATATCAACCAAGTTAATTAGAATTCAATTATTAATCAATAATAAAAAGATAGCTACTTTTAAAAATTCCATACATTTAGAAATATTTTTAAAAACTCGCTCCAAATAAATGGGTCAAAAAAGAAAGAATAATAGAAATTGAAAATATTTCACACAAAAAATAATGAAAATGTACCATATCTAACTGCAAACCTTAGTAGAAGAAACATTAATGCCTGAAATTTCATATTGTGATGTGCAATAGTGGGGAAATAAAACCTTTAAAAACAAACAGATTTATTAGAGGGGAAAAAAGTCATTAGTTGGTTATTTGAAAAGACTTACAAACCAGACATACTCCTGGCAAAATCGATCAAGGAAAGAAAGAGAAGATACTATAAAGATTAAAAAGAGGTCCAGAATATTATGTATAACTTTAGATCAATAATTTTGAAAGCTTTAGGTTGTCTGATTAATGTCTTAAAGAAAACATAATTTTATCTAAGCTGATTCAGGGAAAAAAATAGAAAAGCCGGATAGTTACTAAAGAGCCAAAAAGCCTAATACCGATAAGAATTTTAAAAAATGGAATTAATAGTAAAAAAAATCTCTCTCTCTTTCCCTCAGCCCCAAGCCCTTCCGCACATAGCAAGGCAGTTTTCAGGTGAGTTCTGTTGTATGTTCAAGGAACAGATACTACCACTGTTAGACTGTGCTAGAACAGGAAAAAACACTTTCAATTCATATTTAAAGCTAATATGACCTTGAGGGACAAAACCAGACAAGCACAGTAAGAAAGAAAAGCTATCAGCCATCTGTCCTACTAGTGAAATAAAATAATCTGAAATAAAATAACAAATTAAAACTGTTCATTTAGAGCAGGGATCAGCAAGCTACAGCCTTCAGGCCAGTCTGGCTGGTGGAGCCTGTTTCTGAATGGCCTACAGGCTAAGAATGGTTTCTATATTTTTAAAGGGTTGTTTAAAGAAAGAAGAAGAAGAAGCCATGGAGAACAAATGACACCTACAGAGCCTAAAGTGTTTCCTATCTAGCCCTTTACAGAATAAGCCTATCGATCCCTGATTTAGATCCCTGATTGTAAAATTAATCCTATATGTCTGATGTCCTTATGAAAAGGGGAGATTTGGATACAGAGGCAAGCACACAGGTAGAACCCCATATAAAGGTGAAGTCAGAGATTGGGGTGATGCTTCTATAAGCCAAGGAGCACCAGAAACTTCCAGCAGACCACCAGAAACCAGAGAAGCATGGAATGGATTTTTCCTTACAGCCCTCAGAAGGAACCAGTCCTAACATCACCTTGATCTCAGACTTCTAGCCTCCAGGACTGAGACAATACATTTCTGCTCTTCCAATCATTCAGCTCACAGTACTTTGTTATGGAAGCCCTAGCAAACTAATGTTTCTTTAAAGATAACAAAAGAGGAATGTATTCAAGAACAATGGAGGATCTTCCTAGATAAAATGGACATAGAAAATCTTCCTGAGAATGTCTTAAGTCGACATCAGAAGGATAAGAAGCATTCAGACATGCCAAGAGTTTGGGGCACAGCACCCCAGGGAGAGGGAACAATGTAGCCAATCCAGTTAAGGTAGGGAAAAATTTATCTAAAACTGATTTTAAAAGGAACATTATTGAGGCTGGAAGAGCATGATGATAGAGTATAGGTTCCTGCACCTTTGGAAGAATAAATGATTACCAAAAATAGAAAACTCAAAGTCAAACTTATCCTCATATGTTTGGGGTCACCAAGGCCATGTTCATGGTATAGGATCCCCTGACAACCCTCAGACAACTTAACATGCTCAAGGTATTGTCCTCATAGGGAATATAGTGAAATCACCATTTCCAGGAATATCAGAATAATAAAATCAAATTCATCAGAAGGGCTCCTTGCCCCAATCTTCCCTCCGAAGTATTCTTTACACCTGTAGTCCCCAACCCCCAGGCACAGACTGGTACCAGTTCATGGCCTGTTAGGAACCAGGCCACACAGCAAGAGGTGAGCAGCAGGCTAGCAAGTGAAGCTTCATCTGTATTTACAGTGACTCACCATCGCTCACAACCTTGCCTAAGCTCCGCCTCCTGTCAGAGGCATTAGATTCTCATAGCAGCTCAAACCCTACTATAAACTGCGCATGCGAGGGATCTAGGTTGCGTGCTCCTTATGAGAATCTAATGCCTGATGACCTGAGGTGGAGCTGAGGCGGTGATGCTAGCACTGGGGAGGAGCTGCAAATACAGATTATCATTAGCAGAGAGGTTTGACTGCACAGTAAATGTAACAATCTTGAATCATCCCGAAACCATCCCCTCATCCCCCTGTTCATGGAAATATTGTTTTCCATGAAACCAGTCCTTGGTGCCAAAAAGGTTGGGGATCGCTGCTTTACCCCATCTCTGATAAGTTATCTTCACTATCTATTTGAATATTCCCTGTCTGCTCACTACCTCAGAGCATAGCCCATTCTGTTTCTTACCTCTAACTTAAAAAATTGATTTCAAATAGGTAATCCAAGCACATTGCACAAAATTCAAAAGACAAAAAACTGATCACAGTGAAAATTAAGTCTCCTTCCATCCCTGCCTCTTTTCAAATACCGTCCCTTACCAGAGGCAACCACTATTACCAGCAAAGTCCATGCATTTATAAACATACATGTAAATTTTATTTTTGCAACACAATAAGAGCAACTATATACACACTTCTGCCCCTCTTTTTTTTTCCTGGAATTTTCATATTGGTGTCCACAAAACTGCTTATTCTTTTTTAACAGCTGTATGTATAGTTTTCTACTATAGATCTAATGTGTTGCTAGATTCTCTCTTTACTGGGTTGATCTGAGCATTTCTATAGTTGTTTCCCTATTTGTCTTTTCTTTTCCTTAAAAATGGAGCTAATCCCGCTGAACTACATGACTTAAGGAAAATTTCCCTGCAGTAACTAAAGGGTGACAGCATGCTCTGTTGCCATAATTATCTGAAAAAGATGGTGAGCTCTAGAAGGCAGTGCAGCATATTGGTTAAGAATACAGATTGCCCAAGTTCAAGTCTGGACTCCACCACTTACAGCTAAATGGCCTTAAACAAGTTACTCAAACTTTCTGTGTCTCTTCAATTTCCTCTTCTGTGAAATAGGAATAAAATAGTACCTGTACAATTAGTGTTGCTGAGTAGATGAAATGGCATGTTAGTCATTGCCTAGCTCGTGGTAAGAGTTTAATCAATGCTAATCACTGTTGCTGTTCTTCTTCTTGTCATTATTATCCTCATCTTCCTTAGAAGATAGAGATCATCCTCCCAAGACCTCTTAGACAATGCTCTGAAAGACAAACAAAAGTGGCTTGCATTTCTGTCTTCTGAACCATATTCCCTCTGTTCTGGGGGATAATCGTTGTGTGTGTGCGTGCTTGTTAAGGAAAGATGGTAGTGCTTGGTTGCCCTCCAAAACTCTGCCTCGTAGCTTGTTTTCAGACCCTATCCTAACTGGCTGCTGACCTTGGTCTGTGTTAGGGAACACCGCTGGTAAGCTGAGTTTCATCTGTGTTAAGAGAACGTAATTTGACTTGCAATTATCTTTACATAGACTCCCCCTGCTGATGGTTAATTTTATGTATCAGCTTGTCTGGGACACAGGATGCCCAGATACCTGGTTAAACATTATTTCTGGGTGTGTCTGTGAGGGTGTTTCTGAAGGGCAGTACCATTTGAACGGGTGGACTGAGCAAAGCAGATTGCTGTCCCCAATGTGGGTGAGCCTAATCCAATTTGTTGAGGACCGAAATAAAACAAAAACATGGAGGAAGGGAGAATTCACTCTTATCTGCCTGACTCCTTGAGCTGGGACATCGGTCTCCTCCTGCTATCGTAACTCGGATGTACATCATTGATTCTCCTGGTTCTCAGGCCTTCGGGCTTGGACTGAAACTACACCAATGGCTTTTCTGGGTCTCCAGCTTGCAGATGACAGACCCTGGGACCTCTCAGCTTCCATAATTGTGTGAGCCAATTCCTCATAATAAATATATAGATACATTTAATTATCTATATAATATATACACATACACATATAGAGAGATACACATGTATCTCTTTTTGGTTCTGTTTCTCTGGAGAACCTAATACCCTCCCCATCCCAAATCTGGAGCCATCTGCTCCCAGACACAGCTGCCAAACGCAGACGAGATAACAAGAGCCTCTGGGGCATGCAGGGCCACTGCCCACACTGTGTAAATGTTCTTAAATGCCTTATATTTCACTGTACCTGGGGCCCTGGCAGGCAGCGAGACAGGTTTCTGGCTCTGGAGAATGTGGGTTAGTCCCAGTGGCCCTTCTAGGTGGGGGTGACCCAGTTAGTGCAGTAACCTGGAACCGTCTGCATGTGCATGCCAAACCTGCAATCAACAGCATCCCGGGCAGCTCTGGTTCAATTTCTAAATTGAGCAGACAGCTTAAAACTTCAGCAATGATCTAAATAGCTTCTTTAAGATACACTTAATTCAGATTTAACAAGACAATTAAATTTAACAAGATGCTGTTAAATACCAGTGATTGTTTAATACGGATGTGCGGAGGAGCTGCCGTGCAGGAGGCACACATTATTATTAATTACTGCTAAATTATTTTAATCACCGGCATTTAAATCTCAATATTTCTTATAAAAGGGGGATACTCAATGTGCAGGATCCTAAATACCATATATAAACAATGATATATAGTCTTTAAAGCCCTTCGTTCTCCAAAGGAGAATAAAAGCTGACATGTATAGTATGTGGACACATACCATGTGCCAAGCACTTCACAAATAATACAAATAACCATAACAATAACACCATGAGGTACCCCTGTTTTTCTTTCTATTTTATATATAAAGAAACTGAGTCATAGGGTGAACACATACCCCAGGGTCCAACAACTAGGAAGGGATAGAACCAAGATTTGAACTCAAGCTGTCCGAATCTGGAGCCCACAAGCTTAACTGCTGACCATACTCTCTCCAAGATGATTGCAGACTTGCAAATGTCTAGTTTTCAAGCTCTAGTCTAGTCTAATGGCTAAAAGGACAGGGGACTTTGGATCCAGATGAGCCTGGGTTAGAATTCTGACTTACCAGTTGTGTGATTGTGGGCTCCTAAGCCTATTTCCTCACCTGTAAAATGTCAGTATTAATGCATGCTCACACGGTCAGATAATGCATGTAGAGAGCCTAGCACAGGGACTGGCACATAGTATGAACTCAAGTTCATTTACTGGACAGATATTTATGGAGCACTTTCTCTATACCACCCTGGGGTAGACACTGGGGACCAAACGATAAGCACAAACGGTACAATAGAGTTCATGCACTTATCATGTCAGGTGTGGTTAGGGAGAGTTGTCCTGGTTCTTCGGCTCCTTGCTTGGAAGGCTCATAAGCAGAGGTGATGCAATGGAGTGATGACAGACACAAAGCACGTCCACACTAGCAGCTTTTATTGCAAAGCGAAAGTATGACCCCGAGTTTAAAGACAGGGTATAGAAAGTACAGTACACTCTCAAGGTCAGTAGAAAGTGGACTAGTCCAATAAGAAACAGTGTCATCCCATGGTGGACAGTCTGTCCTTTATGCTAATCGCTAATAATATGTTAAGATGGGGATGGAATGTTCATGTCTTTTCAGGGGAAGTGGGTGGAGGTTCCCAGAATTATTTACCCTCCCATTTTCTGTCCTTGTGTGGCTGGCTCCGGAACTGTCATGGTGCTAGGGGGTGTGATTTTTACTATGTTAATGAGGGATAGGTTACCGGCAGACAGGTTTTCCATTCCCCTGCGCATGTCCTGAAGGAGGGAAAGTTCCTAACCACCATTTCCTGCTGTTGTGGTTTCTACTCTTTATCCTCATTGGTCCATACCACCTGCATACCCTCACCCGTACCTATCATTCACATATGCACAAATGAGTATATGGCCAAGACTGGACAAGTACTGGGTAGAGAGGTACATGCTACTGTGAGACTGTACAAAGGGACTTTGACCAAGACTGCAAAGGTTCCCTGAGGAAGTGATGAGCACACGTGACCTTCATCCCTTATAGAAATACCTATTTGGCCAAACAGATCTGCTTATCTCTTTGTGTGGGTGTGAGTGTAGGATATTTGACTTGGTTTTAGTTTTGTTTTGTTTTTTAATGTAAATTTGAGCTTTTGAACTTGGGAGGCCATCAGGGCATGGTTGGCTAGGTCAGAAACTGGTGTCAGATACTTGATCTCTGCCTTCCTTGTGAATCCTGAGGTTAAAAAAATACTCAGCATTGACCTCCTCTAGCACTGTCTCTAGTGTATACAAGGTACTCAATAAATATTAGTTAAATGAATAAATAGCAAATGTAACTCATAGGGGAAAAGTTCTGGGATTTGTATAGCAACTCACATTATCCAGAGCCCCTTTTCCCTGTATCATTTAAGCAGAGCTCAGTGGTTGGACTACCAGGTTTAAAGAATTCCACCACATACAAGCTGTGTGACCTTGAACAAGTAACTGCTTTCTATGCCTCATTTTACACCTCTGAAAAAATGGGTTACAATGAGGGTTAAATCAGATAATGTGTAAAACGCTAAGCACAGTTCCTGATACATGGTAATCCTTATGGCAATGTAACTGAGGTAGTGGTCAACAGCAGTGATGGTGTGGTTCTTTAATCTATATAGCACAACCTAAATGGTTGGTCATAGCATCCTCTTTTAAAATAAAAGACAAAACTTGGGTTTAGAGATCTAAAGTTATGTAGCTAGTCAAACCCAGGTCAGCTAGTTCCAAACCCACCATGCCAAGTGAGCCAACAGAAGTCTTTTGAACAGGAACACACCATGGAGAAAGCGCTAGAGCAAAAGGCTGCTCAGGGAGCGTGTGCAGGAGAGTGAGTTCAGCTGGAAGTAACTCCTTCCTTCTGAGCAAGCAGCTGACCACCTTATGTTGTCCCCCAATTATTTCCCCTCCTGTCATTTTCTGGAATGGGGATGGGGGATGCAAAATTAGGGAACTGGAGAGAAACTGATTCCTCTCCCTTGAGCTCAGCAAAAGAAAGATAAGAAGGAGAAGCCAGACAAAAGCATTCCCCTCCCCTCTGGGGCTCTGAATCCTCCCATGGCAGTGGCTGCAAGTCTGAGACCAAGCTGCCCCCTAATGTACGTTCTCCACATGCAGGAGGCTGCAGCTGTGGGATCAGACATGCTGCGGCCATTGGCAACTAACTTTAGGCAGGAAGCAAAGGAAAAGAACTCAAATGTCTTAAGCAGTAGGCACCAGGCTCTCCATGTGTATGAGCGAGATCCCTTGCCCTGTGTTTTGGACTTGTCTAAATCAAGATTTATTCGATTTGCTTATTGTTGGGGATGGTGAGGAACACTCTGTGCATTCATTGTAAAATGTTCAGCAGTAATCTCTGGCCTCATCCCATTAGATATCAGCAGAGCTCCCGAGATCATAACAAACAAACATGTCTAGACATTGCCAAATGTCCTCTGGAGAACAAAATTGCTTCCATTTGAGAACCACTGCTACAGGATGACTTGACAACAGGCCATGGTTGTGGGTTAGGCTTGTTCCTAGCTTTTTCCTTGGTTAATACCAGGCCACAAATGGTGCAAATCGAGACAAATCAGGAAGCACCTGGCCCATGTCCTTGCCTAGTGTGGAAGGGGGCAGTCATGAGGTGCTCATCTTCCTCAGCTTATTTTAGGCTTGCTGTGACCCATCTATATTTTTAGGAAATTGTTTCTCAGCACCTAATGTGAGGTGGTGTGAGCCATTTCCAGAGAGGTGAGCTGAAGGGAAAAGTTGCTACAGAAACCCCTTTCCTGTCTCAACCACCACCTCTACAGACACAGTGGAAGACTGTGGCAGATCGATGGAAACCCTAGCAAGCTGGCAAATACTCATCTGGACCATCATGCTTGCCCACGAATGTTTCTTGGGACGATCTTCTTTGCTAGGCATCATGCTAGGCAAAGTGGAAGGTGTATGATAGACAGGTGGAAGGTGCTAATATAAAGAAGGCATTGTTCCCAACTCCAAAGCTTCCAATCTGTTCGGAAGAATCATGTGGTAAGGACCATATGTACATCTTCTAAGTTGAAGACCTAAACTTAGAGTCCAGATTTTGACTCTGTCTCATTAACTGAGGCTGTATATTGCCAGGGGCCAGCGTGGGTGATTGAACTCGTCCTAGGCATTGATACACATTTAGAACTTCTGTCTTTCTTGCCTGGATCCCTGGTTTGGAGGATAATGGGTTCAGAAGAACACAATAGTCATTCATTCAACACGTATTTACTGAGCACTACTATGTTCAGGACTGTGCTATTATGAATATGAGATAGTAAGGAAAACGTATTTAATCCATTCCCTCGTGGAGCTTACCATCTAATGGGGAAGATAGACATTAGGTATAAATATCACAAAGAAAATATGTAATTGCCATTCTTAGTAAGAGTGAAAAAGGAAAAGATCAGACATGTCCCTGTTGCTCGGCCTGGCTGCAGTCTGAGTCTGAGGGTGATGGGTACTACAAGGAGATGCTAAAAGAGCTGTTAACTGGAAGGACTTTGTGAGATATGAGCATAAGTAGAGCCACCGCAGGACCAAAACAAAGTGCAATGGTGAGTTGCAGAGAGGGGCAGTATCTGCATTTCTATAGGGAGGGTAGCATCACTTTAGCTCCCAGTAGGGTTTGTGTCCTTGGAAGCTCCATGAGCAGAGACTCAGTGTTTACAAAGAGGAGCCAGGCAGCTGGCATGCTGGTCAAATACATCACCAGTGGATTCCTGGGCCAGAGAAATCAAGGAGGAGGCCAGAACTGCACAAGTACATGTGAAACTCCCCCAAGAACTCCTGAAAGTAACTCTAGGAGATTCTGAGTGCTGACCAAAGTTCTACAGCATGGAAGTGGGACCAAGAGCCAGCAAACTCTGCATTGCAAACCTACTTAATAAGAAGCAAAAATAAAAAGGCCTAGGTTGTGAATCCTCTGTAGGGCTCCAGATAAAAGAGAAGTTTCAAAGCTTCCTCCTGCAAAAGGTAGGCCTTTACCTGAGCCTTGAAGTACGGATGTTTTAAATTTGTTTCTTAAGCTGATGTCATCATTCCCAAATGATAGCTAGGAAGTACTTTCTGCTCAGACTGAGCAAATACTGAGAATCAAAAGGGAATGTCCTATCTATGCGGAATCCAGTGGAGGAAGAAAAGAAACCAATTATATTAGGAGCCAAATCAAGTATAAGTGGAGATTATTAAACAAGATCCAAAATTCTTCTCTGGCAAGAATAAACTGCCTATAGCATACCAATCCACAAATATATATTCAGCAGGTACTTTGTGCAAAACATTGTAGTATGAACTCTAGATTATAATACTAACAATGGCTAACATTAATGGATCATATTCCAGCTCTACCACATTTTAGCTGTATGATGAAGGACAAGTGTCTTAACCTCTCTGCTTTTTAATGTTCTTATCTGTAAAATAATAATAGTGATAATACCTAAGTGTAGTAGAATTCCTAGCATATAGTGATTGCTATACACTTGTTACTATTATTATTGTTATAATTTTTGTCATCATCTTCATTATTATTATAGGCCAGATTGTATTACAGGATTTCATTTAATCCTTATGAGATTGGCACTTTCATTATTTCCATTTTATAGATGAAACTGAGGCCTAGAGAGATTAAGAAACTAACCAAAGTCACTTAGCTACTAAGTTGCAGAGCCAGGAGTTAAACCCAGGGTATTAGACTCCAAGTTCATACTTTAACTACTACCTTGAAATGACAGGATTATATGAAATAATGTGTATGAAGCACCAACCAAGATTATAACACTCACTAAATGACTTCTACTGTCATTTTCATCATTATCAATGGTGCCCATTTTCCTTCTTAGATGGTATAATGAATATGCAACATAAGTTCTTATTACAGTTGGTAAGGAGTGAGGCTCAAATTCCTAATCAGTAAACTTTTCATCTCAAATGAATGAGAACTATGAGTGAACCCATCAGCCGTAAAGAAGAAGGAAAATTGTTTTCTCCAGGACTCTAAAAATCTGAAAATTCTAAATCCTATCAGGCTGCATAAAGCTGTGCACTCCAGAACCTTCTGGCTTCTTCCCTATTTCCCCGTTTGACCATTCTTTCTCCTAAGCTGTGTGTTTTTCCCCCATGTGTCAGATAGCTAGCCTTCATGAACGGCTTAATTCAGACTGTAATTGTGCATCTGAACCCAGTCATCCATCGAGTTTTAGGCTCATATTGAAAGCTGTATTGAGAATCAGGAAGACCATGTTCTCTCTCCCTCAAATAAGCACTTTTTACAGCGATGTCAGCAAAGCAAACATCAGCATTAATTAACAGTGACTTGGGACTCTGTAATGTTTTCCATTAGATTTGAAGGGGGCCAGAGGGAAGAGGACAAGGGACAACACATGGTGTCACCACGTGTCTGGGGAGGGGGAGGCTAAATTCAGAATGCGCAAGCAGACTCCTATTTGCTTAAAAATAGAAGGAAAATGTTTTGAAACCTCAAGTGGTTAGTGGTGGAGATGGTCAAAGCTGATGACTCATCTCCCAGCGTGCCGTGTTGCGCCTGGTCAGTGGGCAGCTGTGTTGTTTGAGGACGCTGCAAATGGCATCGGCCTCTTAGCTCTAAGGAAAGACGCAGGGAAGTGTTCTGAACATGAGGACTTTCTTCACTCACTTGATACATCTTTTTAACACACAAATCTGAAAAAAAAATCAGCTCCTGTTACAGCCTAACACCCTTTGATGGATTTCCATTTCACCAATAATAAAACATAGTCTTTTCCTTGCCCTTTGTATTAGTGTCCTAGGGCTGCCATAACAAATTACCACAGTCAGTGGTTTTAAACAACAGAAATTTATTCTCACCGTTCTGGAGGCCGGAAGCTGAAATCAAGGAGTCAGCAGGACCATTCCTTCTCTGAAGGCTCTAGGGCAGGGGCCCTCCCTGCTCCTTAGCCCCTGGTGATGGCCAGCCGTCCTTGGCATTCCTCAGCTCATAGATGCATACCTCCAATGCCTGCCTCTGTCTTCACATGGCCTTCTTCCCTGTGTGTCTCTGTTTTCTCTTCTCATAAGGACACAAGGCATTGGATCAGGGCCCACTGTGTTCCAATGTCACCTCATCTTGGCAAATTGTAATGTGCAAAGACCCTATTTCTAAATAAAGTTGCATTCTGAGGTTCCAAATGTATCTGAATTTTAGGGGGATGTGATTCAACCTAGTACACCCCCTTCCCACTCCCCAACTCACCAGCTGAGCTCTAGCCATAGTGGCTTCCCCTCAGTCCTCTGAAGTTGTCAAATTCTCTTTTCCACTTTCATCCTTGTCAACTTCCACGTCCTCTCTGCCTAGAACTCTGCCCTCCCCGACCCCTCTTGTCCTGGCTCGATCCATTTCATCCTTCAAGTCTTGGTTTAACATCACCACCTCAAAGAAACCTTCCCTGGCCCCCCATATCTAAGCTCCTGTTCCCACTAATTTTCTCAGTTTCCCACTTGTTTCTTTTCTTGTACTTAGCATCACGTCAATGCTTTTTCTTTCTCTCTTTCTGGGTGTGCATGTGTGTGTATTTTTAGCTTTCTTACCAAAATGTCAGTTTGTCCACCAGGAGCTCCACTCATTTGTTTTCTTCTAGTTTGTTCACCCAGACCTTGTTGGGTGTCCCTCTTGTAAATGACTTACTAAGTGAATTGTTGTTTAGTAACAAAAGCATTTGGGTATCTGTTATATTGAAGGCCAAGCGCTACAGACTCGGGAAACATGGAGCATATGAAATATAACCCTTGCCCTCAAAGAACTTCGATGAGATCAGAGGTGGACACAAATAATTCTAAGATGCAATAAAACTTCAAGCAGAGAAAGACTGAAAAAGTGCAGCAGAAGCAAATCTGAGCAAACAATTTAGCAAAGCCAGCAGCCTCAGGGGAGTGGAGGGACACAGGTGGGGATGAACTTGGAAAGTTGCTTTCAGAGCAAAAGGGAGCTGGTACTGATGCAAGAAAAAGTGGGAATAATTCATTGTGCATACAACCGTGGGTAACCTCCGGGGTAATCAGCACATCTGTGGGCTGGACGCGGTGGAGCCCTGTGCAGTGGGTGTCTGAGCCCAGCTGCCACATCAGGCAAGGCAATCAGGTGGACGAAGCAGCCGATGATGCCTTTCCCAGCCAGGGGTTCCTGGGCCCTGGTTCTTCTAGAGGCCTTGAAGCCGGATGCAATTAATGAGTCCTGAAATCCGTTGACAACTCAGGGGGAGCTTTTGCTACCCACCCTTGAGTGCTCCAGGAAGCTGAGACAGGTTCTGCATGATAGTTCTCTTTCATTTCCTGCCTCCCTCCCTGCAGTTCTCACGCTAAGGTGGTTGTTTAAGCTCCAGGTTAAACTAAATCCTGTTGCTTCTGGGGCAAACTACACTGAACCTTTTTCTCCAAGAGGCAGCTGGCTTGGAGAGCCACCCTTTCTGCTTTCCCTCCCACTCCTCTGGAGTCCCTTCTGGTCCTCCAGGTGCAGGTGGGCTGTACCTGGGTGAAATGTTCACGCTTAAGATTCTCACTTCTGGCAAGGCTACAATAGACAAGATGCCAGAGGAAAAGGGAATCACTTGAGATGCAGCAAATATAAAATGTAAAGTTTTCTCTGCAATTATCTGTTTGGATTCAAATCCCCTCCTGGAGGAAGGAGACCCTGTGGAAGGGCACAGATAAACGTGTGGCAAGACAACACTACTTGGGGGGCTCAGATGTGACGTTAGATCTTGTACCCTGAATGTGTCTGTGAAGGAATTCCTTTAGGAGGCACTGTTTTTGGAGGACGAGAGAGATAATACATAGAAAGTACTTAACACAGTGACTGCTACAAGGTACACAACCAATTACTGTCAAATGCTATTACTCCTCCTACTGTTAATAGCAACATTAATATTAGTATTTTCCCATCATAAGGGGAAATCTCCATAGCACCTAGGGTAAGATCGGGCCCTTCTTAAATGCTTACTGAAGTCTTGGCTGAAGGGATCTGGAGAGAGGGATGGGGACGAAGAACAAAGCCGTAGGTGGATGGAGGAGAGAAAGGGGCAAGAGAAAAGAGAGCAAAGCAGCAGCGGCCATGGAGAGAGGAATGTGAATGTTGAATTTTTAAGAAAGCTTTGTGGGGTGATATCCACAAGGCTACCCCCCACACTTGTTTTTACTGAATTATGCATTGACTGTTAAAGCTTCTAGAGAGGGTGAGGTGAGGTCACTAGATGTGGTGACATTAGAGCCTGGCCTCAAAGTGAGGTTTAGGCTAAGGAGGCAGAGTGACTCCCAGTCGCACCTGTGGTATACAGAAGGACCATGTCAGTTTCCTGGGGCTGCGGTAACGAATTGCCACAAACAGAACTGTATTCCCTCACAGTTCTGGCGGCCTAAAGTCCAAAACCCCACAGGGCTGCACTTCCCTTGAGGGCTCAAGTGGAGAACCCATTATTTGACTCTTTCAGCCTCTGGTGGCTCTTGGCATACCTTGGCTTGTGGCCACATCACTTCCTCTTTGCTTCTGAGGTCACACTGCCTTCTCCTGTGTCTCCAATCGCCCCTCTGCCTTTCCCAGCATGGACACTTATCATTGGATTTAGGACCCACCTGAAGAATCCAGTATGATTCTCTCATCTCAAAATCTTTAAGTTAATCACACCTGCAAAGATCTTTTTTCCAAATAAGGAAATATTCTCCGATTTCAGGAATTGGGACATAGACATATCTTTGTAGGGGACACTGTACAGCCCACTATGAGTATCCTGGAGTTCAGAGAGGTGAGTGATTTGCTGAAGGTCTCAGTGCTAGCAAACAAAGGAGCCAGGTGCAGAAATCTGAGGAACGAAGGCGGGGAATGACTTACCCAAGACAGTGCAGTAGGTACCAAGTTGAGTCAAGGCTTCACTCCACACCGAGTCTTCAATGGTTTCACCCAAATGCATGAGTAATGTGGGAATTTCCTATAATATTTGGAAGATATTTTTGTCTAGGTAACTGAAAAACTTGAGGAAAGATTTTTTTGCAATTGAGATACCCTATTTGAGACTTAGCCCAAGAAACCCTTTTTTGGATGAGGATTTTTAAAAGATGGTTTGTAAGAAGATAAAAGAATGGAACGGCTGATGCATCACACCCATGTTGGAATGGAAAAAGGCCCCATCCTTACAAACAGTAAAAAGCTTTCATCATTTTATATATTCATTTACTTACTCATTCCACAAATGAAAGTACTGTGCCAGGCAATGTGCTTAGTGCTCGGGAGACAATAAATGCAAAAGATCAATGTGTTCCTTGCATTTATAGAACATAACACAATATGAGGGAGACAGACAACAATAACAATAAAACAAAAGAGTGCTATTTTGAAACTTGAAAATTGCTGTGAATGAAATAACCACTGTGCTATGAGCGAGTATATCGGTGATGATGCTACTTTACGTAGAGGAATTAGAGAAGGTCTTTGTGAAGTTTGGGTGAGATTTGAAGGAGCCCATTATGCAAAGAGGCTAGAGAAGGCATTTAATTTCAAAACACAATGCCTTAAGGGGCCAATGATTTTGGCATGTTCTTGGAACAGTCAGAGGGCCAATGTGGCCAGAATTTATAGCTGGATGGGGAAAGTGAGGCTTCCTCTATGGCACAAAGGCTTCCTCCATGTGGCAAAAGATATTGCCACACTTGGCTCCAGAATTGCATCATCCCAGCCCAGTGATGACAAATCAAAAAAGAGCTTCTATCTCCTACTGTTTCCTAAATTCTAAATCCCAGGAAAGACTTTGATTGGCTTATGTTTGGATCATGTGACTTCACTTGAACCAATCACAGTGACCATAGAAATGCAATACTCAGGAAAGCCAGACCTGAATCACCTATTGTCCTCTGTGGTCAGCATGGCTAGAATCACATGATTGGAGCAACAGGAAATCAGTTGCCCAGAGGAAGAGGGTGATACAGGACAGACAAGAGAGTAGACTTCCACCATCCTGCTCAAAAGATGGTGATTCATCCACTGCCCGCCAGATCCTTACAAGCACGAATATTATCTATCTTATTCATTCTTGTGTTTCCATGCTGAGGATGGTGCCTAGGACAAACTATCTATTGGATTTATGGGATGAATTAAAAGAATGACATTTTATTACCAGAAAAAATATTACAGCTATGCATTGCTTAATGACAGGTATATGTTCTGAGAAATGTGTCATTCGGTGATTTTGTCATCGTGCAAACATCACAGAGTTCTACAAACCTAGACGGTATAGCCTACTACACACCTAGACTGTATGGTATAGCATATTACTCTGAGGCTACAAACCTGTCCGACATGTTCCTGTACTAAATACTGTAGGCAACTGTAATGCAATGGTAAGTATCTGTATATCTAAACATATCTAAACATAGAAAAGGTACAGTAAAAAGACAATATGAAAGATTTTTTAAAAAGGTACACCTGCATAGGGCATTTACCATGAATGGAGCTTGCAGGACTGGAAGTTGCTCAGAGTGAGTCCGTAAGTGAGGGGTGAGTGAATATGAAGGCCCAGAACATTACTGTACACTATTGTAGGCTTTATAAACACTGTACACTTAGGCTATAGTAAATTTGTAAAGAAAAATAAGTACTTGTGCTATGACATTAGGACAGCCAAGATGTCACAAGTTCATAGGAATTTTTCAGCTCCATTATAATCATATGAGACCACCATGATATATGTTGTCTGCTCTTGACCAAAACGTCATTATGCAGCACGTGACTGTATTTGTGATATACTTCACAACAGATAGGTAAATACTACTGTTATACCAAACTATTATTAGGGTTGTTGGTCTACAGAGTGGGAATACTAATACTTAAAGCTACATAACCTACCAGGCTTCTCTGATGATTAAATGCTGTTACATTGTGAATGGGCTTTGGAAAGTATTAAACAACATACAAATACAAGGCATTTTGTTGTTAATAGTCAGCTAGGAAATGAATGCTCAGCAGGATTGCCTAAATAGGCTCCTAAAGGGTATGGCAAAAAATGGAACTTTGTAGAGAAAGTTTCAAATGGCAAAAAATACTTAGGCAGCAAAAGACAATTTTCTAAAATGATGGGTTTGAGAAGAATGAATCAGCGATGAATGTCAGTACAAAACATTATTTAAGAAGTCTGAACATACTCCTGATTAAAAATATTTTCAAGAGTGACTCCAACAGAAATAATGTCAGACTAGGCACAAACCTGTTCCCTTAACCCTCCTGGCTAACCAGGTTGCAAGAGCTGAGCCCACACCTCCATTAAGTGCTCGTGGCTGCTTTTAGGGCATGACGTGTGGCATGTGGCATGGGCATGTGCAGTTGAGTACTTTAGGTCTTGTCATTTTAGGATAGATGTCAACCTCCTAGAAGAAGACAGGTGGAAAGGAAGCCAGACTTCTGTCCATAGGCCAAGAGTGACCAATGCCATTCATCATGTGAATAAGTTGAGGCACAGGTAAACTGCTGTCATGGGAGCAAGTACAGCAGCTTAGAAGAGCAAGTGTGTGTGTCCCTCACAGTGCAAAGGTGAGGGACACACCTCAGGGAGTGCAGTCTAGGGCAAGTAGACAGATCCAGAAAGTCATGATGAGTCACAGCCTGACCGGCTGGCTCTGTCCTCCTCAACATGTGGCTTCCATCTCTGGGTCCGAGGGAATTGCTGTACTGTTATCCAGCCAACAGGAAGGAGGCTGGGGAAACAGCCCTGGCAAGTAGAGTTGTCTTCACAGAGATGACCTCAAACTTGTAAATATCACTCCTACCCACCATATTCCATTGGTCCTAATGTCATCACATGGTCACACCTAACCACAAAGGAGACTGGGCCCTGAATTCTCTAGTTGGATGGCCACATAGCCCAGATAACACTTAAGGTCAGGTAGAGGGGTTATTTCCAAAGGAAAAGGGGACTATGAGTGCTGAGGGACACAACAGCAGTCTCTGCTGTGTCATGCATGTATTGAGTTCCTGCCATGTTTGAGGCATGGTGGGAAATACAGCTGTGAAGAAGACAATGGCATGCATTCCAGAAGGCCATAGACATGCTCACATACAGGAATAACGCTCACATATATGTGTGAATGTGACAAAGGGTGAATATAAACCCTGTGTTATGGAAGTTTAGGGAAAGGGGGGATTATTTCCCTCTGAGTGGGATTTAGGAAAAATTCTTGCAGGAGGCAATATTATAAATGGGCCCTTAAGATTGACCAAGGTACACTGGGAATTGGAGTTATGAAAAAGGACTGGAAAGAGGGAAAGAAGGGCCTTTGGTCATCCCAGTCAGAATCATTTTCATAGCAATGGCCCTTTGAGAACCATCCAGCAATCCCACAAAAATGACCACATGAAGTGAATCCTGTTGGTTATCACTCCAAATCCATTCTGTCCTATTTCCTTAGTGACGAGAATCTTAACTTTTACTTAAGCATATCACCCTCCTTAGCCTTCTGTAGAGCCATATGTTATGAAGTGGCCAAGTTTTGGCCAATGAGGGGAAGTGGACGTATCATAAGCAACTGCTGAGAAGTATCCCTAAGCAAGCAGCTTTTCTTTGCATCTCCTTGATTCTGCTGCCTGGAATTTAGATGTGATGGCTAGAGCTCTGGTAGCCATTTTGGAGCAGAAGGATGAGAACTGGCCCTCGAAGTGGCAGCCAAGAGTTAGAATCAGCCTGCTTTCCTGATGGCTCTGTAGAAACACCGTAGTGGAAAGCCCTGGACTGCCTATCTCTATACTTATTTAAAGCAAAATAAAAATAAGTTTTTAGGTGTCTAAGCCACTGTCATTTTGGGTTTTCAGTCACACCAAGTCCTAATGAGCCCAGGCAGCTTTCAAGCCCCACTGCTCCTATCAAACTTAGCAATGGATGGAAGTTCAGTCAACAGTCAGTGCATTCGTTTCCTATTAATACCATAACAAATTACCACAAAGTTAGTGGTTTAAAACAACACAACTTTGTTTATGTATCTTACAGTTCTATAAGTCAGAAGTTCCAGCCTGGGTCTCACTGGGCTAAAATCAAGATGTTAGCAGAACCGTGTTCCTCTCTGGAGGCACTAGGGAAAACCCACATCCTTTCAGGTTGTCGCCTGAATTTAGTTCCTGGCAGTTGTAGGGCTGAGGGCCCCCATTTCCTTGCCAGCTGTCAGCTGAGGCCTCGTCTCAGCTTTTAGGTCCACATCCTTGGCCCATGACCTCCTTCCTCCATCTTCAAACCAGCAACAGTGGGTCAAGTCCCTCTCACACTTCAGAACTCGCCTACCTCTTCTTCCATCATCACGTATCCCTGATCAGCCCTACTGCCTGCCTCTGCCACTTTTAAGGACCCACATGGTTATATTGGACCCATCCAGATGATTCGGCATCATCTCCCGGTCTTAAAGTCTGCAACCTTAATCCCACCTGCAAAGTTCCTTTAGCTGTGCTGTGTAACATATTTACAGGTTCCAGGGATTAGGGCATGGTTATCACTGGGGAGCCGTCATTCCAGCAGAGAATAAAAGGTTCCCTCAGCAACCTCATTCTTCTGCCAACGTAAGATCTTATTTCAGCTGTCCTCCTCATTTATAGGTTCAAAACACAGGGGGCAATTTTCCCAAGATGCTTGTGTATAGCCCTGACACAGCCAGGACTCCTGCCCTGTTCTAATTCTCAGGAATAATGCAGTGTCTTTGCCTGATTCGTCATACATATTTGGAGTGATGCACCAATTCCAAAAAGATATCTAATCAATGTTTCAGGAGCCAGGTTTCAGGCCAAATCTGGTGATGGATGGGAGTGGTTTTCTAAGGTGGATGTGGAATGGGGACCAGGATGAAGACTAGGGTCTCTCTCGAAATTACCTCAAAGCTAGAACCTAAAAGAGCCTGAGCAACCCTGAAAAATTACTTAGGTGTGTTGAGTGGTTTACAAAGAGCAAGTTCCTTACAGATTGTTTCTATAAAGTTAGAGTTGAGGATAGGATTGTAAAATGGGCATATCCAAGGTGGTAATTTCAGAGAGAAAAGAAAAGAAGGAACAAAAGCCCCCTTAAAAAAATAGGAGATGGAGTATCAACCAAATTATCTTGGTGGAAATGGAGAAAGGTCACCTGATTGGTAGTCCTCTCCTTGGGGATCAACTTGGAGATCAACTCTGGCTTGATCTTTGTATGTTCTCTCTTGTGCACATTGTGAGAGGGAAGCATTTCAGAGTGAGGTCATTGGAAAGTAAGCTCCAAGAGGACAAAGATCTTGTCTGTTCTGTTTTCTTTACCCTTAGCTCCCAGAGTACTGCTGGTCATTGAGGACTCAACAAATATATATAGTATTACATCAATAAATCAATCATTGATTGATTGGTGATTGATTGATTGATGGATGGGTACTAATGTCCTTCTTCAGTTCTTTTTCCCCACTGGGAAGTATTTCTTGGTAGTTAAATCTTGTGCTTTGAAATCAGACATGGACCTAGGTCTCACCCCTGCCATTTATTGTGCCAGTACATTCCCTGGAAACTTATTTGACTCTGTTTCCCGTCTGTAACTTGTAGCCCGTGATTACTATTTGGCTTTGTGAGGTTTCATTGAGATAATAGATGGAAAGTGCTTAGCACAGTGCCTAGCAGTACAGTCCTGCACCACAAAATGACATTTTGGTCAAGGATGGACTACATATACAACAGTGGTCCCATAAAATTATTAAATAAAATATTATATTTTTATTGTATCTTTTCTATGTTTAGATATATTTAGATAGACAAACACTTGCCATTGTGTTACCATTGCCTACAGTATTCAATGCAGTAACATACTGTACAGGTTTATAGCCTAGGAGCAATAAGCTATTACCATCCAGCCAAGGTCTGTGGTAGGCTAGACCATCTAGATTTATATAAGCACACTCTATGATGTTTCCACAATGATTAAATCTTCTAACAACGAATTTCTCGGGATGGATCCCTGTCATTAGGTGACGCACAATTGTACTACTCAAACTCATTAGCACTTAATGTTAATTCAAAGCCACTGCTCCTACCAAAGGGGTCTCCTCTTGATTCTCAAACTTAATTCCCAGCCTACATGCCTCTGCTTGTGTCACCCAACCTGTCCCTCCAGCATTTCATGCACATGTATGAGTACATGTACACAAATATCACAGGGGCCAAAGCCAATTTAAATGCTATCATCTCCACAAAGCCAACTATTGAGGCCCTAGTCAGAAGTCATGTCTTCCTTCACTTTCGAATTCTTGAATGCCGATTAAGTCATTTTTGCATTTATCACATACAAATGCCTAGCACAGTGTCTGGCATAATATGGAAACCTAACACATTTTGGATGGATGGATGGATGGGTGGATGGATGGAAAACTAACTTATGTTCTCTGGCAGCTCCACAGGGATTTATTTATTGGTATACCCCCTACTGGTCAGCATAATGCCTTACCCACAGTAGGTGCTCACTAAATGTTGGTTGGATGGCGATAAAGGAAGAAAAAAATATGAAAAAGAGAAAAATCAACACCAATCCCCACCTGGAATCATTCTGCTTTCAGGGCATCCTATTGAAAGGAGTTATTGAGTAGAGAAGCAGGGAGTTGACAGCCACTCTCTGGACTCTCTCCCAGGGCCTTTTTAGAACAGGAAAGTTAATTATGGAACCAGATTAACAGTTTCTTTTTTGATACAGCCAAAGTAAAACCAGCAGGATGCAATTTAGCTCTTCCCCACTTTTCAAATAGCAGCAAATTTTCATACAAAACAAAGAGACACTTGAATTGCAAATTACTTAGAGAATCAGCTAGCAACCCCAACGGAAGAATATTTCTGCTACTTTCAAAACCTGCTGTTGCCTTTTTGGGTTTAACCATGTAGTGGGACTGTCACAAAGGCCTGGGCGTCTTGCTGTTTCAACTCTTGGCCAAGTGGGGAGGAGGAGCAATTCATTAAGGTTTACTGGAATGCTCTGGGGTGATCTTTCAGCTCAGAACATTTTCCTCTTCTCCAGAGAGTCTCTAACACACAGAGCACCAGCCTCCACTCACAGAACGAGGGCAGCAGGGTCCCTTAGAGATCCTCATTCAAGGGTGGCGAGAGCAAATGCCTATGAGGTCAGGCAGGGACGTAAAGAGTAAAACAGGTGCTGAGGGCATGTGTATGTCCTCTAGGAAGCAGGTGAGGACTGGAGGGAACCGCTTGCCCAATCTAACCATCATTGTCATGCAGGAATGGTGGACCGTGGCTGATCATTGCTAGACAGTGCCAAGAAGTCTGCAAGCTGGATTAATTGAAAGTTCATTCTTTTTAGCTGTTCGCATCTAACTAAGAAAAGAAAAAAATGCCATCTATTGGCTAGATATGGCCTACGAGCCACCAGTTTACAACTTCTGATCTGGCGTGGCTTCCTTATTTGATAGACAGGGAGACTGAGGTCAGGAGATGGAAATAATTTATAAAAGCTCACAGAAGGACCAAATCTCCTGGGGCCCCTCCAGTGCCTAGCCGATTACACCTCACAGCTCCCTCCAATCCCTGCCCCTAGCGGACACACGGCAGCTTCATTCTCACAAGAACATTTAGAAACCTCTTTTCTCTGATTTAAATAAACAATTCCTATTTTCTACAGAGAATTTGGAAGATACAGCAAGGACAAGAAAAAAATAGAATAAAATCACACAGTGGTGCCATGTCATTTATGAGAAGACTGATTGCTGGGGTGGAAACGTGGCTGGACACAGGCTGCTTCCAGACACAGCCACTGGGGGGCGAGGTGGCACCTCGGTTGGCTTCGCCCCACGTGGGCTGTGGGAAAGTTAGGGCGGGGGTTAAACACATCACCAGGCAGGTGGCAGAAATGAGCACAGGAGGCCAGATGAGGAATATGGCGAACGCAACAAACGCGCCCTGCCTAAACTATGTCAACACCGCTCAGATTCAGCCCTGTCGCAGTACGGATTGCAGGTTATGTTGAGGGACTTTTTTTTTTTTCCTTGTGAAGCTTGAAATCTAACTTTTTATGTAAATGTTTTCAATGTGCAAATGTAGTTCAATTAAAAATATAGATATAGGGGTCAGCACACAGGAAGCAGTGGGATTTGGGCTGTGGGCTTGCTCTTTGTGACCTCTGTTTAGTGACTCCCTGAGAGTGGACCGGGCCCTAGACAGGTCCGTCAGCTGGGTGGTGAGTTTGTGATCAGTATAGTCACAGGACAGAAGAGAGAGCTGGCACAGAGGTGACCAGGTCAGGAAGACAAGACTGAGGAGGTTGAGGCTGTCCAAAGGCTGGAGGCAGCCGTCCCCTGGGGAGAGAGGGCTTCGGCCACAGCCAGCCTATAGCCTGGACAGAACTTTCGAAGACAAGATCTCCTGTCAAATCTAAAGCACCCAGCCTGTGTGCATATGTGTGTGTGTGTGTGTGTGTGTGTGTGTGTATCATCTTTACCTTGCTAAAATAATGTAGATTATCTCCCTTAGTAACCCTGTGGAAGACTACACCATTTTCTCCAAAGGAGAAATGTTTACCGTCAGTAAAGATAGCGGTGTGTCAACTCTTTCCTTTTGACTGTAAGGAATCACTGAATGAGTAGGCAATAGGATGGAATGGAGGGAGCCCTTGAGTAGGGTCCTGGCCCTTCCCACCCTGACTTCTGTCGGAGCCTCCATTTCATACTCTGTAAAGTGAAAATATGATACCTGCTCTATCTCTCAGATCACAGCTGGTTTAAAAAAAAAAAAAGAAAAAAAAAACTGGCTTAAGCAAAAAAGGGTTTGTATTGATTTACACAACTGAAATTTCAATCGTAGCTGAATCCAGGGGCCCAAATAAGTTAGGGCTTGGTTCCTCTCACTCAAACTGCAGTCTTCACTTCCCACATTGGTTGCCGGCAGCACCAGGTATATACGTCTTCACCATTCCAGTGCGGGTGAAAGAGATCTTCTCTTCCCTTAGGTTTTCAACACAGGTTTCAGGACTGGCTTTCGTGGGTCTGAATCAAGTCCTATGCCCATTCCTGAGCCAGCTGATGTGACAAAGAAGATGAAATGCACTGACTGGCTGGACCAGCGCACATTTCATGCACCAGTTAGGCATTTAGCTGAGTCGATGGGAACATGATTTCATTCTGGGTGGTGGAAGACTCACTGGTAGGAATAAACCATTCTTAATGAAACAGCTTCCTGGGAATATGCCCAGCCTGCTCTATGGAGTTTGTTTAAAGATGGAAAAAAATAGGGGAAAATACTTAATTACTGCCTGATGCCAAAACAAGACTGTATATTATTTATTTATTTTCTCTCCTGTCTTACAGGTGTGCTTTGACAGGAGGACCAGGACTGATGGTGGCACTTGTTTCAATGAAGGCAACAGTGTGATTAATAGTGAGTAGTTTTTCTTCTCATTCATTGGTTGTAGGATACAGACTCCTCTCTTGCCAAGATGAGCTTTATTAAACTATCATTTCTTCCTCCAACCCATTAAAGCAAAATATCAACTAAGCTCATTGGCAAATAAGATGCCAAGTATCTGTTCAAGTTTTCTCTGTCATATATATTCCCCAGGGCAACACAGGAACCATCAAAGTACATACCACTTAAGATGTGTTCTTGGCTGCAAGTAACAGAAAATGTAGGCTCAAGGTGGCTTAGATAATAGGAAAAAAGTTATAAGCTCTCATAACAAGAAGTCCTAAGGTAGAGCAGGTCCATCTATGGTTAATGGAGTAAATCGATAATGTCACCATGACTTGGGTTTTGACATCTTCAGCAGGCTCTCTCTTTCACGTCTCTTTCCATCAGCCTTTCCAGAAATCCCCCAGCAAATATCCACTCACTTTCATTGTCCAGAATTGGGTCAAATACCCTTGCCTAAATCAATCCTCAGCAAAATGAATGGGACCACCAAGATTAGCTTAGATCAATCATTAGTCTATCTCTGGGGCCAGGGAGGGAACCCATAGCCCCTGAAGTACATGGTTCCACAGAGGAAAGTGGATATCTGAGCAAAATTAAAACCTTATTAGAGGAAAAAAAAGGAAGGATGAATGGTTGTGGTAAAGCCAACCAATAGTATCTTCTATAAGGTGATAGTATGCAAATTTCAGCAGTGCTTCCTCAAAGATAAAAGCTTATACAAATACCCAAGTTCCAAGACCTCGTATACCCCATCACTGTAGAGAAAGCAGGCACCTAGCCTAGGCTAACCTCCTCTTCAGTAATGGGTAAAATGAAAGAAATACTTGGAAATACTTTTGACTCTGGATACAAAAACCAAGGCATTATCATTATACCATATGCAGACTGTTTCTCCAATTTGCATAATTATAAACTCCCCCTCAAAGAGTAAACATCGCTGCCAACTTAAAAAATACAACTACAAAGCAGTATTAAATATGAATTGCTAATTTGACTTTCTAATTTGTCTGGGACCTTCACAAAGATGTACACAACTCCACAGATACTAAGTGCTTAAGAAAACCTTCCACCTGCCTATGAAGAAATCAACAAGAAACGAAAAGCTAAAAATTAGTTTTTTAGCTAAAGATTTTGAGTTGATGCCTAAAAATTACCTGTAGATGTTCATTCTATTAAAATGACTCTCAAACTCATTGTTCCATGCATTGACTACCACCATTCAAGTATAGGAAATTGCTTTGTGCAGCCAAAAGAAGATAGAATTTTCCCAAGATGTCTCCATTCAGTTTTGGGAATCACCTGTGAATTGTGTATGACCTCATATTTGGACATTTATAGGAAGTGGTTCAAGAGTTTCCAAAATTTCTCTTTTATTGATCTGCTACAAATATCCACACTAATCCCTGACTTGGGCCTTGAAGGTCCCAGCTACAGTACAAATATGCTACCTGGCCAAGGTGGATTAAGCTGTTATCATATGCCACAATTTAAGTTCATTGATTAGTCTCAGTGATAACTGGGACAAGGACATAGATGTGTATATACACAGAGAAATCTTCCTGGAGTTATACTACAAATTACATACATACATGTTTTATATATATATATGTATATGTATATGTATCTCTATATAATGGAGATATCTGTAATTTATAAACATACAACACACACAAAATAATGTTACATAAGGAAGTTCCCATTATACAAGCTATTCTATAACTTGCTCTGTGGACTTAACAATACATTATAGACATCTTTCCTTTGCGGGGTGGGGGGTGTGTGTACATATCATTTTTTACTGTTGATTAATATTAAATCTAAGGAATTAATGGTAATTTATTTACTCAATCCCCTCTTAAAGGATATCTGTCATTTCTAGTTACATTTTTACTATTTTAGATTATACCAAACATTCTTGTGCACAGAGATCCTTCTCTGCATATATGGTTATCTCAGTAATCAAGTTTCTAGAAGGGCAATTGCTGTGTCCAGGGAGAGGCCACCTGACTACATTAAGAGGAGAACCATAGAGGACCAGAATCTTGCCACTGCATGGGCCCCTCTGGGGGCTCTGGGTATGCCTGTGAGGCTGGAATCCTACAGCAGGAAGACATTAAATAATAAGAAGAAGAAGATAGAGACAATATTCACCAAATGTTAACTTTCCTAATGCCACATTTTATACTGAGCTATCACAGAAGGATAACAGAATTCCTGCTATTGCATACCATCATCATATTTTTTTGTGTTTACTGAGCGATGTCTATCTGTGCTTTGTCTTTAGACTGTAAATTCCCTGTGGGCAGGAGCCAGGTTTTACGTTTGTTGTTACTGTTGTTGTTTAACAATATATAGCAAGTGCCTGGCATATTTACATTACTCCGTGCAAATATTTTCGGGGTGAAAAAGAATGAATTATTTAGAAAAATCTTCCATGGTAGAAAGAGATTTGGAAAGAAGTTCCTAAAGAGTGACGTTTCTAAGGAATCTATTCTCTTACCAATCTTCTCATTCAACCTCCAGTATCTCTGTTACATACAATACTTTCCATTCCACAATAATGGGAACCTAGAGTCAGACAATTTCAGGGGTTACTCCACTATTTTAAGGCAAAAGCTAATTCTGCCTCGGAAAGTACTGCATAACGAGCAGCTTGTACTACTAAATGGGCCATCTCCATCAGTCAAGAGTTCATCTTTAACGTAATTCACTCAACCCCAGGCCTCAAGGTCAACCTATTTTTATGACCAGCATTTGATTTATTTTTATCTTTTACTTCCCTTTTTAAAAAAGATGAAGTGCTGTGAGATTATGAAATCCGAAGTAGGGATGGACTTAGCGATGTGACCTCAAACAAAATTCTATCCATTGCAGAATGGACAGGTTCTGTGATGTTCTGCCAGTTTGAGTTGCTCCAAAACACACCGGAAAGGCAAGATATTTTTTCTCTTTCCATAAATGGTATTTATTTGCCTTTTCTCTTTCCAAAGATGTTTCCTGTCATATAATTCAGGGTTTTATCTAAGTTTCTTAAATTCTTGTCATCCTTTCCAGAACAGCTAGGGTTTTCAATTTCCCTAACTCACTTAATGTCTGTCTTCAGTTCTGCGCTTAGCAAAAAAGGTAGCTGAACAGAAACACCCTCCACCCACCACGAACTGACGACTGCATGGGCTACTGGACTTAAAGCAGTATTGACCTAGAAGTCTTTCAAATATTCCCAAGAAGAAAGAGAGATTGCTATTTGGCAATTCAAAGCGAGGTCTGTAGACCAGCAGCATCAATATCACCTGATAGCTTCTTAGAAATACAGGATCTCACCCTAGACCAACCTGCTGAGTCAGAATATACATTTTCCTAAGATCCTCAGGTACTTGTAATGCATGCTATAGATATCTAAGGGAAAATTCCTAGGGGTCATTTGTCCTGGTATTTTCCTGTTTCCAAAATATCTCCTTGCTCAAAATGAAGCACATAAATAACTAAAAGTGCATTATTTCGATAGTTCACACCATTATTGTATTAGGCAAAGAAAACATTTCACACTGATTTGAAGGACATGTTCTGTATTTAAAAACAATAGTTTACTCCTTAGATCATTTCATCAGTTTCATACCAAATTCCTCTTCATTCCTTCATTTGCTCAAAATGATAGCCCTACAGAAAAACCAAATTATGGTAAAAATGAGAAATAAGGTGAAATTTGGTGCTCTTCCTGGGCTTGTCTCTTCTATTCTCTTAAGGCTTTTGATATTCCCAGTCTCTCTCTCTCTCTCTCTCTCTCTCCTTCCTCTAGAGCAAAATCTATGCTTGGGACAGTGTGTGATGTCAGCCACTTGTATTTTATATACATTTATAGTTTTGTTCTAATAATTTGTATTCCTATCGCTTACCATGAAAAAAAGAATTGGTCTCCCATTAGAGGAATATAACATATGAGAAAGTGTAAAGAAATAAGAAATATTGACTAGATCAGAATTAAGTTTCATCTGAACAATTGATAGCTTCCTGGAGCTCTGTGTCAAGATTCTGAGACTGCAGCTGGATTCACCAGGAAAAAAATATCTTGGTGATATTTTGTGATCAGTGATGTCTGCAATGGCATGAGATAAGGACATGGTCATATATCTGCTATGTAATGGTTCATACTCCCATTTACTAAACTTTTACATGTCATGCATTGTTAAGTACTTGCATGTTATATTAGTTGTCTATTGCTGAATAGCAAATTACTCCAAAATGTAGTGGCTTAAAAGAATGATATAGTTTCTGTGGATCAGGAATCTTTGAGCAGCGTACCTGAGTTCTCTGCCTCAGGATTTCTCACTAGGACACAATCAAGGTATCAGCCAAGGCTGCAGTCTCACCTGAAGGCTTAACTGGGAAAGGTCCAATTCCAAGCTCACTTAGGTGGATAGTGATCACATTCAGTTCCTCTAGGGCTGTTGCACTGAGTGTCTCGGTTTCTCACCGGCCAGTGTCCCGAGACTCCCTGCAGTTCCTTCCCTATTGCCCTCACAATTAGGGCACACACGCAAGAAGAGTGAAAGTCTGCTGTAACCTAATTATAGACATGACATCTGATCACTTTTGTCTGATGTATTCATCAGACATAAGTCACTATATCCACTCAAAGGGAGTGGGTAACACAAGGGTATGAATCCCAGGAGGTGGAATCACTGGGACCCTCTCACTAGCTACCTACCACACAGGCTTTATCCCATTTAATCTTCACCACAACCTGTCAAGATACCTCCTAGCATTATGCCATTTTTATGAGTGAGGAAGCAAAACAGAGATGCAAAATCACCCATTCAGGGTGGCACAGTTAATAAAGGACAGAACTGGGATTCAGACACGGGTTCACCTGACCTTAAAGCTGATGTTATTGCTGCTATACCTTTTGCCTCTCTGGAATTATTCTATAAAGTGGTCTTCAAAATATTTTGACCATGAACCCCTATTAGCAAAATCTTTTCAGAATATGCCTTTACTATATTTATATGTATTTATAAGGTACATCTTAATCTGTCATTAAAAATGAGTACAGCTTACTTTGGGGATGGAAGTGATTATGAATAGAAGTTCTTTTATTCACACCACAGTGTGTTGGCTTGCCCTCCCCTGGGATCATGGTGCATGACTTCCTAGTTGACAATCGGGTGAGATAGAGTTGGAAGCTTCTGCTGCCCAGACACTCAAAACAGGGGGAAGAAACTGACTGTCAGCCTCCTCGTCACCCTATTCTGACTGTTCAGAGAAATATTAAATGAGTAAAAATTCAGACAACTCCATTCTCTCATTTTATATCATCAAGTCTCTTAAGAAAGGACATTGCAGAATTGGAGCAGCCTTTGTCTTAGCCTTGGAGCTACAGACTCCACTGTAGGGGGAAAAAGGCCTTTAAATGCTGCCTCCTGATTGGGATTGAGTGCCAAGTGAGAATCTATACTTTATAAATAGGCATTTACTGTTGCTTTAAAATTATTTGTTTACTTTAAATAATCCATGGACATGGTAAAAGCAGGTTTAACACATTAGGGATATTTAGTGAAAATGAAGCTCTCTGCAGAGCCTGTCTGTGACCTCTCTGCTCTCCTCCCCTAAAGCCACCACTTTGTATGTATGTATCCTTCCAGCAAGTGTCTATATCCATACAGATATACATGTGGATGCCCCTTATTTTTTTTTTTGTAACCTAAATACTATACGCCCTGTCTGTGCCTTGGTTTTCTTCACTTATTATTTCTTGGAGACAGTGTTATATTAGTATACACAACCTCTACTTATTATTCTTAATGGCCACATAGTATTCTATAGTATAAATGCACCACAATTTATGTAACCAGTCCCCTATAGATGGATATTTGGGTTGATTTCAATCTTTTACTCTTATAAACAACACTGCAATAAATATATCCTCTAGAGAACTGCTTTGGAAAGTGCTTGGTTTTCGTTGTTAGTGTCTAGTACCCTTCTCCTGATCATATAAGCACCTTGTAGTCACTGCTGGAGCCAGGTCGGGGGTAGCAATGGTGAATAACAGGAACATATTAATACAACACCTTCTGCACGTCTCCTATGTAACTCTCTGACACACTCCCCTTGCTTCAATACTTGGTACCTTCGTTGGACAAGCCCCACAATGATACCGAGGGAAAAATATACTCACATTATGTGACTTTCCTGGAACATTAGAGAAATTAAGTCTCCATCTCCATCTTTGGAACTTCCAGTGGAGTTGTGGAAAATAATTGTAGGAACTCTGCCATGGACTAGGAAGCAGGATTTATCCAGAATGTCATGGGTGGCCTTCAGCAGTGGCAACACGGTGTGGTCAGTGTACCAAACTCATGTGAGTGGTTCCCCAAATCAAGATACTGTCACCAGAAGATGGGGTTGTGGATGCTGGCCTGGTACAAACCCCAGGTACCCACTTCCGGGAGTGTTCAAGTAGACCCTTCATCCCCACCCCTTCCACAGCCCAGGATATCTGTGCCTCTCTGGTCCTCTTTCCTCATCGGGACCAGCTGACCGCTAAGATTCCATCCATCTCAACCTTTCCCCAGCATCGTGGTTTTCCATCACATATCAGTGGCGTGAGGTCTGGCTCGGGCATCTGTCTGTATTTTGTTTGATCCCTATATTATCAGATCACTCGGAGCTCCCCTGACGTGGGAATCTGCCCTTTCTCTTGCCTTTCTGGCTGGCTGCCTGTGAGAATGTCAGCAGTTGCCCACCTGAAATGCCTTCTGAAAACACGTGTTTGCTGTGATTTTCAAGTCAGTATTCTGGCAAGGGTGACAAGCACACACAAACAGAAACCTCGACCTCTAAGTTCTGGCTGGGTGAGATTTTTCAAGTGTGGACATATTGTCATAAGCATAGAGATGACTAGGCTGACTGAATCTTTCCCGTGTGCAAAGTGTCACAGGGAAAAATATTTAATAATAACCAAAGCAGTAGCAGAGGCTACAATCTGAGTTCCTATTTTATCTTAGAGTCTGTGCGAGGCACACAGGATCCATAGAGTAGAGGACCAGCCTAACTGGCTTGGAACCTCATCTCCATCACTCAGTCACTGTGTCACCCTGGAATATTTTTTTAACTCTCTGAACAACAGTTCACCATCTACAAAACAGAGCAGTAATTCACCTACCTCGTAGGGCTGTTGTGAAAAATCAACCAGTGTAGCCCCTGGGAAGTACTTAGCCAGTGCCTGGCACGTTGTAAACACACAATATCAGTTGACTAGCTTTATAGCTGTCCCTGCAAGATTTTTTCTCCCCATTTCATAAATGTGCAAACTCAGAATGCAAGAAGATAAAGAACTTGCCCAAGACCAGAAGTAGCAGAACTAGGATTTGAATTTAGGTCATCTGCCTTATTAATTATTCAAATATTTATTGGATGCCTCCCATCTTCTAAGCACTGGGAATATAGAAGCAAGTGAGCAAGGCACGATCCCGGCCCTCAAAGGGTTCACAGCCTAATACGGTGCCATGAGACTCCTTGACACACCTGCCATTCACTCCCTTTGTAAAACTGCCCCAGGGCACCTAATTGAAATGCCCTGGATACTCTTGGCAGTAACTGCAATAGCTAATATTTATTGGGTGTTCATTTAATCTCTCCAGCAGCCCTATGAAGCAGCTACAATTATTATCCCCATTTCACAGATTAAAAATTTAAAGCTTGCCGAAGACAGAATGGTTTGTTGAACCCATGCAGCTAGAAAATGGTGGAGCTGGGATTTGAACCCAGGCAGCACGCTAGCACAATCCATTGCATTGTTTAAAGGAGTCAAGATGACTTGTGTCTAGCACTGGAGCTACAACAAAAAGGTCACCACTGCAGCCCACATCTAATCACTCATGGAGTGTTTCTTATATTTGTGTGCACTGAGTTCCCCGTAGTTACCCTCAGAGGTTAAAAAATACAAGAAGAGACATTTAGCCGTGAAAAAAAAGAAATCAGACACTATCAACTTAAAATCAGACAGCAGGACTTACACTGACTAAATCTACTCTCTTAATCTCTACTTAGGCGCATTTTCAAGCACCCCCTGCATCGAGGGCCAAGCTTGGTTATGTTGCCCGTAGCAAACACTGGCCGCCTTCAGCCCCTGGAAAGGGAGTTTGGCTGAGTGCAGACCAGCATGGCCTGCAGAGACATAGGCCGGGGCCAAACCTGGGAGCCTGGCTGATAAACACAGCCACGGCCCGGTAACTTCCACAGAGCTGCTGCAGATCACGGAGAGGGCTGTGTTCAAAGGAGTTGAACAAACTCCATTTCTGCCTCCCTGATTCAGAAGATTCATCTGAATCTCCACAGGCGCCCAGTGGGGACAGGGAGCCAGTGACGCTGGCAATGAGTAAAACGCAGCCAGGATGATTTTTCCCCATTTGCTGCCTTTATTCACAGCTCACGGTGAGGGAGGCTCGGGGTAACCCTAAGACACTGGGAAATTGTTGACTAGGAGTTAAAAAAAAAAAAAAAAAACGAGGCAGAGAAGAGAGGCTCCCTGCAGAAAACAAAGAGGCCTTGGCCTTCACAAACAGACAAAGCCAGGCACAGCTGGAGCCCGGGTTTAGGTCTGTGTTACTTGCAAAACACAACACCCAGCAAAAAATGGAGATTAGATGTGTGTTCTTGTTCCCAACCTGGAATTAAGAAATCTAAAGCAGTAAGTCCTTCATGCGGCAAGTCCCCACCTGCCTCCCAGGGCAGACGATCAGCTCAGGAAAATGAAAAATGGCCCAGGACTGTGCCGAGGAGGCGGGGCATGGTTAATAGAGCCAGTCTTGGCAAAGGACGTCATCCTTTGCGATGGCTTGCAGATAGGTTGACTTCTTTGAGCCTCATGGCACCAAACAAGGAGACACAGGATATTTTTAACACATTTTGCATGTGTACAAATTCTGGACATCCACACAGGTTAAAAGATCTGCCTAAAGTCATGCAGCAATTTGATGGAAGACAGAGAACCAGAACCCTGGCTATCTCTGTTCCTAGTGCACACTTGGTCTTCAGCTGCTTCTCCGGGGAAATGCAATAACGCATAGAGGGTGCTTTGCACAGCAAGTACAACCTGAGGAGCACGCGGTCCTCATTAGCTGTCATTAAGCTGCTAGGACCTCCAGTTGTTCTTCCTATGGGGCAGAACTAAAGACCAATGTCATTTACTTTGTGTGTCCACCTCCTGGGGTTACACTGGCAAAGCGTCTAATGAACCACGGCAGAAGACAGCATCATCCTCAATTAGAGCTCTTAGAAAAGTCTGCCGCATTTTCCTACCTGCAGAGGAAAACACTGAATCTGGAGTCTGTACATGAATAAACAGAGGAGAAAATAAGCTGCCACTGTGATAACTCCACAAAAGCTTACGTGAGTCTTTACAATGGCAAATGGCCCAAGAGCCTTCGGAACCACTATGTTGGTTTTTTTCTAAAGTAGATTTTGTTGTTGCTATTGGAAACACCTTGCTATTACCTAGACAGATTCTGCAATCAAAGGTGCTAAGAGAGCAGGCTGCTTGGGATAGGAAAGTCTGCCCTTCCTGTGACTGTGGGATGTTTCTGGTGCCCTGAAACACTCTCACCCACAACTTGCTGCTCCACTGCTGAAGAATAAACAGTCACAAGGTGGTCTAGAGTCAGATAAAATGAGGTTCAAGGCCTAGATCTGCCACTTTCTAGCTGTGAAATGCTAGAAAAATATGAACTGCTCCAAGTCTATAATTCTTCAGCTATAAGATGGAGCTGCTAATGGACCTAACAAATAGCACATAGAGTATTTAGCTGAATAAATGGGCAATCTCATTAGTAGTCATAGTATCATTCCACAGAGCTCACCCAGAGATTCCCACATCTCACTGAGCTGCAGCATCACATGAGATGCCTTCTAAAAATGCATGTGGCTGGGCCCCAGACTTCCTACCCGTCCAGCCTGCTTTTGGCCCTAAGCTTCACAGACTTCTCCGTTCTTTGGTGAGCACTTACAAACTCTGTCTAGGGCAAAAGCATGGAGCTTCCGTTAACTATGACTGCAACTATTTCTGAAAACCATTGAGGTTAGGGACTAGGCATCTCTATTTTTCAAAGCTCCTCGGGTGATTCTTAAGCAGCCAGATTAGCATCCGTCCTTGAAATGACCTTGAGGGTCCACTAACTTAAGCCCTAGAGAAGCTGAGCGACCTGAAGGTCACAGAACCACAGAACTACTTAGCAAATAATTATTCATAATAACCATGGCAACAAACACACCCTCGGTTCTTCTCATTTCCAGTCTAATAACCTTTTCGCCAAGTCAGCACAACAAAATTACAAAAAGAACAGGACAGTTTTCATGGTTGATTGTGTTAAGTGCGGTCCATATGGTCCCGGTCTACCATGTGTTAGCAGCTGTTTAGAGCCATCAACAGATTTCTCCCTAAGGACTTAACACTGTAGGTTTCGGTTAGAATCGCAAATCCCAGGATATCTGGAGATACCTCTGAGTGTTTAAGCATCTCTGATTTGACCCAGGGAAGATTGGCATTTTAAGACACAAGGCCACAGTCCGGGACTCACAGGTACATCCACAGGCACCACCTCCTCTTGACTTTCTGGGTGAGAGGAATAGTGCCCAGGAGGAAATGAGCAGATCAGAAGAGCAAACCTGGTGCACAAACCCATAAGGAACGGCACATATTGCAGATGTAATCTGCGGATAGTATAAGAAGAGTTTGTGGAGAACAGGGAACCCTTGTACACTGTTGGTGGGAATGTACATTAGTACGGTCATTATGGAAAACTGCACGGAGATTCCTTAGAAAAACTAAAAGCAGAATCACCGTATGATCCAGCAACCTCACTTCTGGGTATTAACCCAAAAGATTTGAAATTAGTATGTCAAAGAGATATCTCTACTCCCATGCTCGTTACAGCACTATTCACAATAACCAAGCTACGTAAGCAACCTAAGTTTCCATCAGCAGTTGAATGGATAAAGAAAATGGTACATGTATGCAATGGAATACTATTCAACCTTAAAAAAGAAAGAGATTTTGTCATTTGAGACAACACGGATGGAACTGGAGTACATTATGCTAACTGAAATAAACCAGGCACAGAAAGACAAATACCCACATGTTTTCACTGATATGTGGACTAGGAAACAATGAAACTCAAAGACGCAGAAAGTAGAATGGTGAGTACCAGACGCTGAGTGGATGGAGGGAATGAGGAGATGATGATCAAAGGACACAAAGCCTCAATTAGACAGGAGGAATACATTTTTTTAAACTTTGAGATATATTGCATAGTATGGTGAATAAAATTAATAATGTATAGTACTTTTCAAAATCGCTAAGAGAGTAAATTTCAAATGTTCTCACCACAAAAAAATGATATAAGTATTTGAGGTGATGCGTATGTTACCTAGCTTGATTTTATTGTTCTACATTGTATTCCTAAACCATCACATCACCTTGTGACCCATAAATATATACAAATATAATTTGTCAACTTACAACTAAAAAAATGAAAGTTAAAAACTAAGAGCTACTTTTCCCTGAGAGCCTACTAGGTGCCGGGAGGTGTGTTGAGCATTGAGATAACTTGCTTCGCCAGTCCTCAGAGGACAGGACACTTGCTGGTCCTTTATTCTTGTTTACTTCTTTTTTTAACTTATCATTGTGAGGATGAGGAAATGTGAGTTGAAGAGGTGGAGTATGTGCCTGAAATGGGCACAACGCATATGAAAAAAGACAGAAGAATCCTACCTTTACTAAGGAGACAAATTTTGTTTTTAACAAATGCCAGAACTGTTAACAGCGACTTTTCCTTTATGTAACGGAATGTTTGTTATCCTCAACATTCCTCTACGTTCTAGTTTCCTCAGCTGTAAAGTAAGGATTCATAATGTGCCCACTTTTTAAAGTCATGAAGATTAAATGATTTATTGCATATAAAGCACTTAGAAAAGGAACACATCGTAATTGTTCAATGAATATTAGCTATCATGGTAATTACTATTGGACTATGATTTGGTTTTTATAAGCAGTAAAATTCACTCAAATAAGAGTGAAAAATACAATGGATGATTATGGTGAGTGTATTTATATACAATAAAAATATTACATTTATATAATCATGGCTGCCATCTAAGGCTTTAGATACATATTAGTATTTTGTTGCTGTATAACCAATTACCAAACACTTCACAGCTTAAAAGAGCACCCATTTATTATGTCACAGTTCCTACAGATCAGAAGTCCAGGCAAAGCATGACTGGGTTCTCTGCTGAGGATTTTACAAGGCCAAAATCAAAGTATCAACTGGGTTATGTTCCTGTTCAGAGGCCCTGGGGAAAAAATACACTTTGAAGTTTATTCAGGTTGTTGGCCAAGTTCAGTTCCTTGCAGTTGTAGCCCAAGATTCCCATTATTTTGTTGGCTGTCAGAGCTAGGACTATTCTTACCTCCTAGAGGTCACCCACATTCCTTGCCACATGGCCCCTCCATCTATCCACCCCATAATCAAAGCCAGCAATGGAAAATCTCTCTCACACTTCAGATCTGTCTTGCCAAGAAGAGCCCTTTGGGGGCTTCCCTGATTAGCCTGGCTCATGCAAGTTAATCTTTCTATCTTAAGGTCAACTGCTTTGGGACCCTAAGTATATCTTCCAACTCCTTCCCAGAAGTAACTAGAATAGGATTTAATTGAATTAGTGGGAGATGGTACATATAAAACAGGAACCAGGAATCTTGGGGACTACCTTAGAATTTTTCATACCACAGATACATTTTCTCCTCAACTCTAGCTTGGATCAAAGCAATATGGGACAAGAAGCTAATGTATAGCAGGAGGACTATAGTTATAATAATATTGTATTGTCTACTGGAAATTTGCTAAGAGAATAGATTTAGGTATTCTTACCACAAAAAAGGTAACTATATGATATGATGGATATGTTAATTTCCTTCACTATAGTAAGCATCTCATTATATATATATGTATATCAAAATATCATCTTGCATATCTTAAATATATACAATAAAAATTTTTAAGACATATTTTTAAGCAAAAAAGAAACAAGATGGGACAATAAAAATAATAAGAATGACTTGCCTTTTATGCAATTTACAAAATAATTCTTTAAAGATTATTCTCATTGTTTCATAATTATACCTCATATGTGAGGCACCCAAGACCCTTCATCACTTTGCACTTAATAGGAATAAAGGGTTAAAGATGCTATGGGATGGTATTATTAGACAGGGTTTAGGAATAATCCCAAGTACTTCTCATTCCTTAGTGCAAGTCACTTAACCTTTTTATGGCTATTTTATCACCTGTAATAGGAAGAGATAAATGTTTACCTTATAGAGATGATATGAGAGTTTAAGGATATGCTTGACATAAAATTATATTGCTAATGAATGTCTGCCATTTCTTGCAAGCTAACCCCGTGCAGGCACTATGCATGCTTCTAAGGGCATTGCGGTGTAAGTACTGAGGCCACAGCCATGATTCAATTCGGGTTTGATCTCCTTCAGCAAATTGATTAACCACTCAGAGCCTCATAACATGAGAGGGTGGTGGCAAAAAGGGTAAATAACAACATAAGTGAGTATACCTAGAGGACGGTGCCCCCCCCAATATAGCGTGGAGTATGTTAATACTTTCACTATAGAAACACTCTTTCTTTCTAAAACTATGACATATTCATCATTTTCGCTATAACTGCATACCATCTCTTCAATGGTTTGATTGATATCCTTTAAATCAATTTTTTTTCTTATCCATGAAATCATGGTTTTGATGTGCTTATTTCATTTTTTCTAAGAGTATGTCAAAATAAAAGTGTATAGACCAAAATTGCCCTGTGTTATCACCAGAGACAGAATACCACACATTGGAAAATTCTGCAATAAGGATGGGAAAGCTCCCTTTTAAATGAAAAAGAGTGTTTCCTAGGGTTTCTAAAGAAATAATCGAGAGCTACCCATATTTTAAATAACTTAATTTTAGTTTTTGAGAAAGTACCTTGGAATTCAATTCATCTGATTTTAAATTAAGCCTAAGGAATAGGGGGAAAAAATGTGTTCAGTTAAAATGAAATGAAAATATGCCAAGGCCAGAACTCACACTCACACATTTGTAATTACAAGCTCCATGTTTTTCACCACACAGAAAAAACAATGGGAAGGAACGACAAAAATGCAGGAAAGGTGACCAGCAGATGGGCATCCAGAGAGACAGAGACAGAAAGAGAGTAAGACAGAGACAGAGAGAAAGAGAGACAGAGACAGAAAAACAGAGAGAGACAATACATTAGTAAAAAGAGGAGAGGAAAGGATTTAGTACATTCTTGATTGATTATAAACTTTTATTATCACCCCAAACTTGGGCTCCTGTGGGCTTTAAAATGCAGTTACCTCCTTGTCATTCCTCTTTGTATGTTATTTAGCTGATCAATAGCTCTTCAGATGCTCTTTTAAGCCTTTAGAACTTTGCTCAGAATCCAGGCAACACGGCATCCCCCAGGGCAAAATTATGAACTGTCTAACATGCTCATAATCAGGACAGTCTAAGAAAAGTCAAGCTGGAATCTCTAACTCCGAGTCTCTGCCCTCGGTCGAAAAATTAGCAATACTAATTGTATTACGGCAACCAGCTGACAATGATGTTGAACGGGGGAATGAGATGGTTTCTTTTTGACTTTCCACTTCTTGCTAAGTGGTTCTCAGGAGGTGGATTTCTTGCAGACGTTTGCTTCTACAACTGGAATTAAATTTTTCTGCCTTTGCCACTTCCTGTCCCAAGAAGCACTGCAGCGCAGCCTGCTCTGTACCTAGGGAAGAGCACTTTCATTCTGTGTTTTAATTAGCCCCTGACATCTGGTATGGACTGTGAGCCCTTGTTTGCACACCTGCAGGCGATTGGCTGTAAAGGCGCCCAGCCTATGTGGAGATGATGAGTGCAGATGGAGACTGCAGTCATTTAATTTAATAGAGCAATTGTGTGGGCCTTGTAGAATGTACCGCGATCGCGAAATGTGGGCCCCGTCCCAACGCCAGGTACTCCGCGCTGCTCCTTATGCAACACACACTTCACTCTCCTGTCAATCTTTGTAACAAACACAGTCAGTCAGAGAGAGAACTCGCAGCGGAGCGGTCTTTGAAACCTTTCAGGGGAGAGGGAAGGGAAATGGGGCTCTAGGAAGAAAGCTGAATTTATAAAGACAATGAAATTTGCCAAGGATTTAAATGATCATTTTCTCTCCTCTGTTAAATGTGCCCCTACACGGCTCCAACCTCACCTAATGCACCTCTGCCTTTCCACGTGCAGCAGAAGGTGCACACCTGGCACCGAGAAGGAGGCAAACGCGACAGGAGATGATCAGGGTGGCCTCGTGCACACTTGTGTTTCCACGTCATGGGGAAGACGTCTTACTTTCCCACTTGGAAAGCAGGAATGCCGACTCCAGACGGAGCCCACCTGTAACACTGCTTTATTCACCCCTAGGTCCCCAATAGCTCTCACGGTGTCCAACGTAGCTTCTGTGCTCAATAGGCATTTGTGGAAAGAAAAGATGAATAATAAGCCAGCCGTGACGTCATATTGCCAGACCACGGAGACCCATCAGCTTCCTGAACACATCCTTTGGGATGTCCTCAAAGCTTTGGGCCCACACTGGGTAACTTGCTGGAAAATTCCACTGTCAGTATGTTCACCGGGTGCTCTTTTTTGGCTTATATTGTTTCCTAATTATCTGTTACATGCCTATGGGATCCCAGCTAGTTTCCATTTTAGGGGAGCAGACAGGGCACTTATAACATAGTGCAAATGATAGAGCAGAACAGGGCCTCATGTCGTGGTATCGATTAAGGGTGGAGAGGAGAAGGAATTCTCTATGGCTCAGGAAACTGAGAAAGACCTTGCTTTAGACTGAGATGGAATATAGTCAGAGAAATTGTGGAAACTGTTCCAGATAAAGAGGAAAGGCAATGTAAAGTAGTTAGCATGGGTTATAGACAGGGCTGATTTACAATCCCAGCTTCACCATTTTCCAGCCATAGAAATTTAGGTAAATAGCATCATCTGTCTAAACGTTAGTTTTCCCTTTTAAAAAATGACAGTAATTGTGATGCTGCCATGTGACTTTCAGAAATAATTAGGATTAAAGGAGGCAATAAGTGTAAAGGATTTAGCAAAAGTCTAGACATATAGTAAATGCTTAAACGTGATGATGATAGTAGGAAGGAAGATAAGGAGGATGTTCACAATGGCATTAATGACCAAAACCCAGTGGTTAGATCAGCCAGACTAGAGGAAAAGGAAGAGATACATGTATCAGGGGAAGGAATGGGGGATGGGAGGAAACTAACATTGGGGAGGGTAGAGGAATAGATTCAAGAAATGCTGGAAAACTGAGAAGTGACAAAGAAATATTGAGAGACAAAAACATTCAGGAGAGGACAAGTTTACTTGCAAGGAATGAGAGGGAGTCAGACTCCAGGAAGCCAGGCTCAGCAAATGCAAAACACAAATCTTCAAGGGAATAAATGGAAAAATTACCAAAGATACCCAGTTTACATTTGTCTGATCATGGTGGAAAAATGACGACTGTGTCATGTGATTACCATATTCACAAAGATGAAGATATATCCACAGACCTTAGCATGGCAAGAATCCAGGACTAAACTGCTTTCTTACAGAGTCAGGGTTTATGTGAAATAATCAAGGCTCTAAGATTTCAAGGACCAGAACCAGTCAGGACAACCTGATATTTTGAGACTTTCTGAGGATGTGCTCCCCCTCCCTATATTAGAAGTAAATTGTCATTTTTTGCATCTACCGGAGTCATAGTTATAATCCATTTCATGGCCACAGATACTTAATTCCAAATCAAGGACTTTGGAATCAGACAGAATTGGGTTCAAATCCTAGAATTACCATTCAATGGCACTATGAGTTCAGACAAGTTGTTTGACATCTCTGAAGCACAGTCCCTTCATTTGGTAAAAGGGGATAAAAATATCTTTCTTGGTCTTTTTTTAAGTGGATTAAAATATAGGTAAGCATGAAGCACAGTGCCTGACACATTGGGAATATTCAATCAGAGAGAGCTGCTTTTCTTGGGTTACCCAAAACAGGGCTCCTTCATATTGCTTGAGTGCTGTAGGGAAAATGAAAATTCAAAGGTGAGAATATTGACCCAGATGACCCTGGGAGCCTGGAACTTCTCCAAGCTTGGAAAATCTTACGGAGACTGAGTGAGGGCAGGTGTCAAACTCCAGCTGACTTGACCATGATCTGGATGAAGGTGTGTGTATGAAGTAATGCCTTCGTTACCCTCAAGTCGTCTGCAGTAAAATGGGAAAAACAAAAACAATATAATATGTTTTTCACAAAGCTAAATTTATTTAGCTTTAAAGACGATCATTTATTCTAAGATCATGTCCTTCCTAACATTTTTAACAAAATAAAACCACGGCAAAAGTGAAAATAGTGTGTTGGATTTGTTTTTTATTTTTTTTTTTAAAGTAAAAGCTTGGCAATGTGAGATCAGTTGCCAAAATTTGTTCGAAAATTTTACTGCCGCATATAATTCTAAAGGATGGGAACCTTGGCCTGGGAAGCAGAAATTGCTGGTTTTGCTGATGGGGACATTAGGAGCAATCACTGTAGCTTTTATCCACAGGTATTGTGTGTTTGGGTGCATCCAGAAAGCAAGGTCTTGGGGGAAAAAAAGATTCTAGCCTGCTCAGTTATTGATTTTTCAACCCATATGCACACAATTTAAAACCCAGTCACACCTCCTTTCACTGAAATACAACTGCTGCTGTTTTAAGTGTTTGTAAAGTGCCTGTTAGCAGTTAGTAAGTGGAGGTGTAGACTTCTGTTCTAAGGTAGCAAATTAGCAAATAGCTCAGACTGCCTGTTCTGCCTAGAATAGGAATGAAATTTGATCCCTGTCTTGATGTTCAGAATTTGGGAGCCATATTCTAAAACCGCTGGTATTTTCCTCTGCTGCCTGAGGATACAATTCTGAGAATATTTGTGAAATGCCAGAGGCAGGGCCCAAGACCCCGTGAGCTGGTGTAGATGCCTCTGCAGTAGGGGCTGTGGTGGGAGTGTCAGGGGTCATGGAAGGACTTCAGCTTTCCTGTTAACAAGCAAACCCTGAAGTAAAGCCAGAGAGAAAATGAGGGATGAATTACTGTAGTCAAACAGGAAACAGAATTTAAGGAAAGAGGTATAATATTCAGATTTCCTCTCTGGAGGAAGATGTTTCTAAAAGGAAAACAATTAGCCTTTGGTGAGGATAGAAGGCGAAGAATGAAATGTTTGCAGGGAGGGAGGGAAAAGAGATGGTTGGAGGGCTACTCCTTTGGGTACAGCCATATTGACTATTGCTACCCAGCCTGTTGCTGTAGAGATCTAGAAAACATAAGCTCTGAGATTTGGAAAGACCAGATTTAGAAAGACCTCAGACATTTACCCATGCCTTACTAAATTCAGTAAAACATGTGGAGAAAGGACAATCTTTAAAAAAGAAAAAGAAAAAAAAAATACTAGTTATGTTTTATTTTCTTTTTGTATATTCAGTGAAAGATAATTACAGACACATCATTCATGGATGACAAAGCTATTTTCTTATTATCTGGGTTAGAGACTGAGACTAAGTTACCGTGCTTACCTGTGTTTCCTTTGGGATACAACTTAAAGACAAAAGTGTTACTCAAAATGTGAATTATCATTCCAGAGGAGGCTTTGAAAAACATTATAATATAGATTGATCCACCAGAGATATCCCAGGCAGGGCTTTCCTTATCATGAAGGGTACAAAATATTTAATAGTATCTGTGCCTAGAATTTGATTCAAAGTCAGACAATAAGGAAAACTCAGAGAAAAAAATTAGAGCTTGAAAGGATCCTGAAAGGCAAGTACAACCTTCTTTTCCAGATTGTTAAATTGTAATTTCTACCGTGAATCAAGTATATACTATGTGCTAGGTGCTGGTCAGGGGGCTTTATACACATTATCGCATTTAATTTTCACAGAAGCCTGTGGAGTTGGCATTGTTATGTTCGTGTCACAGATAAGAAAACTGAGGCTTAGAAAGGTCAGGTTGCACCTACTTCAGCTGTCTACTCAGTGTTGAAATAACTACTGTGATGGATAGCCCCCTACTGTTGGCGATAAATATAAGAAATCCACCTTCAACACCACTCCCACCCTATCTAGCTAGATTCTACCACTGGTAATTCTGACCATGATTCCCTCTGCTATTGAAAATGGTGTTTCCCTGTAGCCTCCTACACCGAATACTACTTGTATCCTCTAGAGCAGTGGTTCTTAACCATGGTGATTTTGCCTCAGTTGACATTTGACAACGTCTGGAGACATTTTTGGTTGCCAGGCTTGGGAGTGGGGTGTTACTGGCATCTAGTGTGTAGCAGCCAGGGATGCTGTTAAGCACCCTACAATGCACAGTGTATTGTGGTCCAGCTGCAGTGGCCACAGGAGTGCCTGCTTCCTTTAGTGCCTGCCCCACACAACAAAGAATTACCCAGCCTAAAATGTCGATAGTACTATGACTGAGAAATCCTGCTCTATAGCTGCACAAAATGAATTGAATTACGTTCTGCATTACCCTTTAGATCTCTGAAGGGAACGATAATGACATGTCTAACTGTCCACCCTATGTATGTCCCCGTCCTTACCACACCGACTCTTCAGTCATCCTATACCTACCTCTTTCAATACTCTACTTTTCTAAAAATAGGCTCAGAAGGCTAAGTGAACTACCCAAGGTCAAACACAAGTGAACAAATACAGCCAGCACTAGATCTGAGATGACCTAGTTCCTATTTCAACTATCTTCCAACTGTATCATATCTAATCTTTCAATCTGTTCATTGGGAATAAAGGTGAATAATACAACGTCTCTAGTCTCACAAAGTTTATATTCCAGTGGACATTAACCTAGCATTTTCCCCACCAATGTGTGAATTATAGCCTCTACTGTCACTTGATTTGGCCATGTCTGCTTTTAAAACCAATAAAAAGATTCACACAATCAAGGCCCTCAAAGGAAAGCATGATTACTTCCATGTCAAATGAAAGTCTGTGCATATAGATCAAAAGAACAGAATAGAGAGTGCAAAAGTGAACCCACACAATTGATATTGACAAAGGTACCCAGGTAATCCAATGGAAAAAGGATAATCTGGTCAACAAATGGTGTTAGGACAATTGGATAGTCATATGTAAGAAAATTAACCTTGAACTTTACTTCGCATCATAAGCAAAAATTAAATCCAAATGGATAATGAACCCAAAGGTAAGATCTAAAATTACCAAATGTCTAAAAAAAAATTAGAAGAAAGTCTTAGTGAACTTTGGGGTTGGCAAAGATTTCTTAGATACAATAGGAAAGTATAAACTATAAAAGAAAAACATCAATAATTCAGATTTTATAAAATCAAAACCTTTGCATTTCAAAAGACACTGTTATAAAAATAAACCAAACTATAGAGTGTGAGAAAATATTTGCATGACATATATTCAACAAAGGACCTATATCTAAAATATGTAAAGAACTTCTGTAACTTAATAATGACAAATAATACATTAAAAAATAGAAAGAGATTTGAGCAAACACATCACAAAAAAATTACCGAAGGAAAATAAACACATGAAAAGATGTACAACACCTTTAGTCTATAAAGAAATGCAAATTAAAACCTCAATGAGATACCACTACAACCTACTAGAATGGCTAAAAATTAAAAACCCTTGACTATATCAAGTATTGTCAAGAATGTGGAGCCACTGGAACTCTCATACACTCCTAGCGGGAATGTAAACGGGTAAAATCACTTAATAAATAATCTAGCCGTTTCTTAAAAGGTTATACATGTACCCACTATACAACTGAGTCATTGCCCTCCTAAGCATTTATCCAAGAGAAAAAAGAATTTTATCCACACAAACACTTATAGGCAAATGTTCAGAGTAGCTTTACTTATAATAGTCAAAAACTATATACAACCCAAATGTCTACCAATTGGTAAATTGATAAATGAATTGTGGTATATCCATACCATAAAAAGGAGAGAATTACTGATATACACAACAATATGAATCAGTCTCAAACTAATTATGCTGAATCAAAGAAGCCAGACCTCTCGTGACCAAAAAATAAAGCATATGTAACACAAATAATCTATAGAACAGAAAGTAAATCAGCGGTTTCCTACAAGACAGGGGTGGGGAGAGGTAGGGACTTATATAGGGACAAAAGGAAACTTTTGGGGTGATGGATCTGTTCATTATCTTGACTGTAATGATGATTTTATGAATGTATACATATATCAAAACTCATCAGATTGTACATCTTAAATACAGTTACACCCCACATAATGACATTTTGGTCAATGACAAACTGTATACATGATGGTGATCTAATACAGTTATGATACCATATTTTTATTGTACCTTTTCTGTGTTTAGTTCCACAAATACTTCCCACTGTGTTACAGTTGCCTACAGTATTCAGTACAGTCACATGCTGTACAGGTTTGTAGCTTAGGAGCAATAGGCTATACCATAGCACCTAGGTGTGTAGTAGGCTACACTATGTAGTTTTGTTTGTGTAAGTACACTATGATATTCACACAACAAAATTGCCAGAATGTATCCCCATCATGAAGCAACACATGACTACATGTGTAGTGTATTGCACCTCAAATGGACCTCAATAAAACTGTAGAAAAATGAAATAAAGCAAAATAAAATTTAAAAAATGTGTAACATGGGTGACCTTTGGCTGTCTTTCTCCATTTGAGGGGCTGTAGCATCTGTCTCTGTCCCTGGAGTGCTACCTGCAGTGGCCACATGAGTGCCTGCTTCCTTTGGTGCCAGCCCTGTGAGCTCTCCCAATGCCTGCCATCGCCAGGAGGGTTCTGCTGGTCTAGTCACTGGTGATCTGCCTGCCCATCTCCAAAGAACTAAAAAAGCAACAAATACTTAGATGGTGCACATCAATGACATTGGTGGCCTCGTCTTGGGCAATCTTCATCATTAAATATAGATTGAGTTACACTATTTTGGAGTCAAAGGCACAACTTGGAGGTCATCTGAGTCCCAACCTGCCAAAAGGTAGTGTCTGAGCACACCTTTCATTTCCACAGACCCTCATCACACTTCACCCTTGAGTCTCATTTCATGTCTTTATTTGTACCCCCGATTATGTGTCTTTGAAAGCTTATTTGCTTTGACTTTACAATGCCTCTTTCTTGACCAACAAACAGTGAAACCCTGAGCCACATAGAGACCACAATTCATCAGAACAGATTGATTTCCCAGCAACTATCTTCTTGAGTGTAGGTCAAACATGTGTTTGAGAGTTAGGGATTTACATGGACCATGTTTGGGAAGGTGGTGATGATGCTCCTTGACAGATTTTTATCATTTTACCATCAATTTTCTCAACCTCTGTAGATATTAAATAGAAAATGGCTATAATTTATATTATACCTGCAAGCCTGCCTACTACAGTAGACATGACCACAAACTTTGTGCCCAAATCTGGACTCAAAGCCCATTTGTATGATTTCCTAGCTGCATGACCTTCAGCAAGTTTCCTAACTTCTGTGAACCTCAGTTTTCTCTTCTGTAATGAAAGATAATAATTATAATTAATAAGATATAGTCTTGAAGGAATCCTATACAATAAAAAGCCATAGTATAGTGGTACAGATCATGGAATCTGAAGCCAGACAGTCTACATTTCAGTCCTGACTTTGTAACACTCTGTGCCTCAGTTTCCTCATTTATAAATTGAGGCTAATAAGAGCATCCAGCTCATAAGGTTAGTATATGATTTAAATTAGTTAATGCATGTAAAACATTAGCAACAGTACAGCGCACCGGATGAGAAGTCAATAAATGTTAGCTGCCATCATTGTCATTATTGCAGCCATTTGTTACAATGTCTGCTGCATAACAGGTGCTGGGTAAATGGTAGGCATTGTTCACTGAAAACCCTCTGTCTCTTGGTTTTCAAAACTTCTGTCCCCTACTACCACCCTTTAAGTGTTTCCAAGAAACCCTGAATGTTTTTCAGATCACAGTAAGAATGACACCTTTTTTCATGAGAGTGTTCATGCATGTGTGTGTGTTGCTCAGCAAAGCAAATAGAATAATAACTAATGTGAGATTTTAATTATCATGTATGTCAGTGTTGCTGCTTTATAAATCAAAGCTAATTGATTCTGAGTACTTGCTACTTTTTTAATCCTCCTACCAGCTTGGGAGTAAGCACGCTATTCTCTACGTAAACAGCAAGGGGGCAATTTCAAGGCTAGGAATTTAGACTTATCATACTGAGTTCTGCCCACGGTATGTCTCCTAACGGGAGCATGATGTTTCCTCACTGTAATGTTAGCTAGAGCACAGCTTTCTCTGTCAGCTGTCTTTTGGCTTTTCCTCCAGAAGATGATCTAAACTTTTTGAATCAATGATTCTATCTTAACCATCCCCTGGAGCACTCCTTAATCTAATGGGTTCAATAATTTCATTGACTATTATGTAAAGCAGTACTTTTATCCATTTGCATGCCTGATTTTCAAACTTACGTTTATTTACACTAAATCTTGCATGGAAACATAATTCCTAAAGCAGAACATAAGAGAAGCTGAGGGGTATAGGTTCAAAAATGAAGCCAGAGGCCACCCAACAAGACCTTCTTCACACCCCTGATCCCTCCAGCCAGCCCTGAAGTACTTTCTAGAAACCCCAAATGTTATTCAACTAACACCTTGAAAACCTCTGCCCTAAAGTAGCTTTCTTCATTGAGTTCCAAATAAGCCTCTTGATAATTGTATTTGTGAATCTCCCAAAAAGCCCACATTGCCCCTTGACTTCACTAGCTGTGCTTTTATCCATTTCAATCATGTTGACTTAAGCTGTATACTTTCCAAAGTGAAAAATCCTAAATTTTTCAATAAATCAAAAAATCCTTCTTCCCATCCATTCCTCTAATGATTTTAATGATTAAGGGGAAAAAAAGAGACCGAAAATTTAAAGATTCTTTCATCTGGCAAGACACAAGCAAACCTTTGGGATGATCGAAGTCCGTGAAATCACCGTGGGACTGGGGAGGAGAAAGATAGATTTGTTCAGCAAATTCTTCACTAATGGATCTAGGAGGGTTATTCCTTGTAGCTTAAAAATAAAGATCCGTGCAGAGTATGAGAATTTATTACTGCAGCCAACATAGATCACAAATAGAAATTGTTTTGCAAGAGACTGAGCAAATAAACAAAGATGATAAAACTATAAATGTTTACTATTAATACTCATTCGATCTTGAGCTGGCAAGTCTATGACATGTGTGCTCCACCTACATTCCCACCTACAGAGACCAGAGCAGAGGATCATGGAGCAGGTGCCCCCTTGGAGTCCTTCACAACACAGCATCCCAAGCACCCACTACCAATGAATTAATCACCATTGGCATGTGAGTTGAAGTCTTTCTGCCAATATTGTTCCAATCCAACCACCACATTTTAACATGGGAAAATAGACTCAGAGGGTGGACAATTTGCCCAACATCACACAGCTATTACAATTAGTGGCAAGTGACCATGCCCTTCACCATCACAACTCTGAGTCCATTACACTAAACATGCTAGAACATTGGTCAGACCCTGTTTGAGAATTCTTGTATTTCTACTCCCTATATCCATAAAAGGGCTAAGAGCATCCTTGTAGACTTCCTTCAGTCCTAAATTTGTTGTGCAGTGTTTGTGCCCCTACAGCCTTTCACCATGGATGCCACTAATGCTATCTATGAGAAGTAGCATCATGCAAAGAGCACAGGCTTTGCCTGACCATGTAGAATTGGGCTGCTATTCCTGTTTTGCTACTTGCTTGCTGTGTGATCTCCAGAATGCAATTTAACCTCTTTGAACCTCAGTTTCCTCATGCATAGAATAAATACCAACCCTCCTTAAGGATACTATGAGATTGATACTACTGCATTTGAAAGTGCCTAGCACAGGGCCCAGAACTTGGCAGGCAGAATATTCAACCAAATTAGTTTTCTTTTCTTCCCTTCCTTCTTTCCCTTTCTCTTCTCTTTCTATTTGGTTCCACAATTCATTAACTCCTTGACCTTGGGCAAGGAACTTAACATTTCTGAGCCTCTTTCTTTGTTTTTAAAACAGGGATCATATTAGTACTGATCACACTGGGCTGCTGTGAGGAGTAAAGGAGATCATATCAGCAGCAACAGCAACAAACTCTACTCACAACATGGGTACAGACACCTTACAGAGAATCTTCCAGAAGACTACCTAGTGTCCCCATGCTTACATGTCTAGCCCTTGAGACTTTTGCCATGAGCATTTACATTAGGGCTGGAGGTAGAATGCAAAAGAGATGGCTGCTGTGAGAAGAGCCAGCTCCCTCCTGAGAGAGTCCTTGTATGTGGACGAGTTGGTCATTGGGTTACAAGTTTGCAGACCTGAATTCTCACTGAGCCCATTGCAATCTCCCTCTGAGACCTTCAGCAGGTCATTTAGCCTCTCTGGACTTTGGGATAATCTACTGTGCCTACCTCATAGCACTGGCAACCCTAATGAGAAACTACCCAGGGAGATCTACAGGCTCTGTAAATGGAAAGAATCATATATTTTTTTCTTTTTCCTGGAACAAAAAGTGGGAGGACTTGGCCCCTGGAGTTAGAACTGGCTCTAGCTTATCTTGATTTTCTTGCATGCACAAATGCCTTTTTATGTAAAGATCCTTTTTTTCCCTTTAACTTAAGAATTGGAAATGTGGCTGCCCTACTTAGAGCCAAGATGCCTGTGAGCAGCCATCTTTAACTCCTACACATACACCCAATTAGAGGGATGTATGCGCGTCCTGGGCCTCCGAGATCCTTTCAATACCCTGTGTTCAGAGAGCTCCCGAGTTATTACATCTAATGACTTCGTCCAGCCAGGACAAAAATGCGAAACATACCTACCCCTTTTCCTAATCCCCACCACAAACACACACATTTCTTTCTCCAGACCCCTCATGTCAAATATTTTAGAATTCCTTCTGCCAAACCTTTGTGAAGCTCTAGAGTGACCAAGGGGACGGTGCCAGTGACATGTGTTGGTTCTGACAGACCATTTTGACCAGCAGCAAAGAGTCCCCAGAATAGTATGAAGCACTAGGTGATTGGGAGCAAGTCATTTGAGCCATTAGGTATCTTGTAGAAGGTAGGATAAATCCTCATCTCTTGCTAGTTGTAGGAAAAGAGATATGTTTTCCCCTACAAAGAGAGTGAAAGGACTAGACCGTTATCAGTTACCATGGCAACTCAGATCCACTACCTGCTTAGTTCATCCTGTCACTATGAAAGACTTGAGGGGAAAAAAAAAAAAAACAACGCTGAGCTTCTCTCTGTTTTTTTGTCAAATATTTTGAAGTGACATTTCACGGCACGAGTCTGAAACACCTTTATAAGAGCAAAAAATGAGAGGAGGACATGAGAGGGAGATAAAGCAGGAATGAGGAGGCTGGGGACGCTGGGGACGGGTTTGAGACAACTGACTGTGGCTGATGTGGTCAATGCCAATAACACAGAGAAGGAAGGAAAAGAAAGCAATAAGTATGTACCAAGTGCCCACCCCATGCCTGGTGCCGTGCTTAATAATGCACACCCTGTGGCCTCTCAGAGCGCTCCATCTGGAAGAGCAAGACAGGTAAACAAGGCGTTCCAGTGGGGGGCGGGCGCCAGGGCATTGGCACAGGGTAGTGTGGGAGCAGGTGGCAGGTGGCGCCTGCACAGGTGTTTGGGGGGATGGGTGGAAGGCAGATTTCCCACAGGAGAAATGCTGGTATGTGGGGAATGCGTAGGGGAGAGCAGGTGAAGAAGTCCTGGGGCGCTCCTGGCTGAGAGAGTGAAACATGAGAGGCCTTAAGGACAGAGACACCTGGACTTGGAGGGTGTGAGGAAGTTCCTTACAGCTGGACTGGACCATGAGAGGGCTTAGGGCAAGGGATAGGCTCGGCTGGAGAAGTCAGCAGGAGCCAAATTGTGACATGGCTTACAAGTCATATTTAATGGTTCGAAATTTATCTGGAAGGCAATGAGGAGCCATTAAAGTGTGTTAAGCAGGTTTGTGACAATCGAAGTCATCCCAGCAGCAGAGTGGAGTAAAATCCTGGGGCCAGTGGTGGTGGAAGGGATGAGGAAGATGCTCTCAAGTCAGCGGTGTGGCTGACTGATTTAGACAAGACCAGCGATGGTGGGGATGGAGTGATATGGATGGAGTCTAGAAATGTTCTGACTTAGAGACAAGAGCACTTATTGTGAACGAAAGAGAGAGAAGTGACCAATGGAGCACACATTGCTGCTGCCACTCACTAAATGGGAGTCAGTGATGGAGGGCAAGGTTTGGGGCCATTTGGTTGGTTATGAAGAAGCCAAGTTGGATGGGCCGTATGTAGCCTTTAGGATGGCACTTGTCAAGCTTTCGTGTGAGACTGCACATAGGTGTGCCCAGAGCTTGAAACAGGTCTCAAGGAATGCTATGAGAATATGACATGACACGGGTATTCTAGAATGAGGTTATGTGTAGACCCCACCATCAAGTGCATAAGAGCAACCACAGCAAAACAATTCAGAGCACCTTTTTACTCTCTGTCTTTAATTAAAACCTGCATAACTTCCACATCCTTCATTACTGCTAGATGCACGTGAGAGACTGGAAGTGGCCCTTAGCCTTGGAAGTAGAAGGAAATTTAATTCCCCTCTTGCTGTTTGCACCAATATCCAGGAACTTAGCTCTTGGGTTAACACTCTCATTCACACTTAGAGAAATTTATAGTGAGACTGCCAAAGGTGACACGTGATGGAGTCCTGTGAGGACGGGGTGTGGCCTGCATGAGTTGTTTCTGGCGGTGGTTGACCCACCCGCTAGAGGATTCCACTGGGATCCTCACATGTGCTCACTTACCCTCTGTTCTCCCTTCCAGCAAGTCCAATGCTGAACTCATTCTCACACACAGACACACGAGATCTTGGTTCCTGCTATTGCAAATGCCAGGGATGCGCATGAAGTCAGAAGATTTGGGCGTGAGAGCCAGCACCACAACTAGCTCATGTGTTAATCTTAAACATGTTGCTTAAATTCTCAGAAAGTTTCCTTCTCCGTATTGCAGGGATAATAGTGACAATAACAATTCTCGCCTCCTGCCTCCCACCGCCCACCAGGTGGTAATGAGGAATAAATAAGACAAGGCCTGGGGAAGAGGAGGGGAACTGGAACAGATGTTAGGGCTTTTCCTATCATAGCATGGGGAGAGCAGCTGGGCTGTGGAAAGAAGAGGAACGAATCCCTCCAACTCCTCCCTGCTGCCCTGCCGTGCACATCTAGTGCTCTCCGGGAGGCATCCCCTCGGAGTAAGCTTGGATCTTCTACAGGAGAGCACCAAGTCTGAGAAGACAGCGTTCCCCATGTGCACAGGAGCGACCACTCCCAGGTGTTCCTTCTCCTAGATAAATAAGCTCTCCTCTGCTTTTCACTGCCTCCACCCTCCAAGGCAGCCTTGAGCACAGTCCACAAATACAGTGACTCAATTTATGTTCCCTCCGGCAGGTAAGTAATAAGTCACTCCTGGAGTAGCAGAAAGAACATGGATCTGGATTCCGACTACCTTGATTCGCCTCTGACATTTACTAGGTGCGCGCTCTTGGATAAATCATTTAACTTCTCGGAGCGTCCACTTCCTCATCTGTAAAACAGAGATAATCCTTCCCAAGCATTGCTGTAGAGATTAGAGATCATTTCAGCAAAGGGCCAAGTGCGGGGCCTAGCACAGAGCAGGCTCTCCTTAAGCAGTAGCTATGTTATTTTATTTCTAATAATTTATACTAATAAAAAAAGAAGAGATTATGCTTCCCCAGGTCCATAGCCCACCCTCCCTCAAACCTGCTATGAATGACTCTGGCTGCATAATAATTTCCCTCAGTCCTAAGGAAAGCATCTGAATTCAGTGGTTATGAAACCAACCAATTAACATCAGAGAGGACTGGGAAAAATTCCTGTCTCTGACTCCAGCCCCGTGACTGCTCAGAAATCTCAGCCAGCATCACTTCAGCCGGCGCCTAGAAGTTACTCCCGCATCTCGGAGCACCCATCCGGGAGCCAGGCCCGGCGGGAGTGGGAGGCCCCTCTGCCGGTGGAGAGGGCAGGAGGCGGGAGCGCTAGAGAGAGATGTCTAGCTGGGCCTTTGCTCCCCAGCGCTCTTCTGTACCCAGTGCTGTGTGAAGGGTAGATGAAGGGTTTTTGGTTTTAATTGGGAAATGCTATCAATTGTCCCAGGCTCATTTAAAAATCCATTAGTATCAGGAAGCGGACAGATTAAGCAATGAGGAAGGGAAAAGAAAAAAGCTGTCAGTGCCCTGCTTTGCAGGGAGAGTACAGCCTGTCTAAGCTTCACCAGCGAGGGCCGTCCTGAATGCTAAGAAGCTGCTAAAGTCAATTTCAAGATGCCGGGGAGGGAGCCGAGGTGTCCGGGCCAATTCCCATGAATTGGGCAAGCTTATTGTTCTAGCAGCTTCCAAAAGCAGTACTGCAGTTATCTACACCACACATTTCAGGTTCCTGCAGCTGTGTGTGGCAGCCTGGCAACTGTGCCACCCAGCTGTAAGCCACATCCACACCCACAAATAGTTACACCCCTCTGTCCTGTTTGCTGAGCTCTCAGCTGGGCCCAGGTACCTTTTCATCCTGGGAGTCGTGAGTCAGGCTTAGGGTCCACAGTGGACCTGAGGCAGACAGGGTGACAGAAATGTGCCAGAAGAGGGATGAGAAGAGAGGGTGAAGGGGAAAAGAAGGAAGACAAAGCAAAAGCCAGCTATGAGGACAAGAATGGAAGAGAGCAATGATACGGCTTGTATCAGTTGCCAAGGGCTGCCGTAACAAAACACCACAAGCTAGGTTGCTTAAAACTATAGAAATTTATGCTTTTATAATTCTGGAGGCTGAAAATCTGAAGTCAAGGTGTCAGCAGGACACTTCTGAAGCCTCTAATGGAGCATCCTTCCTTTCTTCTTCCGGTTTCTGGGAGCCCCAGGTGTTCCATGGCTTGTGGTAGCACCACTCCAATCTCTGCCTCTGTCCCCACATGGCTGTCTTTCCAATGTGTCTGTGTCTGTCTGTTCTGTTCGTATAAGGACACATTATTCTGGATTAGAGTCTACCCTAATCCAGTGTGACCTCATTTGACCTTGATTACATCTGCCAGGACCCTAATTCAGAATAAGGTCATATTCACAGGTACTGGGGGTTAGGACTTCAAACATATCTTTTGGGCAGACACAATCCAACCCATAACCAGCCCTTTAGAAGACTGCTATCTGGTTAATTCAGTCCAGCACTATAGAAGGCCACAGGGAACATGGAAAAGTACTAGTCAGGGATTCAGGGTCACAAACTGAAAAGCCTGCAGAGGCCAGGCAGGTAGGACAATAGGTTGCAGAGTGAGGAAATGGTGGTTGTCCTTTAGCCTGGAGTCGTGGGGACAGCAGTACTGGAGGGCAAAACAACTCAGTTCCAGCCATTGTCACCTTGTGGGACTGAGGCCTAGAGATGCCAGATTCAATGAAGGGCCAGGAATATAGATTACTGTGTAAAATCTCTCAATTTGGTTTAAAACTTAGGCAGCCATTTTTCCACCAAACATGGTGCAAGCCAAACTAAACCCATCTGCAAAAAAGGCAGAGCCATGGGCAGCCAATTTGCCACCTAAGGAATAAAGCCTTAGGTTCAAATCTCGGGCTTGCCACTTGCTATGTGACCTTAGGTAATTTACCTCTGGTCTCTGGGCCACAATCCCCTAATGAGGGGCGAGGTGGTCTTGATCAGCCGACTGTACCGTGGTGAATGGTGGTGAGTGTTCAGAGGTATGGGGTGCCAGGCCCACACTGTGGATGCTTACAGATTAGGTTAAGAAACAAGGCTTATGCCCTGGAGAGTTGACCAGCCTCAGCCAGTTGTTCTGAGCATTACATAAGAGGATCAATTGCAAGCCACTAGAAAGTGCCTGCCCCAGCCTAATGCTGAATAATTATTCTCCTCATGCTTAACTCCCTTCAGGGCTCCTCTCTGAGTGAGGCTGTTTAGCACAGTGGTTAAAAGCATGGATTCTGTATGCAGAGACCTGAGGGAGATACGATCTAGTAGGCAAGAAAGACAGCCATAGAGACAGACAGAAAGCCTGCAATCGGGCTTTGATGCTGCCGACCACAGCAGCTAATCACTAATGTTCTTTGTGATCAGCTAATCGCTAATGCATATGCTACATGTGAGGCGCTGCACCGAGACAGTTTATGGATTACTCGTCCTCAGGCCAACCCTGGGAGGTAGATACTATTATAATCACCCCTATTTCATTAACAAGGAAACAGAGTAGCTAAATTCCAGAGTTTTAGGTAAAATCTCCCAATTCCTTTAAATGTGGCAATGAAATCAAATATTTTTCAAAACATCGTGCAGTCTAAACTAAGTCCCTTGGCAGACTGGGCCCAGCCCATGAGCAGACACTTCACAAACTCTGGGCATGAGCCTGGGGTTCCAGTGTAAGCCTCACCATTTTCTGTGTGACCTTGGGTGAATTGCATAGCCTCTCTGGGCCATGATTGAGAGGTTCCGTAACTTGCCAAGCTCACAGAGCTTATATGCGGCAAAGCCCAGCATTTAAACCCAGGCAGCACGGGGTCACTAAGTTTATTAATTGTACAATCTTCTATAAGTGATTCTGATACTTTTCTAAGACCCTTCTACCAACCAAGCTGCCGAGATCCAGATGGGGCACAGGATGCCAACCGACTTGTGCGGGCTAATATCTTTAACAAACTCCAGTGAAGGACAGTGAGGGTGAAAGTGAATGCCGGAAGGACTGTATAGACTTCTGTAAACACGAGGAGCAAAGAGGCAGGAAGGTCTCTCCCCGGCACCGATTAGTTGGCCTAAGACTGGGTCGTGGAGCTCTTATTTTCCTGTCACATGACAATTTTGATTCACACTTCAAAAATAAGAGGAATCTGGTTTTAATTTAGTCTTAAAAGCTCTTGAGGTGAAAATGAAGCTACCAGTGGTGGTTCATATTTATTTTTAGCAGAAAACCTATTTTTTAAGAAAATGAAATCTGACATAGAATGCCAGCATGTAAAATTGAATCAGCTGGTGTCCATTATGTGCTGCGGAGGCCTAATAGTAATGATGACGGCAGTGCTGGCCACTTTGTTCTAAGACCTTACCTGTGGTCACTGGTCCAAGCTGTACAACAACCCTATGAGGAAACTGAGGCAGCGTGGTGCCAAATAATCTGCTCAAGGTCACAGAGCTCAGCGTGGCAGTCAGGCAGCCTGTCCCCAGGGCCTGCAGGCTTCTCCGTCCTACTGCTCTGCCGTTCAGCCCTGCACACTGCAGGGGTGCCCACGTGAGAAGCAGCTGGTTGCAAACAGAAGCCAGCAGTGGAAGCTGCACCCCATGGTCTGTGATGCAGGGTCTTATCTGAAATCACTGTTAGGCTTTTCTACCTGCAGGAACTTAACACATGTGCATCGTCCGTCCCAACTGACAGTTACAAAGGCCGCCGTTGAAATGCTTCATAGGGTCATTCAAAGGGAAATCCACATCTGCCTCAACGTTTAAATTATAAGTGAGACTATACCAAGTGTTACCCTCCATATTTGGTGAAAACCTGTCCAGCCTTTAGTGTAGTGAGGAGCACACAGACCCGGGTTTCATTGTGTTTGCGTAGACAAAGACAGAGCTGCCTTGACTGATGGGAGATGAGAACCCAGAGCTCAGCAGCCCACGGGACATCTTCAAGGAACCCTGGGCTCTGAGAACCCAGCCAGAGAGCCGTGGGTCTAGCCCCTGGAAACAAGCTTGTCTGCTCCTCTGGGAAAGGGAGAGAATTGTTTTGACCTGTGGCCAGGGAAAAATGACAGCATTCAGAAGTAGGGTGGGCTTAAGAGAGCACGGAGCTGTGATGTGGAGGGAGGGAACAGTAATCTTGGGGCTCTGACCCTCAGGCCAGAGGGTCAGAGAGGTTTCCAGCACCTTCTGAGAGTTGTAACGACTCACCTCAGATTTGCATAGGCACTGCTGGTTCCTGCGTTGTCTGGGACCAAGAATAGGTATTTAATTTGCATGATTAGGCTGAAACTGACAGTGCAAATAATAATACATTAAACATATCTTGTGCTTTATTTTTTTTTACATTTTACTGATAAAATATAACTTTTAAATAAAACATGGAACATAAACATTAAGCTTCTAGAGAGTTGAACTAGAACAGATTTCTCAAGCGTGGTATTATTGACATTTTGGACTGGCTAATTCTTTGTTGTGGGGCTGTCCCGTGTATTGCAGGATGATCAGAAGCATTCCTGGCCTCTACCCACTACATGCCCCCAGCATGCTCCCCCTGTCCCATTTTTAACAATCAAAAATATCCCTAAACAGTGCCGGTTGTCTTCTTGATGGGTTGGAGGAGCAAAATAAATTCCAGTTGAGAACACTGAATTAGATGATTTGAGAGGTACTGTTTAGCTATCGTCCTATGATCCTTATAATATTTTAGATAACTTTGAAATAAAAAGTGTAAATCAGTATATTTTTTGTACTGCTAGACATGTCCTTTGTCTGGATGTGCTGGTTCATAGGTTGAGGTCAAGATCACAGTGGTTTGCTGTCATTCCATTTGCTCTTGGCTACTTGACCTCAAGTCAGTTGCTAAAAAAATTTAGCTACTAGTCCTGCACAGATTGACCACTGTCACCACCTTCTGTTGCTGCAACTCCCTCCTCTCCTCATACCTCTTTTCCCACAATTGTGAAACTAGAAGAAAAATAAAAATAAATGTCAAGTGTCTTGGCTAAGGCAGCATAGCTCACCCAGATGGGTTTTCTCTTATCAAGGAGCATCATTCATTTTTTTTACTTTATATTTTTAAATTGTCTTTTTATCACCAACTTTCTTCAATAATTACTGCTTAATTACTTAATGGCAGCTTAAGACACACATTCTATGTAAGCACGGGGCTTAAGAGTTGCAACTTCATAACCAGATCACAGCCTGTGTTTGAATCCTGGCTCATCCATCCATCCATCCACGAGTTTCAGGATTGGGGGCAAGTTCCTGACATTTTCAGATTCAGTCTTATTATCTACAAAACTGGGAGAGTAATAGTGCCAGCCTCATAGGGTTGTGGTGAGGATTTAATAAAATCCTGTATGTGAAGTGTTTAGCAAAGTGCTATGCATATAGTAAATATTCCATACCCGCTATTACCTCTACCATCATCACCATTATAATGATTTTAATTATCGCTTCATTCCCTTTCCTCCTATTTCAGCTGGAAGTATCTGGAGGTAATGACTTCAGGCAGCCAAGGGATTGCTTAAGGAACTTTTGTAGAAGTAAATATTTTCCAAAGGCAATTAAAAGTTATTTCACCATTGCTTCCAGTCGCTCTGAGATCAACAGTCAAGATATCCCTATAACGTCTACAATGAACTCAGCCAGAACCAGAAGCCAGAAAGTCCCTCAAAATCCCACCCAAATCTCTCTTCCCTTCTTTCTTTCCTTAGGTACCTACATGGGGTCTCCCCAATTCCATTCAGCTTTCCTTTTCCAAAAGTAGCCATCATTTGAAGTGGCTACACTTAAGTATAGAATGATAGGGAGAAAAGATCTTGCTTCCTTGATGACATTTATTTGCTCAGCAAGCAGAAAGCAAAGACCCGCATGGAAGAGGTGAATCTTAGCTGCAGCCAAAGTAACTATTGCCCCTTCATCACCAAATAGAATTAACTCCTTGCTTCCTTGTGTTCAGCATGAGGAAAACAGCACTGTGAGACGTAAGAAGAGTTCAGAAGATTACTAGACATTTTTTTTAATCAGCACAGATTTAACAGTTTACGATGGAGTCTTATGTCTTCCATGCAGGCAGCCAACAATGAAGAGTCTGGGTAATAGCATTTTGGGGGATGTCATTCGTGGGCAGTCATGCTTATACTCTCAGTCTGGAAATGCACAGGCTTGGAGTTTTATCCCAGCTCTGCCATGTACTAGCCATGAGAAAAGGATTGTCAGCTCACACATTTCAAGATATGCTCCTTTCCATTAGCACAGATGGTCTCCATGTTAGCTAGCCTTTGGGGTCCCAGGAGTAGATATCATTAACCCTATTAAACCAAGAGTCAGAGAGGTTGTTAGTTGCTCAAAATTACATAGCATCATGGATCTGAGAGTGACAACTCAAGAAAGTTATCTGACCTGTTGGAGCCTCAGTTTACATAGCTGTATTTCTTCTGAATAGGGTTTCTAACGATTCAGCATATAAACAATGTTGGCAAAGCACTTAGCCCAAAGCTTGGCACTTAATAAATTCTCAATAGAAAGTTATGAAGATAACGATTATTTGTATGATGATAATGATGGTCTATGCAGAACAGTGTACAAAAAGACCCCTGCGCAGCACTTAGGAGACCTGACAGGTCTGAGCTACCAGATGTGTCCCTATTTGTTAAGTTATCTTGAGCTACTGTCTCAACTTCTGCAGCATAATTTCAAGCTCGTATGGAGTAAATATCATCTGCCTCTAATTGCTTATAAAGATAGTAAAGGGTTCAACTGGGTAGAAAGGACCCTTGAAAAGTGTGAAGTACAAGACAGATTTAACTCATTAATGATTTTCTCATTCTTTGCCTGCTGCTGCTGCTGCTGCTGCTGCTGCTGCTGTTCCATTTGATCCTGGCAATGATAGTTGACAGGCTGTTTACCCTGTGAGCTCTTCTAGCCCCTCCCTAGATATGGAGAGATTGCTAGAAACCATCACAGAATGCCTTGACTCTCAAGGCAGAGTCAAGATTAGGACCCGAGCCTCTGACCACCAGTCTAATTTATTTCTTACTCATGGAATAGGAGGGGCCCTACAGAGACTGCTCCCTACCCTTCCTTTGGACCTCGTAGAGAGGCTAGATGTATTGACTAATGGCATTAACAAAATAAGAGGTACCAGATGATTCTGTGTAGCCATTCCCCTTGCTAAATTTACAGAAGTGCTTCTTCAGAGCTATTTGTCTTTTCTTCCTTTTTTAGCTCTTCAGGGTAAAAGAGTGTTCAGAGGCTGACAGCCAGTGATGTGCTTGCTCTGTGCACAGCTCATAAAGCGTGACTGCTTCCAGGAGAGCTGTTTGCACATGCCTAGGAGAGGGCTCAGTCCACTGTCAGAGACAGCTGAGATTGCCTGCAGAATAAATATGCAACTTCTTAAAGATCATTCCTGTATAATAAACAGCTCCCGGATGGAGGCCAGAGCAAGGGGAGTGAGGATTGGGAAGGCCATTTCTATTCCATGAGCTTATAAGGTCCCATTGAGATGGGAGTCAAGTCAATTATAGAGCTGTCAAAGGATGGCGTATCTTCAAAAGCAGATAGACGACAGGTTTGGGGGAGACACTAAAGGTCCAAAGACTTTCACCACTGCTACTCCTCCTTGCAGAGCTCAACCGGAAAAACATAACTATTGCAAGAACTCTTGATATTTCAGGGCCTCCTATACTTTGCAATAGCTGAAGTTAAGTAACCTGAGGAAAGGTTGTACCCACAAACCACTGCCTAATTCAGCATTTGTTTTGGATTGAGGCCACAGGCCATTGCTAGACTGATTACTACAGAAGAGAAGAAAAAATGTATCTAGTATTGGGATTGTTTAGCATTAGAAAGAGAAGGCCAAATGTGAACCTTATAGCTCCTCAGGTATTGAACTCTCAGGGAAAGATGATAAATTTTCAACATGGATCCTTAGAGCATAGCCAAGGCAGACTACGGCAAAATGACCCTACATTAGGAAAGTCAACAGTTCAGTGGTCCAAAATGGAACAGAATGCTCTGTGAGGTAATAAGTTATCCACTAGAAGTGTCCACACAGAATGCTTTACAAGCTGTGTTCTTTGTAGACTGAGGGTTCTACTGAAGTTCCATGAAGTCACAGCATATGCAAGAATTAACCTTGATACTTGGCCCCTAAACAAAAATTATTTTTGGTCAAAATTATCTTTGAAAAATCCCTTAAATTGACTGTAAAATACAATTAATACATGATTTTATTCTTCACAACACTGAACAGTTAAAGCTGGATTGCCTCTGAGAACAATGTTGTCCAAGAATGGATATTCTACGAGTGTGTGTGTGTGTGTGTGTGTGTGTGTACATACATATATATTCCCACTTTAGCATTCATCGATGGATCTTGTCTGCAGTTTTTACTATGGTGTTTGCTTAATGATGATTTCCATGAGCTGTCCCTCTCCCTCATTTATTTATTTATTCTGTATTTATTTATTTAAAAAGGAAAAGAAAATGGCTATCTATAAATACCAGAATCACTTTCAGTGGAGTTAGATGCTTGAGAATTGAAGGAATCACGGCCATTCACGTGTCTCACCTGTGCTCCCTCCGGGGCACCTGCTCTGTGAATGGATGGAGTGACAGACTCAAACAGTGCACAGATCTTGCACATTTTTCATTACATTTGTTCTTTAGTATTTTTATGGCATTTTTAATGGGTTTGTTATTTCAATTTTATTTTTCAACTGCTCACTGCTAATATATAGAAATACAATTGACTTTTGTATATTGACCTTGTACTTTGCAACCTTTTTATCTCACGTATTAATTCTACTACCTTTTAGGATTTTCTATGTATATAATCATGTTGTTTGCAAATAAAGATATTTTTACATCTTGCTTTTGAATCTGTATGACTTTTAGGTGTTTTTCTTGCCTTATTGCACTGACTAGTTCCTCTAATACAATGTTGATAAAAATTGTGAAAGTAGACATCCTAGCCTTGTTCCTGATCTTAAAGAAAGATATTCAGTCTTTCATCATCAATACATTAGTTGCAAAATTTTGTGTAGATATCCTCATTGAGTTGAGAAAAATCCCATCCATTCCTAGATTTCTGAAGTTTTTATCATAAATGAAAATTGAATTTCATCAAAATTTTCCACATCTACTGAAATGTCCACATGGGGTTTCTCCTTTATTTTATTAGTACGGTGAGTTAAATTAATTGATTTTTGTATGTTAAATCTAACCTTGATCTCCTGGAATAAATCACAGTTGTTCATAATATACTATCCTTTTTATATATTACTGGATTTGATTTGCTAATATTTTGGTAAGGATTTTTAACCTATGTTCATGAGAGATATTGGTATATAGTTTTATTTTCTTGTAATGTATTTGCCTGATAACACCGGCTTATAACTTTATTTGAGAAGGATTCTCTTCCTATTTCTAAAGGAGTCTGTGTTAAATTGGTCTTATGTTACCTTAAATGTTAGATAGAATCTGTCAGTAAAGCCATCTGTGCCTGTTCTTTCATGTAAGGAGATTTTTATTTTTAACTCAAATTTTTAATTGACATAGGATTATTTATTTTTCTACTTCTTCTTGGGTCAGTTTTGATCATTTATGTCTTTTGAAGGATTTGTCCATTTTCATTTATCAAATTTATTGCCATAAAATGGTTGATAACATTCCTTTATCATCCTTTCATGATTGTAGGATGTGTAGTGCTATCCTACACATTGGTGATATTGGTATTTTATTTCTTGTATCTTCTTGAGTAATCAAATAGTGACATATCAATGTTATTAATATTTTTGAAGAACTAACTTTTGATTCCATTGATTTTTTTCTGTTTTATGTCCATTTTTAATTTCATAAATTTCTGTACTTACCTTTATATCTTCTTCCTTTTGTTACATTGGGCTTAATTTGATCTTTTTTTCTAATTCTTAAGGTAGAAACCTAGATCCTTGATTTTTAGCTCTTTTTTCCTGTTTCTAACATAACATTGAAAGTTATAAATATTTATCTAAGCATTCATTTATCTGAATCCCACATATATTGATGTTTTATTTTAATTATCACTTATTCAAAATATTTTTTATTTCCCTATTGATTTCTTCTTTAGCCCACAAATTATTTAGAAAAGCATTGTTTAATGTCCAAATACTTGGACTTTCCTGGATAATTTATTACTATTGATCTTCAACCTAATTCCATATTGTCAGAAAACATACTGTGCATAATTTCAGACTTTTTAAATTTGTTGACATTTGTTTGTTGGCCTAACATATCCTAGTAAGCATGTGCCCTTGAAAAAAAATGTATGCTGTGGTTATTAGGTTATATTAATAGCTCTATAAATATCAACCAGATAAAGGTTGACAACAGTGCTCAGATTTTCTATAGCTTTACTAATTTTTGTGTCTAGTTCTACCAATTGCTGAAACATATTAAATCTCCAACTATACTTATGGAATTGTCTTTTTTCCCCTTTAACTCTCTGTAATTTTTTCCTTTGCCTATTTCAAAGATCTATTATTAAATATATATACGTACATAATTGTTATGTCTTCCTAATGAATTGATCCTTTTATTATTATGAAATGTCTCTTCTTATCTTTATTTTATAATCTTTTTTTCACTGATATTAATATAGCTGCCCCAGGGTTCTTATGTTTACTGTATATGCGGTATCTTTCCCATTCGCTTATTTTCATCTTATCTGTGCCTTTTTATCTTATTTTAAATTTTTACTTTATTTTTATTTATTTTTAACTTATTGAGTTTTATCCATTCTGATAATTTCTGCCTTTACATTGAATATTTAATGTAATTTTTATATGATTATGTTTTAGTCTACTATTTCGTTATTTATCTTCAACTTGCCCCCTCTATTTTGGTGTCTTGTTTTGTTTCTATTATGTTATTGTTATCCCTCTTTTCCTAAAAGTTTTGGGTTATTTTAATAATTTTTAGAATTCCATTTTAATTTTTCTCTTGGCTTTTTAGCTACACTTCTTCACATTATTTTTTAGTGGTCATACTAAATCTAATTAATCTTATAAATTAATATAAATCCTTAACTTTTCATAATCTTCTTAAGCTTTATGTATACAACTTCACATGAAGCTTTGCAATCATGTAAATTCATTTATTCTCCTACTTCCATCCACTATGCTATTGTTATATGTATTACATCTGCTTACATAAACCTCCCAGAAGGCAATGCTATCTTTTTCTTTAAGCAGGCACATGTATTATGAATGAGTTAAAAAGAAAAAGACAAAAAAAATAGTCTTTTTTATATTTACACAGATATTTACCACTTCTGGCGATCTTTATTCCTTTCCAGGGATTTGAGTTTCCATCTGGTATCACTTTTGCTGTAGCCTAAAGAAGATTGTGTAGCATTTCTTACAATGCAGGTCTTGCAGCAACAAATTTCCATAGTTTCATTTTACCTAAATAAGTACATTTTGCCTTCATTCTTAAAGAAGTATTTGTGCTGCTTATATAATTCCATTTGTTTTTTTTGTTTGTTTGTTTTTTACTTTAGCTCTTTAAAGATGTTGTCCCAGCCACTTCTGGCCTTTAATCAAATCATTGTTTCCTTATATGTAATGTGTCACTTTTCTCTCCAACTTCTCTCATTTGCCCTTTTCCTTGACTTTTCATGGTCATCGGCACATCCATGCACCTCTGGCCAGTTTCATATTTATTCTGCTTGTAATTTATTGAACACCTTGAATATGTAATTTATATCTTTTGTTAAATTTGGGAAGTTTTTAGAAATTATTTCTTTATGTAGTTTTTATGCCCCATTCTCTAATTTCTCTCCTTTGGGAACTTCAATATCATATGTTAGATTGTTTTATATTATCTAACAGGTCCCTGAGGCTCTGCTCATTTGCTCTCTGTTTTCACATTATACACTAATAAACTGGCTGGAAAAGAATTTTTAAAGCCAATCCCTTTTATAATAGCTTAAAAAAATACCTAAAAATAAATGTAACCAAGGAGGTGAAAGATCTCTACAGTAAAAACTACAAAACACTGATGAAAGAATTTGAGGAGTGCACAAAAAATGAAAGAAATCTCACATTCACAGGCTGGAAGAATTAATATCATTAAAATGAACATACCACCCAAAGCAATCTACATATTCAATGCAATCTCTATTAAAATGCCAATAACATTCTCCACAAGAATACAAAAAGCAATTATAAAACAAAAGACCCCAAGCAGATAAAGCAATACTCATCAAAAAGAATAAAGCTGGAGTCATCACATCACCTCACTTTAAAATATACTAAAGCTATAGTAACCAAACAGCAGATATGGGTCTCAAAACAGACACATAAACTAATGGAGCAGAATAGGGAACCCAGAAATAAATTCACATAATTACAGCCAACTGACTTTTGACAAAATTGCCAAGAATGTACATTGGGAAAAGGATGGCCTCTTCAATACACGGTGTTGAGAAAACTGGATATCTATATGCAGAAGAATGAAATTAGACCTCTACCTCTCACCATATACAAAAATTTACCCAAATTAGATCTACTTGCTTAAATATAAGACCTGAAACCATAAAACTACTAGCAGAAAACATAAGAGAAATGCTTCAGGACATTGGTCTGGGCAAAGATTTTATGGGTAAGACTTCAAAAGCACAGGCAACAAAAGCAAACCACAAACTTTATTGATCTATCTTCAGATTCAGTCTTTCCTCTGTAATTTCCATTCTCCTGTTAAATCTATCCAGTGAATTTTTTAATTTCAGTTATTTTATTTTTGGTTCTAGGATATTAATTTTGTTCTTTTTCATTGTTCCCATAGTTCTGCTGAGATTTTTAGTCTTTTCATTCATTTCAAACACATTTTTGTTTACATCATTAAGGGTAATTATAATAATTCCTTTAAATTTCATGTCTGCTTATTCCAACATCTGGGTCATTTGGGGATTGGTCCCAGTTAATGGTCTTTTCCTTTCAGAATTGGTCACATTTTCATGGGTCTTGTATGTTCAGTATCATTGATATAACGAATGTTAAATATGGAGATTGGATCCTGAAATTTTTCTATAAAAACTGTAGTTTCTTTTTGTTTAGCAAGGACTTAACTTGGTGGGAATTGAATTGCAAATTCTTTTTTGGGTGAGCAGCAGCTCCCATATTGGTTCAAATTTTTATGTTTGTTTTCAATTCATTTTCTTTGAGTTTGTTCCAAGCATGTATATACTTCAGGGTCAGCCAAAGATGGGGGCAGACAGAAATTGGAGATCTCCTTTCTGGAGCTTTCCCTCCTGGAATCATTCCCCCTTTGTTCTACAGTGAGTATGGCTGCCCCAGACTCAGTCCTCTGGTTACCCATGCCACAAAGACAGAGACTTTCCCACTGACACCCCTACTAACTATTCTTCACCAACTGTGCTGGCCCATAGGCCAAAAACAGAAAAAACAGAGAGCACATTCCACACAACGCACCTGACCTAAATTACCCCAGATTCTTCATCCAGATACCAGGTGTCCAGAGTTGAGAAAGCCATTGCACAATGCCCACGAATGGGCCTCTTTGTACAATCTTACTTCAAGTCAAACACTTGCAAAGGTATCAGGAGCAGGTACGTGTTTACTTGCCAGACAGTGTCCCCTGTGCAAGGCCAAACTCACCCACAGAGAATGAGCCCAGGCATGGTCTGGCTGGTCATTATGACAGAAGGTTAGTCAGGACCATATGGCTGCTCTGAACTTAAGCACATTAGAAACATTTAGATTCCCCATCTTGTCTCACAAACGACAAACAAGGCTGACTCATCTTGGTGGGTGTCCTGGGTTTAAGACTTTTAATATTTAAAATGAACTGAAAATAATAATGAGAGAGACTACTATTGAATTTAAAAAGCAGCTTTTATATCTTCCCTATAGATTTCTTTTTTTTTTTTTTTTTATGGAACGCTTCACGAATTTGCGTGACATCCTTGCACAGGGGCCATGCTAATCTTCTCTGTATCGTTCCAATTTTAGTATATGTGCTGCTGAAGAGAGCACTTCCCTATAGATTTCTATAATCACAACTATTTTCTTGGATCAATTTCTTTGGTTTACCTACTTCAAACTAGAGAAAGGGGAAAAGAAAGTCATTTGTGGAAGGTTAATGAAAGCCTCACATAGAACTCAGAGAACGGCCAAATCAGGCTGCAGGGAGAGCAGGGGCCAGGGCATCCCACAGGCCTCAGCAGGAGGCTTCAAGACCCTTTCCATGAGTGTTCTGCCAATAGAGTGACTCCCCAGCAACTCCCAAGTCTGGAGAGAATCCAACTGGCTTATCTGATTTGAGGATGCATCCAAGTTCCACCAAGTCTACAGCGGGTGGGTCTAATAGTAGAAACATGGTGTTGGAGATGGGAAGGGGGCATTTTTCAGAAGAGGGGGACTAATGGACAGATACCCTGGGAGGTGTCTAGAACCCATGTGGGGGCGGAGGGGCCGTTAGGGGAACAGAAGGGCAATTTCAGAGGAGCTGCTTTGGAGGCAGTGTACACACACAAACGAAAAACACTTTTTGTACTCAGTCTCCCAGTCCAACAACAAAAAAATAGATTTTTCCCAACATCTCATTCAGCCATAAGCATATGCAACAGCTGTGCTCACAGTGTCTAGTATGCCTCGTTAACAATCTCTATCAAGCAGGGGAAAAGCACATTAGGAAAGCCAAAGAACTAATTTCCATCCTGGTTGTGTGGTCTTAGATTTAGGGCTTAATCTTTATTTGCCTCAGGTTCCTCATCTATAAAACGGGAAGAGTAATCTTTTCCCACGCAGGATCAGAATTCAGTGGGACAGCAGGGAGCAGGCACAGATGCTGAGAGTGCAGACTTGAGCCTTGGCACCTAGGTTGACCCCTGGTCCTGCCCTGACGTCCTTGGCTGTGAGGCCCCGCACAGGCCTCGTCTCCTCTCAGCTGCACTCTCCACTTCTATGAAACAAGGTCAGGTAAGCCCATTGTGGACTTGGTCAGCATTACGTGATGGAAATAAATCACTGTGCATGATGTCTAATAGTCAGATAGGTTAAAACTGTGGCTAAAAACTGTTTCTAAGTGATAGCGCTTTGAAAATATAAAAAAAATACCTAGAGATGCATACTGTGGGTTTCAGATTATTATTGTCGGCATGGCTGTTGTCATCAGCATCATCACTAATTCGAGGAACCACAGGTTCCAAGGAACCAAGAACAAAGGAAGTATAGCTTTAAAGTGTAGTCTTATCCTTCCTTCTTCAAAAGACTCTTCGTTGCTATCAAGTAAGATAAAAATGCCTCGACTTGACAGACGTGGCTGTCTAGGCTCTGATGACAGTTTTCCAGCCTCGCCTGTCTCTCTTCCTGTCTCCTGTTCCCACCGCCTCCCCAGCTCTACTCTACAGCCCAGGCCCCTGGCTACAGGCCATGCCCCAAACACATTCCATACTTCAAATTTCTGTTCGTTTCTTCTTTCCATTTTCTACTCTTGGAAAGATCCTTTGACCTATCTCTACCTGTTGAAATTCATATTTCGAGTCCAATAAAACCTTCTCCTAGACCTAGGCCCTTTCTGCCGCATGTACTTCCATTCCTATTTGGCTGTCATTTTATTGAGATATTCTATTTAGCTACATACCTGGCCCAACCTCCCACCCCATTACAAGCCCCTTTAGAGCAGAAGGAGAGGTGTGTGTCATAACCATCTTTGTAACCCCTTTGAGCTAGCACAGTGATGGACACACAGGTAGAACACAGTAGTCCTTGGAAAGGAGAGAAGGAAGGAGGGCAGGGGGACAGAAGGAAGGTGTACTGTGAGCTGCCCTCTGTGGAGTGCAGATCTGTGATGATTTTAAGCATTAGCATTATGTTTTAACCAACCGTGCTGCACAGCCCACCAGGAATATCCAGAAATGGAAAAAGGAACTTCTTCCTTTGATTAGAAGCCTCCAGGGAATTTTTAACACTTCCATGCTGTCAGATTGTGAAATCCCAGAAAATCTGAAGCCCTAAGGGACCTAATGATAATTTAATTCAGTATCTCCATATTGAAGATATACAAACTGAGGCCAAGAGAGATTCAACCTCTGTCCCCCAAAGGTATTCAGCAAATAAGCCCCAGGGACCTCTGTGTCTGCCACATCCAGACCATCCCTTCATTGGCTCCTACCTACCATTCCCAGGCTTTGCCTGATTTTTATTTCCCTGGGCTTAACCCCTGGCCCTGCACCCTCAGTTCCCTGCTGGCCCAACCCAGTAGGACAGTGACTCGTTCCAGGGGCTTGTTACTCAGATGAAGAGAGAAGAGAGTGACACCCCAGGAGAATGAGGGTGCCAGCAAAAGGGCGGAGTGAGAGAACAAAGTTAGAGGGAGCACAGTCCACAAGGCTATCCTAATTAATGTCTGACACCAACTGCAAGTTTGGGGGTAGGGTCCCCAAGGCTACCCTCCAGTTTGATGATTCACTAGAAGGACTCACAGAACACACTAAAAGTTATGCTCATGGCTGGGTTTTATCACATGGAAAGGGTACAATTTGTAATCAGCCAAAGGAAGAGACACATGGGGCAGAGTCCAGGAAATTTCCATTGTTCTCTTCCCATGGAGTCATTCATGGACAATGTGACTTTCCCGGCATCAATATATGACAACATTCACAGAGTATTGCCAACCAGGGAAGCTCACCCACACCTCGGTGTCCAGGGTTTTTACTGGGGTTCCATCATATCATTATAGCTGAATGCCCACATAGCTGACCGCAGTCTCCAGCTCCCCTCTAGGTTGAGCTGATACCACATGACCCAAAGATCCTACCCTAAATCACTTTGTTAAGCTATCTGGCATGACTCAACACCCCAGTCAAAGAAAAACAAGAGCACCCTCAGGCATGACATTCTAAGGGCTTAAAGATTACCAGAAGCCAGAGGCAAAGGCAGACCTCTCCTGGTTAAATTCTTGACTAAACAGAGCCCAGCACAGATACTCTTCCTGACCTTCCTTACCCTCGCTTCAGCAAAGCACATCAGGAAATACCTGTGCCTGGGAGTCAGACAGGCTGTGCAGGCTCCACCACTTGTACCTTAGACGTCGGCTTCTAAGTCTCAGTTTTATCCTTTAGAAAATGAAGAAAGAAGAGCTGCTTATCCCTTGTGGTGTTTGTAAGGATCAGAGTTCATACTTTCAACGTATTTAATAGCACGCTAATGGATAGGCACCCAATAAATGAAAGCTCACATTAATAGCCTTCTCCTATTGTTTACTCTCTCTTCCTCCTCTTCCTCCTCCTCCTTTTTCTCCTCCCCGATTCCAATTGTGCTTTGTTTCCTTTTCCAACCTCCCATTGTCTCTCAGGATAGGAGGATGTCACTTCATTGTGCTGTGAATGAGGAAATGACAAATTGAAGGGAACCATATCTTTGCTGCAGCCTCAGGGGACCCTGCCCCCTAGAGATGACACCTGACAGTATGCGTTTAGCAAAGCTAGCTGTCCAGGGCTGGGATGAACAGGACTAACACTTTGTAATAACTCAGCTCCACTCCATGTCTGGTGTAAATTGAAGATGAAAATGTGTTTTCCAAAAATACCCAGGCTGCTGCTGATGTCCGGGCCTGTTTCACCTTCAGTTACACAATAGTCTTGTCTGGGCTTCTCTTCAGGGCTCACATGACTGGGCTCGCATGCCAGACAACTTTTCCGAAGAAAAGCCCTGCACTTCTCCTGGGTGTGAGCAAACAATAAACTCACCATGTAGAGAAAGAGTCTAAGGCACCCTGGAGTAACATTGATCACATTATGAAGCAAAGTCATAGTGAGACCACAGAACTCGCACCATCCCAAATTAGGCTTCTAAGTCTCTCAATGGCTCTCCTGATGCATCTTAGAATTGTTCTGTGGTTTGGGGAAAGGCAAACCTTCCCCAGACCCATATTCCATGATTGAGATAAGCCTTCCATGTACACTTTCTCCAAAAATAACTTCTCCTACCCCCATACTTCTCCCTGACCACACATCCTATTCTTTATAGAACTATAATCATGAAAAAAACAAAACAACAAAACAAAACAAAATTCCTAGTTTAGTGTCTCAGTTTTCAGACTATTAAAAATCTGAGTCACAGATTGTGCCATTTCCTTTCCTTCACCTCTTCCCACAAATGTGGCATTCAGAATGGCCAGTGACAACGGGCCTTCCCGCCTGAGAATCCCGCAGTAAAACTGTGACGTGGTCTCTACAATTAGAGCTGGGTAGGACAATCAAACATTCATGCACCAACTTTGTTTTATCTACAAGGTCCAGAGAGAGAAAGTCACTTCTCCAAGTCATAGACATTCTTAGTGAGCAAGCAGGGTGATTGGTGAAGACTGAACTGAAATGAGCTAAACCAAACATTTTGCTTTCCACGTGTTCAGGCTATTTTTATGCCTGCCCTCTCTTGTTTAACTTCACATTATTCACTCCCTATAAGCACACCCTCCTCCCTTCGTCTATTTTGTAGTCATTCTTTTTCCTCTTTCTCTTCTAGATCGGATACCATCATCTTTTTCAATCTTAAACTTTTTTATTATCACGTCAGAGAAATAGGTCTTCTTCCTTAACTCATTCAATCAAAAGATATTTATTAGGTATCTCCTCCATGCAAGGAGCTAACTATTCTAGGGATTCTGGAAAAAGCAACAAACAAAACAAAAATCTCTGCTCTCATGTAGTTTATATGTTAGTAGTGGAAAGCAAGTGATAAGCAAACAAAAATAGTAAAAACGTATATCGTATCAGATTATAATAAATGTTCTGAAGGAAAAAATGTAAAAAAAGATGACAAAGACCATTGGGACAGAGAGTGCTTGTGGGTTTTGATAGGGCCGTCAAGGAAGCCCTCATTGAAAAGGTCACGAGCTTAGAGAAGGTGGTCGAGGGAGCCTGGTGGATATCCAGACAAAGGTGAACGCAGGCTGGAAGGCTTTGAGGGGCACATGACTAGTGTACCCTGAGAACAACCAGGAGGCTGCTGTGGCTGGAGCAGAGTGAGCAGGAGAGAAGGGGGACTTGGAACAATGGTCAGAGAAGAGGGGAAGGGCCCAGTGTGTAGGGGCTTCAGTAGTAACTGTAGAGTGACCAAGGGATGCAAGCACAAATGAATCATAGTTACAGTACTTTTATTCCAAACATATAGGAAGCCATTGAATACAGTTGAGAAACTACTTGACTTATAGTTTTAAGAATGATTATAGCTACTCCCTGAGAACAGACTCAATAGTAAGGTAGAAGTACAACCAGTGAGGGGTTATTGCTATAAGCCAGTTGAGAGATAACAGTGGCTTGGATAAGGGTAGCATCAGTGAAGGTGATGAGAAGTGGTCAGACTGTGTACATAATTGGTGTAGAGAACAGAAAGAAGGCAGCATTTCTTGATTAATTGTCTATGATTGAATATAGGTTGAGAGAGAAAAGAATGATTCAGAAGTTTTTGAACAACAACTAGAAGGATTAAGTTGCCATGGTCATTTGAGAACAAATGATGATTAATCTCTCTCTGCCTCAGTTTTCTCATCTGCCAAATGGGGAAAATAACTGAAATGATAAGGTGGTTATGAAAGTTAAATGAGTTAATACAAGCAAAATTGTTAGAATTGTGCCTGGTGCATAAAAAACACGTTAGCTACTGTTATCATCTTTTTCCTCCCTTCCCAACATACTCCTTCAGAGAGCTAACCACAGTTAGATATGATCTTGCTTTTTGGTGCTTTTTTTATGTATCCCCTCCACCAAAATGTAAGTTTTATGAGGGCAACAGTCTTATCTGTCAAGTTCATCCCATATCATCAGCTTCTACAACAGTGTTTCAACGTTAGTATATGCTTGGTGACTATTTAATGAGTAGAAGCATGAAAAGGTATAACAGCCAGGCAACCTGGATTTTCCCTTGCATCTCCCTGGACATAAGTACTGTCTGTTTCACATACTCAAGCTTGTCCATTTGTGGCTTGGAAAATTTGGTCACTGCTATTAAGATGGACCAGATAGGTTAGATGGTCCACTCAGAAAGATCTCTCTGTGTGCTGTGCCTTGATGAGGGGAAGATTTCCAGTTAAACACAGCCATCAGCAAGAGCTCCAAGATGCCAAGCACAGCCATCTAGGCCTGCTCCTGCTGAAGCTGAACTCAATGCACGCTGTTGTTCTGTAATTAGCAGAGCTGCTGCCCTGTCCCCATCCCCTGGTTCTGCTGTCAAGGTGTTGCACGTCTCTGGGCTGGCTTTCCATCCCAAGATGGTTTAGCTTGCCGTGCATGGCTGCAGGGAGGCAGGAGAAGGGCAAGGAGCCAATTAGATTGAAATGGAATCTAGTCTTTGGAGGCCCCTTGTCAGAGTGAAGAGCATTGGATGCTCTCAAAGATGACAGATGCTTCTTTATTTGGGCTGATCTCAGAGGTTAGAGGTCATTTGTAAATAAGATTTGCTCCATTTGGTATGGCAAGTCCTGTTCTCTGTGTCTTATATGTATTTTTTGAATCCCTGAGTCTTTTTCCCTGTGTTTTGACATTTTTGCTGCGGGCAAAAAGGCAATTTGGTTGGAAATGAATATTTCAAATGCTTGGGAGCAGCTAAAGTAGCAACCAGTAATTAGACAGGTTCATAATGGCACCAATGACCAGTTCCCATGGTGCTAGAACAACCCAACAGGAAGGGAATATGCAGAACAAATGATGTTATAAATGAAGGAATGAGTAAAGCCTCAATAATTATTTCCACTTATTTTAGCTGGGATATGGGGAAATAAACTAAATTCTATAATATTATTTAGTGTATATTGTTGTTCTAAGTCTTTGTAGAGATGGTATTCCACGGAATGTAATAATCTTCAAGGAAGATCCGAGTCAAACACAGATTTTAATCCAAATTAGGGGATTTTTAACCCATATCAATGGATTCATTAGAATCCATAGACTGTCTGAAATGTGTTTATTTGAATATTTTTAGTTAACAACCACTTATAAAGATAGTACTTCCTATGGGATAGTCATTATTTCAATGTTTTAGAAATATTATCTCATGGAATCTTCACAACCTAGGAGGTAGATATTACTATTATCCCCACACAGAGAAGGTAATTGAGATCCTGAGCGGTTCAGTGGGACTTACAGATGGTAAGTGGCAGAGCTGGGATTCCATCCAAGTATTCTGGATCCAATCAGATGCAAAATGACATGATGGGTCCAGGAGAGAGCCTCGACTGGAGTTGCTTTTTAATTTTGTCTTATAAAGGAGGGCATACTGAAAGGAATCAGGACCATCTCTTAGAATCCTAGAGCAAAGAGAGCAGTCAGTCTTGTAAGAAATTGGAATCAGGGACTGTAAAGTCAAAAGGAGCCTTCACAGCCATCTGCCTGGTCTCTTAGCTCTTTGTGTTTTCTCTGCAAGCTGGGCCCAGGCACCCACTCATCAGCTTGAACGTGGCCCATCATGGGTGACCAGCACAGTGGCACCACCTTCCTCGCCTTTTCCATCTGCCTCTCGCATTTTGTGTCATCAGTCTCCCAGTCATCTGTGACTTTAAAGATAACAGTCACTAGCCTCAATGGACAGAGATTTAAACATTTAATTTTCAGAAGCTTCATTGGAAATCTGGCGGTGCAGTGCAGCAGCCTGTTCAGAATTCCACATCCTTTACACCATGACACCTGTGGCAATGAACCTGGGCCTAGAGGAAGGAAAAGTGTGTGTGTCAGCCCAGGCATGGCAGTTTTGGAGATTTCACAGAACCTGTTTTATGCCTTGAAACCTTATTTTTCCCCGTGATTAAAATCAATATTATAAATCAAGTCAACATTACAATGATGTTCTATGGATGCCTATTATTCAGGAAGTGTTAACATTCCATATGGACAGAGCACCATGGTTCCTGAGTCCCTCAGTGTTCAGACATATCCTCTCTGTCCCATGATTCAAAAAAAGCAAGACGTGTGTATGTGTGTGCACAGTCCCCAAACTATGAAAGCCCAAATGACAACTTTCCACATTTAGACTGTTTTTTATTATATTATAAATATACACACACATACATACTTCTTGGCATCCCCAACTTGTATTCACAACTGGCCTACTTACTACAATCAACTCTCATGCCAATTATCAGTTGAGTACTTTGGCATCAAGCCAATATAACCAACAATAATAAGAAAAGCAATGGGGTGAGTCATGAAGTGAAATAATTTTTGATCGCATGGCTTTGTGAGCAGATATGCAAATCATATGCTTTTCCACTAAAGCCACAATGCTTCCCAAGGCAACATTTCTCTTTGAAAAGCTAAGAACCCGTATGGTGAGACATCCAGGAAGGAGTTTTCGGCATGAGTAAAGGATGGTTTGAGCTCTTTAGGGAGAGAGGGCTATAAACTCAGGGAAAAGCTGCAAATGCAGAAAAAAAGCAAAGGAAACATATTCCAGAGAACTGAGCTGAAATTGTTGAAGTAAGAGGATAGTAATTACAGAATATTTCACATCACACAAGGGTCAGACTTTCTTGCTCAAAGCCTGATTGCAGAGGCTTTTAGGCATATTGACTCATAAGAAAAGTTTTAAGAGAATTGACTTATTTGAAATTCAGTCCAGAGAACCCTGGAACAGAAAAGAGTGCATAAGAAGCTTGTTAAGAGACATATTTTCCAGGATAAGAAACCAGTGTTTTCATTTCAAACTTCATTGCACTTAGATTTTTTAAAAGCCTCTTTAAAAAGAAAGAAAAAAAAATTGCACTGTAGCCTTTACATTTAGCATTTGATTTTTGCTTTCCAATAAATGTTTGCAAAAGCACATATTTGGGCGGATAATTTTTCTCTTCATTTATTTTCATGATTAGTGTTGGTGCTTTTATGGCATACAAAGAGTTTTCATAGCACAATACCAATTCATAACATCACACCAAGGGGAAATAAGGGTTTATATTACATTCGCTAGATTTGCCAGCAGAAAACAATTAGGTTAGGAGTCGCAGCCAGCTCAAGTATATTCAGAGTAGCCATAAAATCACCAATGCCTGGGGAGGAGTTACAGGACATTCCAGAATCTTTCCTCAAGGAGAAATGCAACTTCTTTACTGCCATTTGTTGATGCTGCAGTTTAGCATGTGAAAGGAAGGAAGTTCAACCACTCCAACAGTTCTGTTAGTTTTTCTTGGGATGGCAGAACCATAGATTTTGGAGCCTAAGAGACCTGCATATAAATCCTAACTGGGTCTTTTATCATTTGTTTGAGCTTCAGAAAGTCACTTCACCTTCTAGGACTGGGTTTCTCTATTGTAAAGTGATAATAATAATACCTCCCTTGCAAGGTGATGGGAAGTATTAGAGATAATCTACTCAACAGAAACTGACACATAGGATGGACCAAATAAATGATGGCCATAGTTATTTTATTTTTGATAATGAAGATAATGATGTTTTTAATTAAAGGTTTAAGATCTTTTCAAACAACCTGCTGGCTCTTCACATATGGATCTCTGGAATGCCCTATACGATGCCAGTTCATTGTCATAAATCCCTGTTTTTTAAATAATTCATCTCAATTCAACTCGGCAACTATTCAGCAAGCACTACTGTGGGCACAGCACTAAGGCAAGGCATGCAAACACTAATAATGCATTGGTCTTTGTCCTCCAGGAACTTTAATTTTGCTGTTATTGTACTCAGTGCTCAGTCCCAGTTCAGAGAACTCTGGTGAACTTCAATTCTATTGCGTTCACTTACCTATTCATTTGTTCATTCATCTGTTTATTTAGCAAACATTCCAGTTCCTACCATGTGCCAGCACTGTGGTAGATCTTGAACCCGACACAGTCCCTGTCCTCAAGGAGATCTCTACAGGGGTGCTATGGTTTGTTTTGTCCCTATCAAAACTCGTGTTGGAATTTGGGATCCTCAGTGTGGCAGTGATAGGAAGTGGGGCCTCGTGGGGGGTGTTTGGGCTGTGGGGGCAGATCCCTTAGGAATGGCTTACTGTCGTTCTCGTGGTAGTTAATTAAGTCTTCGCTCTGGTGGGGCCGGATTAGTTCTCGAAAAATGGATTAGTTCCAGAGACAGGGGGTTGTTGTAAAGCCAGGATGGCCCTCAGATTTCCTCCCTTCACGTGTGTGCACTTCCCCTTTGACCTTCTCCACTGTGTTATGATGCAGCATAAAAGCTCTTGCCAGAAGCCAGGGCCATGCCCAAACTTCTCAGCCCACAGAACCATGAGCTAAATAAACCTCATTGCTTTATAAATTACCCAGTCTCAGGTATTCTGTTATAACAACACAAAACAGACTGGGACAAGGCGAAACCAAGTGAACAGGCAATGACAGTGCAGGGTGATTAGTGTTCATAACCTAGTTTAGATTGTGGAAAGAAACGGCACTAGGGATGTTGGTGCACGTACACTCTTCCTGGCCCAAGTTTCCACCTTGAATGCCTTGCTGCTTCCTGCCCTGCAGAGGCAAGACTGTGAATAACAAAAGGCTTAAGAAACCCTCCTTTCTTTCTTTAGTTTCTAGACCAAGTCCTCTCCTTGAGCAATTAGCCCCTGGCTTGCTTCCTCCTTCATCTCAGCCTGGCCCTAGGTGTCCCGCTAAGCTGAGACTCACCAAGCACAGGGTAAATCCAGCCTGTGTTTCCATTCCAGACCCAGCACCCCTCCTTATCCCTTGTGTCTTGTTTTAGGCACATACCAGGGACCTCTTCCTAGAAGCTCGAGTAGGAGATGGTCAGGGTGTGTGACTGGACATTGAAAGAGCTCATTGAATGTCTCAGGGCAGCATGGCCATTTCAGGACCCAGTTCTGAAGTCAGACAGGTGCAGATCTCAACCTGGACCCTGCCTCTGTGAACTGTGGGATTTTAAGGAAGACATTTAACCTCTCTGAGCCCTAGTTTCCTCTTCTGTAATACGAAAATAACAATAGTTTTAGTTTTCAGGGCTCTTGTGAGGATTAAATAAATTCATATTTGCAAAGGGCTTAGCTCAGTGTGTGACATTTGATAAGCTCTCAACCAATTTATGGCTGTTAAAGCAGGTGCTCTCCAAAAATGCTGCACTTTGGAACAAGCTATCCCAAATTCACTGAGGGCTTCAATTTTCAACAGGGGAGGCAGTTCTCAGGGGTCCAGACCTTTTTCTATAGCAAGAGAGGAAAATGAGACAGAAAGAGTGAGTGAACTGCACAAAAAAAGAAAGAGAGGACTGGAGACAAACATATACTCCCCAAAGACCCACTAGGCTTTACGCTCCACCCAGCTAATCAAATTTTAACATTATGTCATTTTTCCTTTGGTTTTTTTTTTTCAGCTTATTATGGGGGTACAAAAGTTCAGGTTACATACGTTGCCCATGTACCGCCTTCTTTTTTTTTTTTTTAAGTTGGAGATATAGTTTAAGTTTATTGTGTATCCCTCTCTAATCCCTCTCTTTCCCTTCTTCTCCAAATATAACTATTCTCCTAAATTTGGTATTAATTTTTTCCATTCATGCTTTTATACTATAGTAAGTACCTATAAGATTCCAATTATATTGTTTTGCATAAATAATATGTAGCATTGTTTTAAGCCTTATAAATGGTATTTATGACAGAAACTCTTAGTTGCCTACTCAATGTTACTTTTTTTTTCTTACAGAACATGTAGTTTATTTGGGGCAACATTCAACTAAAGAACTACATTTCCCACCTCTTCTTGGGGCCATAGGGTCAGGGCAAAGATCACTGGGATAGCCTCCTTAAAGGGATTCAGGTGGCAGGTGTATCTTTTCCTTTCCCTCCCCTTTTCTTTCCTCTTCCTACTTGGATCATGACGGTGGTGGATGAAGCTCCAATAGTCCTTTGGTTCATGACACCACCTTTATGTCAGAAATCAGTAGTGAAGACGAAGGAACAGAAGAAAGATCTGGGTGTCTCATGACCCTGGAGACTCCATAGCAGCCTTGAACTACCTATTTGTAGATCTGGTTTATGTCATAAATACATCTCTATCTTGTTTAAGCCACTTGTTGTTATTGTTTTTGTAGTAGTTGTTGTTAAATGTGGTGGAACCTAACCCTAAACAATCGAGAATCATACTGTGTGTCTCGTCTTCCAAACTGAATTTTTTGCTCATCATTATACCCTTGCTGCCCAGCATTCTGTCTGTTTTACAAGGGAAGTGGAGTGTTTAAAGCACCAATTCTGGAGTTAAACTGGCTCATTCACAGCCTACCACTGCCACTGACAGCTATGGGACCTTTTGGTAATTACTGAAACTTCTCTCCTCATCTATAAAATGGGGGTGCTAATAGTACCCCCATCACAGGGTTATCGTGAGAATTATGTGAGTTAATATTGACATGCAAAATGCTTACAGTAGTATCCACAGCAAAATAATAATTAACCCTTCATGAAACTTATTCACTATTATTTTGCTATTTATTCATGAGAAATAACACCATTTTAACTGCCATATAACATTCCATTTTACAAATATGCTACAATTTGTGTTTTATTCTACTGTGCAATAGACATTTAAGTTGTTTCTATTTTTAACAATTACTAAATGATGGTGCAATGAACATTTCTGACTATTTCTCCTTGTGCACATGTGTGCCAGTTTCTTCAGGATCTCTATCTAGAAGTGGAAATGCTGGGTCTAAGGACATGGGCACTTTCAACCTGGCTCAATAAAGCTAAATTTCTTTCCAAAGTGGTCACAACAATTAGTATATATGAAAGTGCCCATTGCATCTCATCTTCGCCAAATCCCAACTTAATTAGACTTCTCATTTTGTGCCAGTCTGACGCTGTAACAAGGTACCACTTCATCGTTGCTTTAATTCGCCTGTCCCTGATTACTAGTGAAGCTGAAAATAATTTTGTATGATGTGGAGCTATCTGGGTTTCCTCTTCTGCAAACCACCTATTCCTATCATTTCTTATTTTTCTAAGGGGCTGCTTATCTTTTCCTTTTTGAATTTGTATATACAATAGTGTAACAAACATCTCCTCCCAATCTGTGGTTTGCCTGTCCATGTTGCTTAGGGCACAGAAAGGTGAATGTAGTCAGGTTTGTCAATCTTTAGTTATTGCTACCTGTGACTTAAGAGTTCCCTCCCTACCTCAAGGCCATAAGGATATTTTCCAATTTTTTTTTTTAAATTTACCCTCCCCATGAGGGAGGTCTTTAATGCACCTAGAATTGACTTTCTGTGCGTGAAGCAGAAACTATGTGTTGTTGCTGTTGTACGGGCTATCAATGATCTCAGCACTATTTATTGATAGTCTCTCTGTACTGACGTGCAAGGCCATGTCTGCCCCATAACAAGTCCCCATATGTACACAGCTCTGTTGCCTGGCTCTCTGGTGTGAATCATTTGTCTGTTTGCTGTCCTGAAGCCAATACACACCGTCTGAATCTCCGTCTCTAAAGGGCCTTTAATCCATAAAATAATTCAGAAACCTTCGTTTATTGGTAATATGCAGATAAATCAGATTATAGTTAGGACGAATTTTCCCCTAGACAGACAGCTCTTGCAGCATGTTGTAGAACAAGCCTCAGTGGCATAGGAGCACAGAGGAAGGGAGGAATAGGCTTAACGCAAATTTGCCTTTTGCTTCTCTTCTCAATATATACCTGGTGATATTTCAGACTCCAAAACCCATTGGCGCCTTCTGCTGCCAGCAGGGTCTTCTCCACGTGATTCTGCACTCAGCAGGGCCCCACTCCATGCTGCTGAACAGCAACACCATCCGTCTTACTAATGGGCCAAAAGGAAGAAAAGTTGCTTAGATACAATATTTATAGCCTGGATAGGTATGAAGCACTTGTGACAAAGATCATTATATTGGAGATGTAAGATGTCACCGAATCCCCCCATGCACAACTCTAACAAGATTGAGAAAAGTGAAAATAAATTACCCATTCCCCAGATGGAGTGTTATCTCCTTGGCTCCCTCATGAAAAGACAAAACGAAGTTAGTAGGAAGGTGGGGTGGGGAGGGGTAGGGAGTGTAGCTACCTACACGTTAGTTTGCTTTAATCTCAATTTCTTACATCAGAATGATAAGACAAAATACCCCAGAGAGAGAGCTAATTTTGTTTTGAAAATCAGACAACAAAACCCCTGGAACACCCTAAAAATGTTGAAACGGTTGCCTACCCCTCTGGACGCAAGCGTGTATCAGTGGGTCTGCCTCGGCAGCCTCAGTCAGGATTCAATCAGACAGAAACTTGAAAAGAAATGCCCAGTGGTTTTTCTAAACATCCAGGATCTCTTACCAATAATTGAGATTTAACGAGGAGAGGAAAATTAGGCCGCGGAGACTAAGTCTTCAGGAGAGTGTATTTCCTGGAGCCATGTGCAGCCCCCAAGCCTGGGAAGCAGTCTCACCAGGGGACATCACTCTGTCATTTTCCTTCCAGCTCCTGGTGGCTGATTTATCTCTGCGCTGATTGATTTATCTCTGCGCAGCTCCTCCAAGTCTCCAAGGGCCTTTGCCTTTTAAGCCAGAGGAGCACTTAAGTAGTGAAACCTGTTTCTCTACTTTCTTCGCATTTCTTTTTTGACTCTTCCCCTCTCTCTGCCTCTGTGGGTTTATGGTCTCATTACAGGAGATTTTTAGTCATTTTCTCTTTTACAATCTTACAGACCCTCTTCCATTCATCAAATGGTAAAAAACTTTGTTACTATAAGAAATAAGCAGAATAACAACTGCGGTCTGTTATTCTTCAGAAAGATGTACTGGGATCTGTGTGTCCCTATTCAGAAGATAAAATGTGCATATTGCAATAAAGGGAAAAGTATGTGATATTGTCACATTCCAAGGGAACTTCTCTGTCCAGAAATATGCTTGCTTGTAGTCTAATGAGTCTTATAATAACCAGAGAGCCCTTTTAGAGTCTCAAGGGATGCAAGAAAGTTGTGAAGGGCTGTTATCGAGAGCCCAGGGTTCCTGCCCTGAAGAGCCCGATCTTTGCCCATCTGTACCAGCCCAGGGGTCCTAGACTCAGGGGTCCTACCGCAGCGGAAGAGCTAGAAGCAGTGTGCGTCACATCGAAAAGTCGTTTGGAACATATGGAGGCCTTTTGAGAAACTTATTGTTCTATTACTCTAATATAAGACAGAAAGTAATAAAGATGAGAGGGTTCCATTATTTCTTTGGAAGCGTGAGAATGTCCAGCCCAAAGAAAATATGAGAGAATAACTCAACCCAAAGAGATGAATGAAAATTCTCCATCTCTGAACAGAAAAAGGATCAGCCACTTAGCAATTATGTGCTCAGAGATCACTTACCTTTTAAAGAGAGTTAAGGCTGCCATTTGAGGAGGAAGTTATCTGCCCTCTGGAAAGGCCTGTGAGCAGGGTCAGTCATCCTCTTGACTTCACATCAGTCAACGTGCTAATAAACCTGAGGGAAAGTGCTAGAGACGTATATAGCCCTAACAACCACCTGGTACAAATCCCTCATTTTATAGAGGAAGGAAGTAGGGTCCAGGGAGCGTGATGACTTGCCCACAGCCACACAGCTGGTTAGTGGGACGTAGGAGCCAGATGTCCTGGTTCGGCTTACCCTGCCTTTTAAGATCTAGATGAAATACACTTGAACATCCAACCCGTACCCTAATGAAAACCCAGTGCCACTGCCCCCACAACTGCTGCAATTCCTGTGGGATTTATGTTTCTCCCAGTCATCTCTGGTTCTGACTTCCAATATTTGGTATATTTCCCATTCTCTACTCTTTGTTTTAGCTTCTCCTCTTGGCATTGAGCCAAATATGTGGACAGCCTCTTTTTCTTCTAGACCTCTATTCTCAATCAAATCATACCTTTCCTAGTTGGCAACTCTGTCTGGTAAACTTTTACTAACAATTGTAAAGTAATATGGAAGGACATTATATCATATTACAATATTATATATTTTTCTAAGTGAATATTTGACTTAAAAAAAAAAAGTCCTCTGCCCTTTTCTGCCAACACAGGCACCAACCTGCTTGCATTTTAATCTCAATTTCTTGTGCTTTTGCCCACTAATTCTCCCTCCTTCTCCTTCTTCCTTTTCTTTCCCCCCTTATTTCTTGTCCCCTTGCCTTTCACTCCAAATGCTGATGAAGAGTATATTCCTCCACTAAGGAAACTCTGGAGGTGGCTATTCTAATATCAGGCTTTCTCACCCCACTTCACAAATCTGCCCCCACACTCTTTGTGCTAAACCAGGTGCCTAGTCCATTTGACCTTGAGGAAGCTGCTCCCAAATTTCCCGGGTCCTGCTCTCTGCCTGCCCTGACTCGGCTTTTCCCAGGTGTATTAGTCAGCGTGTAACTCCCGTAGGGGACCATACAAATGTCTGAGTGCGGTGAACCAAGCCAGTCAATGGGTGCTATTGTCTTTTAATTGCTTTCAGCCCCACGGACTATGAACAACTCTTTTTCACCTCTCAGCTCAGCACTGATTTATTCAGTTTCTGTGAGCAATTTATTTACTTTTAATTAGACCCAACTTAATTATTTTGTCAGTAAAACAAAACAAAAGAATCGATAAAACAAATTTTTAAATGAAATCGCATTTCTGCCTAGAGGGATAGTAAAAATGAAATTATGCATCTTATTTTACCTGTCTCTTACAAAGGAAAGATGGCCTGCCTTGTCTTTTTATTTCCCAAGATCTTTTGACTTTCATTAGGAAGATACCTGGGAAATCAGGCTTGGAATAAAGGGGGAAAAAAAGGGAAACGGTAGTTGTAGTTTTCAATGGAGAGCAGATAGATGAGTGTGTAGGGCAGTGTTTCTCTAGATGTGCTGTTTGGCAACCCTTACTTTAGCATGGCCTGGGGGCTGGTTGAGAGTGCAGATTTCCCAGGCCCATTTCCAGAGCTTCTGATTCAGGGGGCCTGATGTGGGGTCAAGAGGTGAAGATTCTTACTTGTCTATTCTTGCACTTTGTGGATCCTGCCTGCCTCTGGCTGCCCAGTTCCGATTCAGTAATCGCCACTTCTACTTCTCCAGGATGCTGGCCTTGTCCTTCTCGGTCATCAATATTTTCTTTCATCTCTAAAACCTTCTGGTGCTTGCTGTATGACATTTGCTCGACTCCCCATTGATAGCCCATCCGGTTACCTTTCCATATGTGTATAGCTCACTTCCCCAACCCCTTTATTAGGTCAGGAACTCTGCATCGCTGCTCTTCCTCTCTGCACGTCACCTAGTAACCTGCTTTTAGCTCTGGGCTCCCTGCGCTACACCAGTGTGAACAGCCTTTCAGAGCCCAAAGGTCCCTCTTGTCATCAAAGAATTCACAACTTCTGCTTGCAAGTAGCTATAATTTTAGTATTCGTGGATTGAGAAAATTATATTATTTCAAATTTTACCATGAAATCAGTAATGCCTTTGAATAAATTTGCAATATATCGATCTAAACAGTATGCTTAAAAATAGTGGCTCCCATATGTATGAAGCACATAATGGGTTCCGTCTACAGACTACATCAGGAGCACATATGAATTCTCTGACATGGTGCCGTCAGTAGCCTACCTCAGGGCAACGTGTCAGGGCCAGGGTTTAGGGGCAGCTCTCTGGCCTCAAATTTGGAGTGAGGCACCCAAATAGAAGGGTGTCAGTGTTTGGAAATTATGGAATACATTTTTCAGTTAACAAACCAGTAATGACAGGTCCAACTATACCCTATTGCCATAAAATTATTCCAGTAGACCTCACTGGATTAGTGCTATACCCAACTCTCTGAAGAAATGTCATTTAATCTGGGACCTGGAGAGATAGTGATCTCTAAATATTCTGTTAGAAAGACAAATATTGCACGTTCTCACCCTTACAGCAGAGCGAAAAAAGTTAATCTCATGGAAGTAGAGAGTAGAATGGAAAGAGTGATCAATGAGTACAAATATATAGTTAGATAGAAGTCTAGTGTTCAATAGCACAGTACGATGATGACAGTTTACAACAGTATGTTGTATATTATAAAATACCTAGAACAGAAGACTTTAAATATTCCCAACACAAAGAAATGATAAATATTTGAAGTGATGGATATCCTAAATACCTTGATTTAATCATTGCGCTTTGTATACATGTATCAAAATATCACATGTACTCCATAAATATGTATAATTATTATGTATCATTTTAAAATGTTTTAATAAAAAGATTCTATGTGCTTCCCACGTAGCTTAGCCTCCCCTGCAGTTGGGATGAGGCCATGAAAGTAGTTCTGGACATTAGAATACGAGCAAAGCAGTGTAGTTCACTCCTGGGTCCCTGTGTGGCTATGTTCAAAGCCACATGGTGAGATAGGAGGTGGAGGGAGCCTGGATCCCAGCGTCATTGGATGGAGGAGAGTCACCTACACCTGCAAAGTTTTCGTGGGTTGTTCTAAGCCACTGAGATTTGGGGCTTTATTTGTTTTTACAGCATAGCTTAGCCTACCTTGACTAAGACGCTAGGCAAAGAGTGAAGAAAGAGCTTTTAAAGGGAAGGAACTACTAAATGCCTACAGGGGTGTGGTGGGGAGAGAGAGAGAGAACACTCGCATGCTTGAGGTAGAGATGCCAAATAAGCAATGGGATACTCTGACGTGAAGCCCATGAGAGAGGTCTGAGCTCCACATACACCAAATGGGAGACCAGCTTGCCAGGTAACTAGTGATACCCTAAACTCTCATGAATTTGGGAGGATGATGAGGTATATAACATGGTAGAGTAGAAATATCTTCTTGTCTGTTTAACACATATTCATCCTTGAAAATCTATTAGGAGGCACTTATGGGCTGGGGAGCTAAGAGAAAACCAATCAGAGCATCAGCGCAAGGACTAGCGATGGAGGTTAAGCAAGGCAGGCTGACGATGCCACGGCACGTCATCCCCTTCCATCATTCCCTTCCCACAAAGGCTCATTCTGTAGGATTTCACTTGTCATGAGCTTTAATTATCTTCTACAGAATGGTATCCTTTGATTAATGTTATTTAAGGCGATGCTATTTCTTTCTCCCTCTCCCCTCCCTTTCCCACTCTTTGTAGCAGGGGACAACAATCCCCATCCCCACCCTGCATGCGTTCTTACTCAATATTTCTTCCTCTCTAGAGGAAGTCAGCATGTGGCATCCTAACTATAAGACAAGTTTTGTAGTCTGTGAATGAGCCACAATTCCAGCTCTTGCTCTTCCCCTGGGGAAGGACAGAGCACTTTCTGGTACTTCTAAGAACTGACTACAGACAAACCTGTTGTGATTTGTCTTTTGCCAGTGGGATTTATGCCAGTTGGTGAATATATATTAATATTTATTCCTAGGAGTGTGTGTTTTTCTGTTTGGTGTTTGGTTTTGTGGTTGTTTGTTTGTATTGTTTTGTTTTGTTTGAGACAAAGTCTCACTCTGTTGCCCAGGCTAGAGTGCCATGGCATCAGCCTAGCTCACAGCAACCTCAAACTCCTGGGCTCAAGCAATCCTCCTGCCTCAGCCTCCCAAGTAGCTGGGACTACAGGCATGCGCCACCATGCCCGGCTAATTTTTTCTGTATATTTTTAGTTGTCCAGCTCATTTCTTTCTATTTTTAGTAGAGACGGGGTCTTGCTCTTGCTCAGGCTGGTCTCGAACTCCTGAACTCAAATGATCCGCCTGCCTCGGCCTCGCAGAGTGCTAGGATTACAGGCGTGAGCCACCGCGCCCTGCCAGGAGCGTGTGTTTAAAATCTGTCAGCTGCACTAACATAAGCTCAGGTGGAGAGGGATGTGTGTAGATTTTACTCACCTGGTACAAACAAGGGTTCAGTAAGTATTTGTTGATTCAGTGAACAACTAGTTTTTTGACCCCCTAACTGTGAAAATGGAATTTGCTAAAGATGGGGTTTATTTGGGTTTATTAAAATGAAAACGAAAGGAACTGGAGACTCCCGTGGCTGAGTGCAATGCAGATGAGGATTCTGAATGCCAGCCTTCCCCGAGTGTCTCGCCTCTCCGAACCCCACTGCAGAGTAAGGTCTCCCCTTGGACTAGTCCTTTCCCACCAGGCCTTGCTGAGCTTTCCTGGGGAGGTCCCAGAACTAGAAAACTTATTGAGAGTCTTTCAAGTGGTGATTTCTGATTTCTGGCATATGTTTCTGTGACCACATGGACTTTCTTGAATCTAAGATGCCATCAGTTTAATAATACTTTGAGTGTGCAAAAATAAATAAATAAATAAACACTACCATATCAATTGTGTGAAGTAATCGAGGCTCAAAATATTAAAGTGTGAAAAAAAATGACGTCTTGGATTCTAGTAAATATAGCTTTTATTGAAAGGGAGAAGGAAGACATTACAGGCTCCGGAGAGAAATCATCCTATTCCCCCGACATTTGTTTCTTCATCTGTACATGGGTTTGTGTCAAATCAGTGAAAGACTAACAAAAGCAATGGCCATTTCCTCAAGCAAATCCAATCAAAATAAGTAGAAAAAAACAAAATGAATAAGAAATTGATAATGAGATTGCTTTGTTGCAAATCCTTCCTTGATCTACTAGAAGGCTTGCAAAATGGATAGGAGTCTGGTTCACCGAAATTTTTACTGAATTGAAAGTTGATGAAAAACCTGTAGCCATTGTTTTGACCCCTCTGGGGGCGGGGGGTGGGGAGTACTTTGCAAACCATGTTATCAGCCTGTCCTGCCTTAGTAGGTGGGCCTCCAATAAGGGAAATGACTGATGCTTTCTGGGTGAGTGTTGACCTTTCTGACCCTGGTTCCCAGAACGACAAATAGAGACCTAGAAGACGTAGTGCAGTGTTGTCATAATGGACCCACAGTTTTTATTTTAATAAAAATAGTTCTTGTTATTGCCTATTACAAAAAATAACAAGACTGTCAAACCCCTTCATTTTGGATATCAATGCTTTAGCACAAAGCCAAAGTTAATGCTTTTGAGAAGTGAGTTGACTTAAAGTAAAATAAGTTCCATTTACTAAAACAAATGCTATTTGGATGTGGTAGAAATTGGGAAGGGGATTCAACGATGATTGCAGTTTGAGGAAAACTGATAGAACTGATTGATTTGAGGACATGCTAAGTCCAGACCATTTCTTCCAAGGTGGTTATTGTTTGTTAACTAAGTGTCTAGTAGGAATTATTTTTTGTGATTTGCACATTTACACACTTTATCCTCAAGGTAGAGTGTTTCAAAAACTCCTGTGTTGGGCCTGGCGTGGTGGCTCACGCCTGTAATCCTAACACTCTGGGAGGACGAGGTGGGAGGATCGCTCAAGGTCAGGAGTTTGAGACCAGCCTGAGCAAGAGCAAGTGTCTACTAAAAATAGAAGGAAATTAGCCAGACAACTAAAAACATATATAGAAAATTAGCCAGGCATGGTGGTGCATGCCTGTAGTCCCAGCTACTTGGGAGGCTGAGGCAGGAGGATTGCTTGAGCCCAGGAGTTTGAGGTTGCTGTGAGCTAAGCTGACACCACAGCACTCTAGCTTGGGCAACAGAGTGAGACTCTGTCTCCAAAACATAAAAATGAAAACTGTGTTTAATTGAAAGCCAAAGTCAACAGGTTTGCTGTGGCCACAGGAGGCTTGCAAACGTGGTGTCTTCTTCCTAGCATGCTCACTCACAGAAACACACGCACCATGCACAGCTCTCCTCCCAGCCACCACTCTCTCATTTCTCTATCTCAGCTCAAGCCTCACCTGAAGACAAGGTCACATTTCTCTATAATGTGATCTCACTGTACCCTGCTCTCCTTTGTGATGTTAATAAAAATTAGAGGGGGCCATTTTTTTGGACTGAGTTCCTGCACTAAGCCCCAACAGACCAGACTAAAAATCAAAGTGGAGTCACTCATACTAAAGTTCTATGTCACCAAACTGAAACTAAGTAGTTTTCTGACCTTGCAAAAAATCAGGAGAGAGGGATAATAGCCAAATTTCCCAAACAGGCCAGTTTCGATCAGCATAATGAAGTTCCCTCTGCCCTTAATCCTTACAACAAACAGTAACCTAAAGTAACCATCAGTTATTTTTCTATTGTTTCTCTGTTCTGGCCTTACGAGGAAAGTACCTTAGAAATGACCAATCCATTTTTTGTTCCTTGTTTCTGCTTTCTTCAGCCCTTTCTGTCTATAAAACCAATTTCCTCTGTTCAGCTCATTGGAACACTTGTTCTATTTTATAGAATATGTTGCCCAATTCTAGAATTGCAAATAAAGCCAATTAAAATCTTTAAACTAAACCTGTTGTGATTTGTCTTTTGACAGTGGGATTTATGCCAGTTGGTGAATATATATTAATATTTACTTCTAGGAGAGTGTTTTTTAAATCTCTTAGCTGTACTAATGTAAGCTCGGGTGGAGAGGAAATGTGTGTGTAGATTTTACTTACCTGGTACAAACAAGGGTTCAATAAGTATTTGTCGATTCAGTGATCAACTAGTTGTTTGACTCCCCTAACTGTGAAAATGGAACTTGCCAAAGGTGGGGTTTATTTGGGTTCATTAAAATGAAAAAGAAATGAACTGGAGTCCATTGGAAATGTGGGCCAGGGAGGGTGGAGAAAATGTATGGGAAAGAGAAACAAGATTCCTGAGAAAATTGTAGTTGACACAGTATGTTAAGCCATGGTCTACCATGTAGAATTGTCCCTGACCATCTAGAAGACATTCTGCCCCGAGGACAATAAGGGTAGTGCTTGAGAGGATCACCACTTCTAGCCAGAGTTGATTTGAGTGTAATTAGCACAACTAGGCAACCAAGTTTATTTTTAGTGGGAGGTGCCATTTCGGTAAAACTATAATGAGATACTTTACAACTAAAAGGACCTTGGGGAGTTGGTTTAGGCTCCTCCCTACAGTTTCTGAAACCAGTAATAAACCACACCTCAGATAAAGGATTGCACAATCCCCTTTGTTTCCTGCTCCACTGCTGGGAAGAAATACTTTATCTGGAGGAGAGAAGGGGCGGAGTGTTAGAGAGCCGCTTTCTGGCCCCCAGTTTGTGTCCCTCCACTCCCTCTTTAAGTACTTTGGCCTGAATAAGTGACATCCTGTCACTTCCCTGCCTAAAACTCTTCAGGACTCCTTCTTGCTTTCAGCATAGTAGCCTCACCAGGCCCTCTGACCTGGTCTGTCTCTCCAGCCTCAACTATTTTTTTTTTTTTTTTGAGACAGAGTCTCGCTCTGCTGCCTGGACTAGAGTGCCGTGGCATCAGCCTAGCTCACAGCAACCTCAAACTCCTGGGCTCAAGCAATCCTCCTGCCTCAGCCTCCTGAGTAGCTGGGACTACAGGGCATGTGCCACCATGCCCGGCTAACTTTTTCTATATATTTTTAGTTGTCCAGCTAATTTCTTTCTATTTTTAGTAGAGACGGGGTCTCGCTCTTGCTCAGGCTGGTCTCGAACTCCTGAACTCAAAAGATCCGCCCACCTTGGCCTCCCAGAGTGCTAGAATTACAGGCGTGAGCCACCGCGCCCGGCCCAGCCTCAACTTTTGCCCGTCTTCATCCCCCCAGTTCCCTGTACTTTACAGAGTAACTTTCTGTTTCTGGAACTGGTTCCTCCACCTGGAGTACCCTTCGCCAATCTCTCTACCTAACTAACTCTTAATATGTTTCTTCAGGTAACTGTTTAAATAAATGTTCCTTTTTCCAGGAAACCTTTCCTGACTCTGCCACTGTGTGTGTATGTGTGTGTGTATGTGTGTACATATATACATATACATTTTTTTTCTGTATCATTGAGACATCTTGCCCTTTACCACTAAATACTTAAAGGAGGATTTCCTAAGAACAAGAACATTTTTGTATGTGACCACCATATAATCATCAAAATCAGGAAAATAGACATTATTAAAATACCATGACCCAATCTGCAGCTCATATTCAAATTTTGCACATTGCCCAGTAATACCTTTATATAATATCTATTTTATCTCCCCCGAGTCCAGGATTCAACACAGGATCACACATTACATTTAGTTTTCACATATTTTTACCTTCCTTTAATCATAAACAGTTCCTCTGCCTTTCTTTGACCTTTTCCACTTGAAAAACACAGGCTACTTATTCTGTAGAGTAACCCTCAATTTGAGGTTTTTTTTAATGTTTCTACCACTGAAGTGACTGGTGTTTTTCTCAGTACATCACATCAGGAGGCACAAGGTGTCAGCTTATCCCAATATGGGTGACACTTGCTTTGATCTCTTGGGTACGGTGGTGTCTGTCAGATTTCTCCACTACAAAGTGATTCGTTTGAATCATTGTAATTAATAATATTGGGGGAGGATATCTTGAAAACTACGGAAATATATAGTTCCTCATCAAATTTTCATCTACTAATTTGGCATCCATGTTACATCTGCTTTATTTTTAAGGAAGCTTATTTTACATTGTTAAAAAAGAAAACTAAAAATTATGACAAATAGTCTTTTAAAGTACCCCACCTACATCCGCCATATCAATCCAATCTCTTCATTAAAGATAATCTTGCCACCTAAAAGTGAGAGAATTCTGATATGTGTGATGTTAGCCAAGGCAAGATTTCTCATTTGCATTTTCAACTCTATTTGTGAATTATCTTTTCATTTCCTTTTTCTTTGCATTAAAAAACATCCACGAAGGGAGCATATTTTTTATAATGAAAAAGAAGATACAGGATATTATTTCTGGCTTGCTAAATGTCATCATATTGCTTTTAGTCACGTTATGATAGACATCGTAATTGCATTTATTTTTTTCATGCTTGCTACAAGGGCTTACTTAGGCTCTGAAGAGCTTCCCACAGCCTTGGGGTCTGTGGATTGAAAATCATTTGGATTGATTAAAGCCATGAGGAGAATTATGATGCAAATCAGATCATACGGGCATCCAGAAGATAAAATATTATCATTTAAAGTAGAAATAAAACTTTTTCCTAAGCGATCATATTTACAATTACAGACTGGGCTGTTCATGGTAAGACTAATAATACTCGACATTCTCTCATCCACTTATTCAAAAGAAAATCATCCTATGAGCCTACTAAGTGAGAAGGCCCATTATACCCAAATTCTAACTTTACAAAGTGTATCTTTGAATAATACCCTTCTGGGTTTTTAAGCAAAATTTGGCCAAAAGGAACTTTCAGAGTTTCCTTGTAGGTTCCATTAAAAGTGCTTAGAAACTGAAACATCGTAGACAAAGCAGCACTCCTTTGCCATCTGGGAAGAGTGTCCGCTTGACCAAGTGCTTGGTTTAAGAATCTACCAAATGGAGTGGAGAGAAAAGAAGGGATCCCCCATCCCCATCCCCAGCCAACCAGATCAGAAAAAGCCATGGAATGAGAGTAGCATAGCCCAGTCCCCTCAGGCCCAAATTTCCTAGGAAAGGGCCTGTCTCCTCTAGTCCATGTAATCACTCTCATTTGAGGTACTGACCCCACATGAGTTTCTCCAAAATGTCATCAGTATCAGAAAATTTGAGAGCCAAAGAAAAACCTAAAGAATAAATACCTTCCCCTTTGTTTCAAGACATGTCCCAACATATTTTTATGTACTGTCCAAATTGTTCCTCACAAAAATCTCGTGAAAAAAAGTATAGTAAGAATAGTTTTCCTTGGCCGGGTGCAGTGGCTCACGCCTGTAAGCCTAGCACTCGGGGAGGCCGAGGCAGGAGGATCGTTTGACCTCAGGAGTTCAAGACCAGCCTGAGCAAGAGCAAGACCCCATCTCTACTAAAAACAATAGAAAGAAATTATATGGACAGCTAAAAATACATAGAGAAAAAATTAGCCGGGCATGGTGGTACATGCCTGTAGTCCCAGCTACTCAGGAGGCTGAGGCAGAAGGATTGCTTGAGCCCAGGAGCTGGAGGTTGCTGTGAGCTAGGCTGATGCCACAGCACTCTAGCCCGGGCAACAGAGTGAGACTCTGTCTCAAAAAAAAAAGGGGGGGGATAGTTTTCCTCATTTCAGGGTGAAAAAACTGAGAAGAGACAGTTCAGCATTAGGAATGTTCCAGAACTAGAATTCTGATCTCCAGAGTCACAGCCCACTAGGCCATCCTCTAGCATTTCTCTGACAGCCCCAGCTAGGCCGTCAACACCTTCCAGCCCACTTACATGCTTCCATGACGCTTACCACAGTGTGAGTTCTATGGTCATTGACATGATTGTTTGATTGACGTCTCTCACCCTAGATTCTGAACGTGTGGCTCACAGGGATCGAGCCTACTTTCCTCACACCATAGCCCAGTGTCTACCCTGCATGGATGGGAGCCTGTGAACAGGCCAACCACAGTGACTTCACGTGTCTGTTTTCGGACCTTAGCCTGCTGCCAGGAATGGCCCTCTCAGTGGACTCCTCTTGGCACCGGTGGCAGTGGCGGGTCAGAGAGGGGTCCCCACAGTCTCCATCGGAAACCACACCCCTGCTCTCTCCAGAGAAGGGGAGGCGGAGCTACAACCTGACACGGCAGCGGGTCGTGTTCCCCAACAACAGCACCTTCCACCAGGATTGGGAAAAGGTCTCCAAGAGCTACCTTGGCAACAGAATCTGCACGACCAAGTATACCCTCTTCACCTTCCTGCCCCGGAATCTCTATGAGCAGTTTCACAGGTACAGACCCGCTTGTTCAGACAACACACATTTTAATCAAGTATTTAAATGAACTGAGAGCCACCCTTTTCCTTTAATATCCAAATGCATGCACTGTAAGAAGTTTTTGTCATTCATTCATTCATTCCACAAATATTTATTAGCTTCTACTCTGTTTCAGGCCGTGTGTTGGGTGCTAGGAATAGATGAGAAACAGAAAGAGAGAGAGAGAGAGAGAGAGAGACTGTCCTCATTGAGTGTATGTCTAGTGAAAGAGACAGACATTAATTTTTAAATAATATAAATTGATATAAAATTATAACTAGAATAGATACTTCCAAGGAGAGGTATATGGTGTTAATATAGTGAATAATAGGGAAATCTGGTCTAGTTGAGGAAGTCAGGAAATTGAAGTATAACCTGAAAGAAGAGAATGTATTAACTGGGTGAAAAGGGGCAGGGAGAAGCCAGAAAGGGGAGCCAGGAAAATGTTCCTGCAGACCTTTGCACAGAACTGCATGTGCAAAGGCACTGTGGCAAGGGAGAACAAGATGCACTTTAAAAACTTAACATAAAACACTCTTTTGAGATAATATATGGGATCATTTTTAATTAAAGGTCAAAATATGTGCTTATATATCATCCTAAATTTTGTAATTATTATTATAAGTTACCATTTATTGAGCAACTAATATGCTCCAGAACCCTCTACTATGTACCTAGCAAATATATACCATGTAATATTTATTTATTTATTTTTGAGACAAACTCTCCCTCTGTCACCAGAGCTAGAGTGCCATGGCATCAGCCTAGCTCACATTAACCTCAAACCCCTGGACTCAAGCGATCTTCCTGCCTCAGCCTCCCGAGTAGCTGGGACTACAGGCATGCATGCCGCCATGCCTGGCTAATTTTTCTATTTTTAGTAGAGATGAGGTCTCACTCTTGCTCAGGCCGGTCTCAAACTCCTGACCTCAAGCTATCCTCCCGCCTTGGCCTCCCAGAGTGCTAGGATTACAGGTGTGAGCCACCGTGTCCAGCAATACCATGTAATATTTATAAGATCCCTTTAAGGAAGGTAGTTCTATCCCCATTTTACACAAGAGGAAATAAGCTCAGGAAGGTCACAAAACTATTAAACAATAGGAAAAGAGTTTAAATATAGATCAGTTGGGCTTCAAAGCACTTTCCGGAATGTTTGAGGTGACATTGAAAGAAGAGCGTCATTTTATTAGGTAGGAGCCAACAGTGGGGAAGAATTAGAGGAGAGGGTGTATTTTTCTTCTCCATGGATTTTACACACACCGTGCTTTGCCCCTTCCAGATGGGCTAACCTCTATTTCCTGTTCCTGGTGATTCTGAACTGGATACCCTCCATGGAAGTCTTCCACAGGGAAATCACCATGCTACCACTGGTCATTGTCCTGTTCATCATCATGGTCAAAGACGGTGTAGAGGACTTCAAGAGACACCGCTTTGATAAGGAGATAAACTGTTCCAACATTCGAATATATGAAAGGTAAGAGAAATCATCTCTCTGTGTTCTCTTGTGCAAACAGGTAATGCAAACTCACCAGCATGGTTAAAGGATTGGTCTCTTTTCTTATATTTCCTTAAATTCATTTAATTCAGTGATTCTCAACTGGGGGCAGTTTTGACCCTAGTGGTCATTTGGTAATGTCTGAAGACATTTCTGGTTGTCATACTGGGACGAAGGGTGCTCCTGGCATCTAGTGGGTAGAAGCTGGGTGCTGCCAGACATCCTACAACATACAACGCAGCCTCCCCAGGGAAGAATCATTACCCAGTCGAAAATGTCAATATGCTGAGGTTAAGAAACCTTGTTTTAACTTGTGTAAACACTCATATTATTAAGCACAAGGATGTTACATTATTAAGGAGTGGGTTGCAAAGCTCAAGAATTAAACTCTAGGATGACTGAATCATCTCAGGAGACTAAGTTCAGGAGAAACTCTTTGAAGGATGTCAAGCAATGTCTCCCAAACAAGAAAGTCTATGCCATCTTTAAAGCCTCTGAGTTTCCTGGGTAAAGATAATCCTTTCTTTTAAAACTTAACCAGGTAGGTTTTAGGACCCAGAGTTAGTACACCTGTTCGTGGCTGCCTGGGGTGGAAAAGGAAGATACCTGTGGGTGACGTCGTTCTACATTCCAACAGGTGGAGTCTCAAAGAAGTAAAAGGAAGTGGCCAGGTGGATACGCACCTGTTCTCTGTAAGCTCCTTCCTTGTCACATTTCTCCCCTGCTGTTTGTGTGCTGGCTTTTCATTTTTCGTTTCCTTTTGAAAGAAGACAGAAAAATTGTCAGCAGAGAAGCCAAGTAAAAGATGAGAATTAAAGTATGAGAATTAAAGAGACAGGATTGAGCAGAGATGAGAAAGGAAGGGAGGAAATGGCAGAAAAGGAAAGAAGACAAGAAACGAGTGGTGGTGTCCAATCTGCCCTTTGAAGGAAAGTCCCAGAAAGAGAACCCCAACAGACTTCACTGTGGGAATCAAATTAAGACCAGCAAGTACACCGTGTTGTCCTTCATCCCCAAGAACATCTTTGAGCAGCTACACCGGTTTGCCAATCTCTATTTTGTGGGCATTGCGATGCTGAATTTCGTCCCCGAGGTCAATGCTTTCCAGCCTGTGGTGAGCATGATACCGATCTGTGCCATCCTGGCAGTCACTGCCATCAAGGATGCGTGGGAAGACCTCCGGAGGTTCAGATCGGATAAGCTCATCAACAACCAAGAGTGCCTCTTCTACAGCAGGTAAGGCACAAACTCCAGGGAGACTCGCTGGCCCAGCTCAGTCCTTCCTGTGGCTGCTACCACTGCAGCTACTGCTTGTAAAGGAATGGAGTAGGAGAGATCATTATTTTATCTCAGGGAAGCTGTTCGATTTTTTACAGTGAGGATTACTGTCTAAAATTCAAAACCAAAAAAAAAAAAAAAAAGCATTGAGTCTGTCTTTTAAAATTCGGAGGTTTTTATTATGTGGTTCTTTACTGTTTCAAATTTGTCCAGCATTTAAGAATTTTACATGAATTCTCATCCCTTGTTAGTCCAGTGTAGCCACACGCACGTTCGAACGTGTTTGGGGACACTGGGAGGGAAAAGGCATCTCTGCTTTTAAGGGGAGCAGTGGAGTGTAGGGCAGGAGCCACACTGCCTGGGTGGAACACGATTTCCACCTCTTCCTAACTGCATGATCTCAGGCAAGTGAAGTAAATTCTCTCAGCTTCATTTTGTCATTCTTAGAACGGGGGGTGTTCGTGGGAATTGCACAAGGTAATCCTTAAAAGATGCTTAGTACTACACCTGAGATAAATGCTCAGTAAATGCAACCCACGATTGGTTTATTTTTAGAATCTAAAATTCATATTTTCTTCATCATTAAGCCTGTCCTTGAGGGTTCCCTCCGATGTTGTCCCAACCAAAGCAAAGACTGCATCCCACCTGTCTTGTCACCTTATTGAATGTAATTTTATATATGCCGTTGTTCCGCAAAGGTTCCATTGAGCAAATGATCAAACTGAACCCATGGCTGCGGTCCTGATTAGAATGAAAGGTATTTGCTTTAAGCTGTGCACTCCGGCCATTTAGGGACAGCTTACTTCTAGGGAAGAGTTCCCTTCCCAGGAGGAATGAAAGGTGACCAAGTTGGAGCTGGCAGCCGAAAGGGTTTATGAACCAAACTCTGCTTGGAAAGCTGTAGCCAGGGGAAGCCTCCCAGGAGTACCTAATAGAAGGACTTGACCGTCTGTAAAGAACCCCTACAAGAAACACCATGCTTGTCCCTCAGCGGCAAATGAGTCTCTGGCCGCTTTGCTTGGAGGGCCACAATTGCACATCTAGAAAAGTTAGTCTGAAGGGTATTTTTTCTTTAGCTAGATCTAATTGTCTTGAATGTTGTGAGCAGGTTGGACACCCAGAGTTAAGATTTAATCTTTCCTCACCTTTAAATAAGAAAATTATCAAGAGGGGAAGAAATGACTGCTGGGGTGTGATGACTTTCTTTGAAGAAGAGATTTTTTTTAAGAAAACATTGTTTTTCTTTTGGCACCGATACACCATCACTTTTTGTTTTCCACCTTTCTCCTTTGTTGTTTTTTTCATAGAAGATCCAGAGCGCCCGGCCAGGAAGCTGGTTCCTTGGGGAGGAATGCGTGTGTGGGCCTTAATGAGGCCGATCCTGTTCTCCCCGCTCTGCCAGAACATCTTACTATAATGGACCTGTTATTGGGAATAATCTCAGTGTGTATCAGACCACAGGCTCTCCTGTGCTGGGAGCTGGCTGGACCCAGGCCAGGCTGTTGTTCTGTTCTCAGAGTAGCTTCCAAGGAACGTTAGGAAAGCTGAGGTGATAATGATCTCAGAGAAAGAGACATTAGTCCACCAGCTCACTGGCAGGAAGGGCCATAAAGAGTTTCCCTGGCAGTATTTCCCAAAGTATATTCAGAAGAATAACAGTGACAAAGAAATGTTCTCTGAAAAAAGATACCCATGGCCAAAAACTGAATGCCAGCCCTCCTGACCCATGGTCCATAAAAGACTAAGGAAAGATACACAGGAAAAAAAAATCGATTAATCTTTAACTAATTCAGTATTGCTCCAAACTTACTGGGACTTGGAAATTTTTTTTAATACCTAAGTTTGAGAAATTTTACTTTTTCAAATATAGAAAAACAATTGGCTACAGGGGCCAGATAGATAATTAAATGAAATGAATATTTTTTAAAAGCAATATTACTCATGTACTTATAAATGGCAAATGACACTTGGCGTCGGTGTTGGGATGCAGTAGGGAATGGTGGGGACTGTGGCAAACTGGGGAGGCACAGCTGGCCGCTCAGGCTCTGCTAGCTGTTATCATGTGGAAATATAGGCCTAGTGCTGCCAGATTATCTGAGATTTATTAGGGCACCTAGATATTAATATTTTTATTTTTATTTGAAATAACCTGATTTTAACTGATTTTATATTGGTTGGCAACTGATGTAATTTTCTCAAACGCTTCGGACCTATTTTATTTGACCTAAGGTTCTATTTTGCCTGTGAGCACCCTAATTTGCAAACTTGACTTTAAACTATCCTAGAAATCTGCAGTCTCTGCAAAAGAGGGTTCTTCTTTTGAAGTGTGTCCTCAATATGGGAACCTCTTTGGGCAGAAAGAGAGTGTGACCTTGAGATGAGAATGCAAGCCTGGAAGCCAGAGGCCGGCACTCTAGGCCCAGATCTACAACTGCCTATTCATGGCTTAGGAAAGTCGCTTAAATCTCTGGATCTCAGTTTCCACTTTTGCAAAATTTGGAAGTCAGACAAGATCTTGTCCTGTGAGATGCACTATGAAAGAAGAGAACCCACGGCCAAATAAATTTGCACATTAATACATTACAGATTCCGGGACCACCCTCAGGAAGTAGCCTATCCAATTTTGTTTAACTCAGCTGTGTCAGTTGAGAGGTTCTCTGCTGCAAGTAGTAGAAACCTCCACTCAAACAGGTTTAAACAACCAAGAGACTCTATTGGCTTAAGTCACTTCAAGTGTCCTAAGGTGGGCAGGTGATCAGCATGGTTCAATCAGTGTTCTAGATCCAGCTCTCGCAGTTCTTTAAATTCAGCTCCTCTCTGTCATCTTAACTCCCAGGCAGACTTCCCTCATGGCAACAAGATAGCTGCAGCAGCTCCAGCCCTCACATCTACATGTGCTAATTCACAAAGGGGAAAAGAAAGATACTTTTGATAGTCCTCTCCAAAGGTCAAGAAAGCTCACTCTTTAGATCTTCCTCACATCTCAGTGGCCCCCAGTTGGTCACATGCCCATCCCTGAACCAACCCCTCGGGGCAGGGGATGGGATTGTGCTAATTCGATTATACCTGAGCCACAATCCCCACCCACAGAGCCTAGCAAGAAGTCAGCTTCCCTGAAAGCATATGAGCCATTTAGGGAAGATGAAAACCCAATGGAAAAATGAAATAGTTTCCAAGAGAAGGGGAAACAGATGTTGGAGAGGCCACCTCCATGTCTTCAACGCTACCATTTTAAAATATTTTTGAGCCTTGACTAGTTATAAATTGGTTTCCACATATTAACAGGAATATACACACTTTGGGACATACCATACTATACGTCCCTAAAGCTCTTCCAACTCATTGACTCTATGAAAGACTCCCGCATAGAAAGCTGGGAAATTCTAGATAAGCGTAGTTATTATCTTAACTGATCAATGCTAAAGGGCATATCCTCTTGCCAAATATCAGTGACACACGACGTACGTCAGCAAAGAATACAAGATCTGAGAGGATAATTTTTCTTTTTCTGAGAAGCAACACAAAAGCTTGTATCTCACACACTGGCTTTACCCATTTTATCCATTTCATCTCAGATTTATGCATTTGAGAAACTGATGCTCTTTGTTTTTCATTTGTGTGCAATTGAGTACTAGAGCCCTAAGAGTTTTGCTCGTGACCTAATCCCATGCATCATCCAGCCTAGACTTGTTTATACTGTGAGAAAAATCTCTTTTTGCAAACAGCAGAAGACTTGTTAACAGAATTACCATCCTGTTAGAGCATTTTCTTTTAATATAGCAACTGTGCTTGTGGTCTAAAGGTGACCCATTAATCAGATTTATGGAATGACTTCGAGGAGAGATTAGCTTCAGAATTGTATTAGTTTAGTTTCTCCCAGGGCTCAGTTTAATGAATCTAGAAACCATACCCAGCCAAGAGATTTGTATTTTTCCATCCAGCTTAGTAAATCTTCATTTGTATTCAGAAAACATGCAGTATGAGGAGAGGGATGGGAACCAAGGGAAGCCAGGGTGGGTTTTGTCCCCATATTGTAGTGAAACAAAAGCCTTCCAGAGTTGCAGCAGCCGGTCACTCACTTACTCATCTGTTTAGCAAATATTAATCCAGGACTTAGTGTGTGCACTGCCACGGCAGACTCTGTGTGCCCTGAGGGGACTCTCAGTCCAGGGGTCATGAGGAATTTATAAATAGCTACAGTGTCCCATGTGCTTTGGTAGCCCATATTCAAAGGGACACAGGAATACAGAGGATGCAGTGACTTGTCTGCCACCAAGAAACACCAAGGCTGAAGAAAGCCTTCCCTGAAGAGGTGAAATTTGGGGAAGGCACGGAAGGAGGAGCCACATTTAGCCAGGCAGAAGGGACACATTTCAGCTCACAGCTTACGCACATGTCAATGAAAAGTTGCATGTGTGGCTTGTGTTGGTATCAGAAAGACCAGGACCAAGTAATGTCAGAAATTTAGGGAAAAAATTATCCAGATCAGAATTTTTAAAAATCTGACTTTTTACCAAGACTTGGAGAGTCTCTCTTCTGCAAGTCAGGTGGCTATAACATAAAAATAACTTTATGTGCTGCGGGAGAACAGCCAGGCTCTGACAACATGGCACTGGGGGCTTGGTCTGCCCTGCGACCTATTCCTATTCTTGTCTATGAGTTGCCTTTTGTGCCTGTGTCCTCAGGAAAACCTGCCAATGAGGAAACCAGAGGTCCCAATCTTGGTTGTATCACTAATGAACTGTATGACTTAAATGAAGCCACTTAAGCAGTCAGAGCCCCATGTTTTCTCATCTTTAAATAGTAATCATAATCCCTCTCCGGTATATTTTGTGAAAAGATGTGCAGATGACACACAAGAGGGCTTGAAAACAATGGAGCAATGGAAACAAACTGCAGAATACGATGCCCCAGGAGGGGGCGGAAAGCAGTCTCAGCAGTGATCTTCCCGGATGCTTGGCATGGAGGGCTTTGACGTGGGACCCGGGCATCTCAGAGCTGCCACTTACCAAATGTGTGGCCACATGTAGTTATTTGATCACTTAAGCCTCCATTTCAACATCTATAAAATGAGGACAATCCTAGCAGGGTCACGTGGATCCGATGAGATCATCCTTGTAAATCGCTTAAGTGCCTACACCAGAAGTAGCGCTAAGTAATATTTTCAAATTTCCAATCATCTCAACTCTAATTTTTTCAATGCCAGTCCCAGCCTGAGCCTTCATCCTTCCTGCTATGTGCCCCACGCATACAAGGGAGAAATTGCTAGTTTTATTGGTGAAAGCCAAGGACATTCACTGAGCCTCATTTACCAGTGGACAGGGTTACAATGGTTTAAAAGCAAAAACCTAAGCTCTGCTCTCTCATTTGTGTCTCCCGTTCTCTGTGTCAGGATTTTAAAATCTGAATTCAGGAAACTTCTCTGGAATCTGCCCCTCTTTTTCCTCTCCCTATCCACAGCACACCTGAGCACACCCCCACCAAGATTCAGATTCAGAAAAGGGATGTAGGTGGTTTCATCCAGCCCAGAGCCTAAGCCGCTTGGTCCAACCCAACTTCTAACATAGAGGGTGCATTAGAATATCATGTTTGTGCAGCTGTAACAAAGCAGCTATTTGGTCCCTGCTCTTCTATTATTTCCTCTGAATAACAGCTCTCTGAGAAACTCCCAAAAGGAGATGAGGTGATTGACAGCGCAGAATTTAAGCTTTGCCAAAGCCATCCTAACATCACAATACAATCATAAACCTACCTTTGCCCTAAGTCTATATCCTGGGGTTGCTATAGGTGTTAAATGAGCTAATGCATGGAAAATGCCTAGCTTAGTGCCTGGCATTCAGTAGCACTCAGAAAATGTTAGCTAAAATACTGCTAAGGAGAGTTCTATATCCTTGGTGATCAGAAGTCACCATGAGCTTGGCCCAAGGGGAGTAAGAATGAATGACCACTGCCGGGAGTTTGGAATGGCAGGAGAGAAGACAAACATCTTTAACCAGAGAATTTGACTCCAAGCTCTAATAACACAGCAAAATGAGCCTTGGGGAAAACTCTGAAAAATGCACACCGCAGAGAATCATGTGAAGCATGGCTATGAAAAATGTCACGGCTGGAGTTTACAGACCAGCAGACCGTTGTGTCCAGCCCCCAGGTCTTTGCTGTGCATTTGGCACCAGCAAAGCGGGCTCCTCTCTGAAGTATCAATTTTGCAAGTGCCCGTGCTACTCCCACTGCCTCGCCCTGTGCTCACAGAAGGCCATAAACCATTTGGGCCAATTCTGCTTGTCATTTCAGGAGAGAATGCATTATGTCCTCCCCCAAACTCAGTGGGTGGGAGAGTCATAAAACAAGAATTCAAGTGTCCCTGAAGCTCTGCACTCTTGTCACCAGGCATGATTTGTGCTTCAGTGGGTGAGGATTTACAGGGTCTGTTTTGACATTAAGGAGCTCAAAATTCCAAAAGGGGAGGCTCCTGTTCTCAACCCAGCCTCTGCTAGGTTCACATCACCTTCTCTGAGCCCCCATGCGCTTTGAGCCTCATTCCCAAACAGAACCACCAGGCCACGTTGAGCCACGGCACCCCCACGCTGTCACTCATGTGTCCTTGTAAACACACCTGTGTGACCTTGTGCAAATTAATCTTTCTGAGCCACAGTTTCCTCATCTATAAAATAGGGATAATAATTATAATAAAAGCTATTCCATCATAAGGCAGCTAAATGCTCATGTAGGTTAAGTTCTGGGTTCATTGTAACCACCCAGTACATGTAAGCTAATAACACAGGATCATATCATCATTAGACGTTTCCACTAGGGTGTCCATTACAAAAAAAGATAGATTAGATGTCAAAATGTCTAAAGGTTAGGAAAAGCTTTCTTTCTACTGCCCTGTGTTCAAGACAAATCTACCAAGAATCTACAAATAAATATTTACTGAACACGCCCGATGTGCTAGACATCATACTCGACCTATAGTTATAGGTACATAATTATAAGACCCAGGATTACCCCAGCCCTTAGCAAGCTTCTTCTAAGCTTCTTCTAAACTTCTAAAGCTTTACATAGTTTAAAATAGGGGATACATGAAACAGTTAGGAAAGAGGACCATAAGATGAAAGGAAATGTGGCAAAAAGATGCACACCGTGGATGTCCCAGTGCCCAGGAGTGAAAATAGAAAGGCAGCAATTGGATTTTCAGAGGGTAGAGGAAGAACATTTCAGGCGGCATTGTATGCCTTTCAGTACCCTCAGGCTGCTTCTGCATGACCTGTGGCCATGACCTTGTGGACAACACCTGTGATTTCTGTGTCCTCTGAAGCATGGTGTTTCCATGGCCATCACTGCTTGGTGACACATTCTGTGCTCAGTTCTGCTTTCCGTATGTGGCGGCCACACAGTGAAAGAGGTCAGGGTGGGCTACTCCCAGACCTGGGGCTTCAGCAACCTCCCAGTATAAAGAACTTTCTACTGTACCAATGTTACCCAAAGGCACCGGGCCTCACGATATATCAGATATGGTAAATATCAGTCATGTCCCCCAGTAGATCCAGCCCAGCCAGGGGTCCTGGTCCCCTTCTGCTCCTCTGACCTCAGCTGTTCCCTCCTGGTGCTTCCCTGGGCCCTCCAAGTCCAAACACCCCCTGCCCCCACATCCGTGGTCTACAGCAGATGGGCAGGGCAGGGGGCAAAGAATAGCCACATGGGGAGAACCCAGTACACCCGTGGCCCTCTGCCCCAGGCCCAGGCTGTCTTTAATGGAACTCCTTCAGCTGCTATTCCATTTCCTGGGGCCAGGTCGGGGGCTGAGGCCTCACTCCTCTCTCTCCCTCCTACTCCCTCTTGCCAGCCTCTTCCTCCAGCCAAGACGTCCCACACCTCATTTATACCAGCTAATGAAACAGCCTTCGCAGTCTCTAGTTCACTGTCTCCACGGCAGCCATCCCGTCTGCTGCAAGCCAATAATAACTGCAATGACAGTAATAGCAGCGGTAAATGCCATTTGCAGCAAGATTATTAGGCACTTTTCATACGGTATCATAACTCTCACTACAACCTGTGGGTTTATCCCATTTAGTAGATGAATACACTGGAGAGTGGGAAGTTAAGGAGCAGGTTCAAGGTCACACTACATGTACGCGCTAGTTCCAGGTTTCAATTGCAGTTCACCTGATTCCAAAGCGCTTAACCACTCCACAGCACTGCCTCGACCTCAACACACCGCTGCCCCAACAAGGGGCATCGCGAATCTTCCTGAATCAGCCCCCGGGCCCTTGGTTCTCCTCCTGGGAGCCATGAAGAGGGCGAGGCTCCAGCCTGAGCCTTGTTACTGTGCAGCCCGGCCGGCTACTCCCCTTCTCACAGCCACAGCTTCCTCATCTGAACAGTGGGGGTTGAACTGGACAGGTACCAAATCCCCTCCAGCCTGGATTTTCAGAATACATATTTCTGAGAATTTGTCTCAGTAGCCAGAGTTTTCAATCTACCGAGCTCGGATCCCTCTTTTCTGGGCTTGGGGGAACGGTTTGGATTTTAGAGCTTCTTATGTTTGCAGGGTATTGTGTACCTGGGCTCAGGCCATAAAAGGTAATCATGAGCATAAAATAGCATGAAGAAGAAAAGAGGCCTGCGGATGGTGGTTAGCTTTCACTAGAACAAGAGCAATCTTTATTTTCATGGTTACCATTATCATAAAAGCCTGCTTTTATTGAGTACTTACTAAGGGCAAAGTCCTGAGCTCAGTTCCTTACAGGCGTCATAACACCAATCCTTTCAACAACCCTCTGAGGCAAGTGCACTTAGTGCCTTCAACTAACAGATGAAGAAACAGAGGTTCTGAGAGGTTACGTGATTTGCCCCAAGTCACACCGGTCATAAGCAGGGAAGCTGGGATTCAAACCCTTTCTTAATCCCTACACAGCTGTCATTCTCTGGGGCATTCCACTCCCTACCCTCTACCCCCCGAACCCCACCATCCAGACTAGGACGCTGAGCACTCTGGGCCTGGCATTCCGGCCTCCCAAAGGACAGCGCAAGTGAATAGCAAGTACCATGAGACAACTAACCCTCCTGACAAATCCCCTCTGCTCTAGTGCCCTGCAATTCTTTTCATAAAACCCAGACAACTTGAGAAATGGAGCCTTAAGCATCCTCTCCCCCTTCGTTTCCCCTCTGTCACCTGCTCCCCCATGGCATCCAGGCAGCTTCAAACCTCTCTTGCTGTTTGTTTACCTCTTAATAAGCCCTATCTCCTCTCGGAAAGCCGTTTAGCGCTGTACCACTTAATTTCTCCTCCAGGCAGAATCTGCCAGATGGAGCCCTCGTCCCAAGCCATGTTGATTTGTCTTATTTTTAAACAGCAGTAAACATCGCATGACACTGAAATAGCAGTCGGTTCCCAGGTGTGGACTCATTGAGCAGGGGGACAATCCAGAGTGTGTGGACGCGTCCACCTGGGGCAGCTGTTCCAAACAGGCTGAACTAACGGGGGAATGACTTCCCCAGGAGGCTCCCAGCCAGCTGCTGGTCGTGTCTGGGCATCACTCAGTGCAAGAACGTGCTGCTTTTCCGCTTCGGCTGGATTCAGCCAGCCCTCACCTCCCCTGGCTGCACCCCCTTGGGCCACGCATCCCTGGCTTTTCCGCAGACATGCTTTTGACAGTCGAGCAGACAAGTGGACCCCAAAGAATCTGGAGACAGGCACAAAGTGACCCAGTACAAGAAGGCAATGTCCCTGAGGCCTCCCTGCTTTATCCCTAAAATCCCTATAAAATTTCCTTTGATTCCATAACATAACTATTTTTAGGTTACTATAAATGTCATTCTTCAAATTTTGTACCAGGTGAATTACTAAACTATGTCCTTCAAAAAAATCTTTTTTTAAAACAAACACACCAAAGTTATGTGGATCCCATAGCTTCAGTATTTCTAGACACCCAGCAGGGTCTCCCGGACGTCCGTGTGCTTTTGTGTGAGGAGCACGGCCCCAAAGAGGGACAGTCTGTCTCAGGGAGGGCAAGTCTATGGCAGGGACTGAGAGTGTTCCTTTACTGCTGCATGTCATCCTAAAAAAGAGAGGATTACATCCAAAGGGAAGACAGGCAATTATTACCAGCAGTGACCTCCTGGGATCCAAGATATAATATTAATATAAAGGAGACAGAGGCTAGTCTGCCTCACAGCTTGTGGGTGGCTCCATTGACCTTGTGATCCTACATCATAATGGGATTCGACAAGACGATGATCCAGCTCCACTCACAGAAGGGACTGTTCATAAAACTACATATACCATAAGCTCATCTCCATAGCTCTCCATCTTCCAGCACCTTCATAACCCACATCCCATAATAAGCAGTGGCGTCTTTTATTAGAAAGGGGAAGAATGAGATTCTTGAATTCTTGTCTTTGAGATGCCTGTGTTTGCAGATACCAGCCTACTAACATTTGCCAAAACCTTCAGAACCAATGTGCTCTTGAAGTGTTGGCCATTAGGATATTGCTCAAAGGTGTTCTCTCCCTAAATCCAATCTCAAATACTGGGTAGAATGCTGAGATTGTAGCAAGCAACTGATATCCTATGTTCCCAAAAGCGTTATCCAATGGGATACAAAAGCCAAAGGAGGAAAAGAAGGGGGGATGCAGACGAGTGATAATTCCTTGTTCCTTGGGGGAATTTTGCTGTAATAGTTAATATTCCCTTTTTTAAAAGCACTCTCTCAAAAAGAAAAAAAAAAGAAAAGCAATAGAAAATCAGTCCCTCCTTCACTCTATGAGATTTCTTTTCTCATAGTGAGTATGAACCGTGCCAGTACAAAGGAGCCTTGTGCTTGGATATGTAACAAGTGTTCTCAGGGCTGCTTTGAAGGAAAAAAAAAAAATCATTCCCAGCCCAGAGACCATAAAGCTTTTGACAGTTACAACGGCAATCTTAGTGGAGGAGTATCCACCCTAAATATACACATAAACAAATAGATTTTTACATAAACAAACGTATTTCCAAAATGACACAGAGAAACAAATCTGGGGTGACTTCCCCTATTCTTCATGCAAAAATGAAGAGATTGGGCAGAGCAGAAGCACAGAATGAGCTGATGGAGTGAAAAGTGCTTGGAAACCTGTTATGTGCTTTTGAACATAAGGAGGAATTATTATTAAAATGCTACAGATGCGTTTTCTCCAAAATTCTCAGAGGTGGTCTCCATAGCCATGTGGATGATATTGTCCATGGATTGATTTAGCTGTGGCTGCTGCACTCACCTCCCAGAGCCATGGGGCACTGCCGTGGAACTCTGTGGTTCTTCCGTGTCACAAGGCTGCTCCCCGGTTCTCATGTCCCTGTTTATTTTATAGACTCTGATCAGGTCCTACCTTGGCCTTCCAAATGGAAGCACCTTTATTTCAGGGGGCTGGGGGGGTCCTCTGGGAGGATCTTTTATGACCAGGAAGGTGGGATCTTTGGAAGACTCCTCTGGGGATCTCCAGAGGGTCCAGAGGAAGGGAGGAAGATAGCAAACCCCTCATCCGGATCACGGACTTTTGTGAAGTCAAAGCAGAAAAGTGGAATTCTATTCACATCTCTTTCTCTGTTGGAAGCCTGGACTAGTCATGCCCAGGGCGGCTCAGATTCCAACAGAAACAGAAACAATAACATGCCCAGAGGCATCGGTGGAGAAGCATAGCACGGGGAAGCCTCCCGCTCCAGGCCTGGCTGTGTTCAGAGGTGCCTGGCCTCGAGCCAGCTGGGCTCCATTGAAAAGACCACCTGTGGAATACTGGTTTCGTTCTGAATCCCACATTTAAAGAGGGACATTTCCAAATACAGATGTAGAAGACCCCATACCTTCAGGACAGATCTGGAGACTGTGTCACACAAGAAATAAATGAGGGCACCAGGAAGGTTAAATTTGGCTTGACATGTCCAAAGGCTTCATGGAACCCCCAGTGAATGCCTTAAAATATTTAAAGAATGACCATATTAGCTGGAGGAGCAGAACCATTTAAGTATTTGGCCAGGGAGAAGGAAGACTTTCTGAAATGAGAGCTCTTTGAAAACGGAAAGCATTGCCTTGGGAAGGAAGGCGTTTCTTTGCTGGAAGTGGAAAAGCTGAGGCTATGATACCCACTGAGGGGGGTAGGTTACCTGAGCAGTGAAAACTATGGGCTTTGGTATCAAGCTGGCCCCAGGCTCAGGTCCCAGCTCTGCTTCTGTGAGACGTGGGAAATTGTTTTTTGACCCTCAATTTCCCCATTTGTGAAAAAGGTATGATAATATCCACTCCTGTGGGTTATTTTATGCAAGCAAATGAAATGTTAATTAACACCAGTGTTTGGCAGGTAAGAAACACTAAATTTGCTAACGTTGCTGCCACTGTTATTATCTCAGCTTGATAAATTGGATGGGAAGATAAAACGCCTAATTTGCTCAGGTTTCTTCGGCCTCTGATTCAATAGTTACTGTGGATCCCACTCCATCAACGTTCCTGAGGCCTTCTTCCTAATTCCCTGACTGCCCGGAGGTTTCTGCTTTAGCTTCACACCAGGTCTTCCTAGACAATGGTGATATCCTCACCTTTCCTATTGCCACTCTTCTCTCCATAATCAAAATCAAACTTGCCTCTATCCCAGTTCCTTGAAACCCTGCTTTCTTTGGCGATAACTGGCTATTCTGGTAAATAATGTATATTAAGAGTACCAGATTAATATGACAGTGCAGTTACCTTCCTCTTTTAGATGTTTCTCCTGCTAAGAAGCAAGGGCTGAACATAGGACCTGGCGAAGACCTGGCAGTCAATCAAAATTCTAAATGATCCTGAGGGCAGATCTCTCACTAGCAGGATTCCGTAGCTCACGCCTAGCTGCGCTAGATAGATCATGATGGTGGTCTTCGGGGGCAAGGGAGAATACAGGGAAGTCTCACGATGGGCTGACTTGGACGAAATTAAGGTTCAGGTGGGACCTTCCTCTATTCACCCATTAATTTTCTGAGGAAGCTTAAAGCTCACTCACACCCCTGTCTTTCTCCCACCCAAGAAAAGAACAGAGCTACGTGAAGAAGCGCTGGAAGGACGTGCGCGTGGGAGACTTCATCCAAGTGCAATGCAACGAGATCATCCCAGCGGATATCCTCCTCCTCTTTTCCTCGGACCCCAGCGGGATATGCCACCTGGAAACCGCCAACTTGGATGGAGAGACGAACCTCAAACAAAGGCGTGTTGTGAGGGGCTTCTCACAGCAGGTAGGGCCCTTTCTAAGGTCTTCAACAGCAAAGGCAAGGGGAGGAAGCAAGTCAACTCCACTGGAAAATTGAACTTAAGCTGGTGGGTAGAGGGGAAAGTAGCGGGTGCCTCCTTGTTCCAGGCACTTTAGATGCACTTAGTCTTCCCAGGAGCCCCCTGAGATGTTATTATCCCCATATTACAGATGAGGAAACTGAGGCTTAGAAAAGTTAAATAACCTGCTGAAGGCCTGAGAGTTTCTAAATGGGGACCCACACTGTTCAACTAAGAAAATTATCCTCTCTGCTCTAAACCAAGGAGTCTAATATCTGTTCAATCACCCTTGGGGCCAACCCCCTCACTGCACTCATCCCACTCCAGGTCTGGAACCTCTTCCTCTGTGGATCCTCTCTAACACTCCTCTGACCCCTCCTAAACTGCAGCAAGGTGTGACTAACTAGTTTTCCATTTCCGTGTGCCTTAGCACCTCAACAGTACGTAAACGTGATCATTGACACTTTTGTTTGATCCCCACCCTTGCATAAACAGGACCTAAGAGCTCATGGAGAAAGCATTACTGTTTGGTGGGCAAGAGCTCAAGCTCTGGGGTCTGACACAGCTGGGTTCAAAGCCCAAGTCCCACCACTGATCTTACCTTGGGCAAGTTATTATTTCCCTCATCTGGAAAATGAGGACAAAAATGGCACCCTCTTCATAGGGTAGTTTTCAAGACTAAATGATAGGTACATGAATACTTAGCATGAAGGCAGGCATAGAGCAAGAGACCAGTAAGTAGTTAGTATTAAGAGCCGTGGCTTTGGTAGGCAATATGTGTTGATTGGCTGGTGTGTGATATTCCAATTTGCAATGAAAATTCCCCTTGGAAGTGTTGATTTCCAATAGAGTGTCTTTCTCTAAACATGGAAAAGAACAAATTTCTACCACCTTTCTTCACTCTGCCAGCCTTTGGCTGAGGAGAAATTGAATGAGTCAGGGGATTTAGGAGAAAGAAGGCACATGCTTCATTCCTCAGAGATTTTCATGAGCTGGAGTTCAGTTTTCTAGACTGAAACTTCCCCAAAGCAGACAGCTCATACTACCTCACCTTGCACTGGTCTCTTCTCCTAAGGCCCTTTTTGTATGAATGACTCAGTCCTCAGTTCTCTCATCCTTCCGACGGGAATAATAATGCTATCCCACAGTTTTATGGTGAAATGCTTGTGGGATAAGGAAAGTAAAGAACAAAATGCAGGGTTTGGTGCCCAGTAGACACACAGTAGATGGGAACTGTTGCTGCTGCGGGGGCTGCGGTGCCACCCACCACTGGAAACGGAAACCACCATCACACCCTGCCGTCCCCAGCATGGCCCCTGGTCTCCAGGCTCTGAGTCAGTCCCTGAGCGGGCCCTGGCCTCTGAGTTTTCCCTCCCTTGTTATGACCATATTCGCTGAATCCCCCCAGTGTTCGCAAAAAGGCAGGGCGAGATCTAGCCTGAGTTCACAAGGTCATTCTAGACAAGCAGTACCAGTCTATTCCTGGGCTGTGCGCCCTGTGGCCTGCCCTCCGGGCCATAGGTCTTCAGATCTTTTCCACTGTGACTCACAACGAGAAATACATATTACACACACACGTGCACACGTGTGAGAGTGTGTGAGATTGGCACCTTCGCCTTACCGCATGCGAGGCACTCTGAGACTTTCTGCTCTGTTTCTTTTTTGTTTAAAGTTCTAGGAGCCGGGAGGCTTGCATTTGCTGACAAATCTCCCCTTCAGCCTCCCCGCACCGACATCCTCATTCAATCCTGCATCATTTTTGCTCTCTCCCCAGCAGTCATTTCAGTGTTGTTGCATTTCAACCAGTGACTTTTCTTTCTGTCTTTGGCACCAGCTCCCAAGCAGGTTTCTTGAATAGTAATTAGTCAGATAGTTTGGGATTTAACTGGAAGGAAGAGTCAGACAAAAGGGTCATTCACATTCCAGCACAATAGACCAGCCAATTGAATAAGTCTCTCAAACTCTAACCCTGAATTCTCACAGGGTACTGGGTGTGATGATTTAAAAAAACATATATTAAAAAGAGGTAAATGTATATGTGAAAGGAAGAAGGGAGGTTTGAGCTTAAAGTTTCTAAAAGTTTTCTGTTCTATTCTGTCTCAGTTCTTGATTTTCCTCCCTCATTTGTTCCATGTGTTTTTCCATTTCAATAATAATAATAAACTTTTGAGCCCATACTAAGGGCTTTGATGGTTATCTCATTTGTTCTCACAACAGCCCAATGAGATGGGTACTATTTTTGTCTCCATTTTACACATAAGAAATGTGGCATAGAGAGATCTTGTAACTTGCCCGAGGTCTTGAGCTGGGAAGTGCTGGAGCCGGGATTCGAAGCCAGCTTTGTCCTGCGCATCTGGGGTCTTGAAATCCGCAGTAGCTCATCTCCCTGGCCCTTGGACTGTTTCCTTGAGTTTGCCAGGCAATGCTTACTTTTGAAAACATGCATTTATCATTTGCAATATTCTCGCCACATACACGTAGCAGGTGGCAGGAAGAATGGAAGTGGGCCCAGCCCACTCCCTGGGACAGGAATCGCGACTGCTCTTTGCTCCGCTCCATCCCCCCTATACGTTCAATGCAAACACATTTCTGAACCTGGATGGAACCCACTTCCGGCTAAATCCATACCGTAGGATTTCCCAGGTGTGTTGAGCAAAACTGTTGAAGAGAGTTGCAAGAAAAATAAACGCAAGGCCATATAAGCTCAGAAGACAATAAACTATGAGTTTTTAAATATTGTGTACTGTAGAACTTCTCTGATATTTTAATAAGCCCCGAGGAGGAGAAGGGGCAGGTACTAGCATGTAGCATTTGTAAATATTAAGCAAAGAAACCTTTTATTCCAAGGAACATACCTCAGAACTACTGCAGGCGGGGTGAGATCCCCACTTAGGGATTTGCTACAAATACGTTACAGGTGTTTAGAGTGTAGCATCATAACCACAGGGGAAATTTTTTAAAAATATACATGCATCCTTCCCTATAACCACCACTAAATTATGATTCACCAGGACTGAGTACAGGCCTCATCCTGCATATTTTGAAAGTGTCCCCTTAGACGACCTTGAGATGAACTTATCACCACCTTCTTGAAAAAGCCTGTACAACAGAAGTACAGCATCTGAAGGCAGCATCTCAAGTACTATAAAATCTCACTTTTCATATTGAGAACAAAACTACCATCTATGCGCCTCTTACTTGGGGCCAGGGCTGTGGCATGCATTGTCTCTTTTAGACCTGATGACCACTCTGAGAGGTGGGCATTATTATCCCCATTTCACAGATGAAAACTCTGAGGCTCAGAAAAGGCAAATCTCACTAACTGTCTCAGAGAAGATTTTGAACACCTACCAATATGGTTTGTCTTAAATAATAAGTATTAGTGGCTTTTGTTAGTTTTTTTCTCCATCTAAATCATTATTGTCTGTGAGACCTTTACCTCGTTAAAAGGTTTTTACTAACCACAGAGATTTCTAGAAACTTCCCAGCCACACATACACCCACACTCATTTTCACTATTTGTGGATGATGAGAGATTACTATATTCTATTAATTCAAAATTAGCAAGATATACTTTGTCCCAGCTCCCTGGATCAACATTTCTCGAGGTAGACTCTGCCTAACACTTATCCCAAGAGAAAGTTCTTGGAAAACATGGGCAAGTCAGATTGGAGAGCTTGTTTCCTGTGGCCCCCTGGTGAAGGTTCCAATGTTCATTAACATATTAAAGTCTCTGAGAAGGCCTGGAGCCAACAGACCTATTAAACTTTCTTTGACCCTGAGCTCTCCAAACTTATTTACTCTCAGAATTACTTTTTCCACACAAATATTATTAACATTCCCATGGAACTTTTGGGGAAATGTTAACCTGGATTATGGTACAGAGAAGCTAACAATTATCATGGCTTAGGCAGTTCATTCTTCCCTTTCCTGTTCAGGTTCAAATGAAATTATAAACATGAATGGGCTTCTTAAAAGGGTCTTCCTCCCATGACATTGTAGATTATTCTCAAGGTTGCTAAGGAGTTCAAAATTTTTTTTAGCAGAATTCATCTTGGGCCAACTTTTTTTTTTTTAATCAATTGAAGCTTTTAACACAATGGGCCATCTTTGAATTTATAAAACTATTGATCTATTTTTTTTTAATATTCTTTCTCATTTCCCATTGCTAGGAAAAGGAGATAAAAGGAAGGTATTCAAAATTAGGATTATACCAAAGTCCGCCCAGCTGGCAAGAGGACTTTATTAGAGAATTAAATTGTACAGTTTTCTCTTTGGTCACATTCTGATGCCTGAAACAACTTCCTTAAAAGGGTTTAACCTAGGGATTTAATACCTGAAAAGGAGTATGTGCCATTCACTTTGATACATGGAACAGTTACCAAAGCCAAAGCGTCAGAAATGAGTTCTTCCAATTAGTATTTCAGATCAAACATATTCCTGGTTATATATTATCCAAATCATTAAGGCCTAAGTGCTACTGACGTATGTGTCGGATCACTTCCCAATGCCAACTGGGCACTTGCTACGCCACGTGTGATCTGTGGACTAGCCTCTGCAGTCAGCATCAGCTGACAGCTCATCAGAAACGTTCAATCTCAGGCCCCACCCCAGACTGAACCAGAATCTGCATTTTAACAAGACCCACAGTGATTCACGTGCACAGGAAAGTTTGAAAAGCACTGGCCTTGGCCATCATTGATGAATGTAACCATTGTGTTTATCTGTTTATTGCTCAAGTTAATTCTTCCTTGAGTCTCCCTTTAGACTGACTTGCGTTCCACTGATGGTTACTGCTAATAAGCCATTTGCTCGGTTGGGAACAGCTGGGGCAGTTTGGATCCTCTGCGGTGAAAAGTGTGCAGTGATGTAACGTGTTTAGACAAGGGAGCATTTTGCTGACATAGAGTTGAGGTCTGGTAGGGGGAAATTTATCACCATCCCAGTTCAGTAATGACAAGCCTCAAATGAAGCAAAAGGTAGCTGCCTGTCCTCTAACCTTGCCTGCCCTTGAGAACCAGAGAACAGTCCTCTTTTCTGGTGGATTTGTAATGGGACCTGCTCCAGACCGGTTGTTTCAAATTTCCTTTAAGAATGATACTTAGTGCTTTCTACCTGTTGGTCGCTGCTTAAATGTTCAACGCAGATTACATTTTCTAGGATTCTTTTAAAATAAGACTACATAACAATATATAATCATAACAATAGATAACTGCATTGAGCACAAACTATGTGCCATAGGCAGTTCTTCTAGGTGTTCTATACCTATTACCTCTTTCTATTCCTCACAAATAACCCTACAAGACAGGTGCTTTTGTTGTCCCATTTGACAAATGAGGCAGGAGCAGTTGAGTAATCCCACTAGGTTACTAGGTTGACTGAGCTCAGATTTAAACTCAGGCAGAGTTGGGTTGTGGGGTTTTTTGTTTGTTTGTTTTGTTTTGTTTTTTACTTTTTATTATGGAAATTTTTAAGTGTATACAAAACTACAGAAATTAATATGACAAATTTTTATAAACTCATCACCTAATTTCAACAATCAACTCTTCACCAATCTTGTTCTATCTATATCCCCACACTCTGCTCTCTGCAAATTATTTTGACTTTGATTTTGAATATCACATTTCATCTGTAAATATTTCAATATGTATCTCTAAAGGATAGGATATTTAATATATCTTAAATTAAAATATTAAATATATTTAATATATACAATTATACCATTATTGTACCTTAAAAATTAGCAATAATTCCTTGATAATCAACTTTAAAATCAGTGGCAAATATTTTCCAGTTTGTTCGAATCAGGATCCAAATAAGTCCAAATACTGAGATTGGTTTCCTTAATCTCTTTTACTCTATAGGTTCCCCATTTAGCACTCTCTTGTTTTCAATGCATATTTAGTTTTTGTTGCTTAATGAACCAGGTTGTTTGTCCTGTAAAATTTCCCATAGTCTGGATTGTGCTATTGCATTACCTCCCTGTGGTATCATTTAAGATGTTTCCCTGACCACCGTATTTCTACAGATTGGTAGTAGGAGCTAGTGCTGAAATCAGATTCAGGTTAGATTTGGCGTTTGTGTATGTTCATGCCAATGTCACATCACAGGAAATACAGTGTACTGCTGTCTTGAGGGACAATGTCTGACTGTCTTTCTTCAGTGTTAATAATCATTTATGATGGTTGTTTAGATCCATTCATTCAATGGAATTTACAAGATGGTGATATTCTAATTCATTTTTAAAGAAAAATTTCTCCTCATTAAGTATTTGGTTCTTCTGAGGTTTCCTCTGTAGAGAAAATACAGGATGAGTGTTTGTTTCTTTCCTCTTATTTATCAGTTTTCAAAATATTGAGTTGGTTTCCCTAGCATCCTACGAAAGTGTCCAGTGAGTTTTTCTTTTTAGCATCAATATGAACTCACGGATTTCAACATATCTGATGTATGTGAAATCAGTGCAGTTGTTATCTTTCCTGATTACCCTGTCTCTAGCCAGTGGGAACTTCTCGAAAAGAAGTAGCTCCTTAGTTCTTTTGATGACCTCAGTCGTTTTTGACAGATCTGGTTCCTTTTAATAGGAAATGATATTTAGAAACCATAATAAGTCCATGCTAGAGGTGTTCATTGCTATTGGGTTGACCATTATTTCTATGCCATTTAAGTGAACAAAACTAAGACTTTTTTAAAGGTTAAATATGCTAGAATTCATGCTGATATCTCAATTCCACTTTCGGCCTAGAAGTTTTTACTCCACCTCATCAATATTAAATATGTAAGTCCTTCTGCCACACCAGGCAAAGTCCTTACCCACTGTGTTACACCGTCTCCTTTTGATATTTGACACTCACAGGAATTTTTTGAGGTAGAAAAGCAAGGAACTAACAACATTTCAGAGATGAGGAAACAATTTCAGAGAGATTGAATTTGTGAAAGATTACCCAGATAATCTGGTGTTGAGCCCAAATGAGAATGCAATTCTAATGTACCTGATTATTTTTCTCATCACTAAAGTAATTTTTACATGCCTTTATATGTATTTATTTCCCAAATAGATATAATTTTCACATATATGAAAATACTAAAGCTATGTAAGTTTTAGGTTATAATTATTTATAATAACAATAGCGATGGAATGACCCTATGAAAAACTGTTACATTTATTTTTTACAGACTTCTGGCCTCCTTTTGGTGATCTCCTCCAGCCTTCCACTGGGGTGTGGCACCAGACCCAGACACGCAACATCTCTTCTCCCCAATGTTTAGCATTATTTGCACCACTTCCATTAAAACATCTTTTTTCCATTTTTATCCCTTCAGGGCCTTCTGAGAAAGCTCTGCTAGGTTATGTGAAAGACTACTCATGCTAAGCTGTTAACAATGGATGATAGCTTAAAGTTTTTCTCCTTCCTACTACCTCGATATCCCAAGATAACATATTTATATTTCAGTATTGGCCTTCACTGCCTTAAGCACTAAGGATAATTGTGAGTATTTAAGGTCAATGTGGAAAATATTTGGTGTCTCAAATGAGAGCCATATCAGTCTAATACAGTATGTGGATTACTCAAGGCTCTTGGTGGCATGTAAGAGAACCCTGATTCAAAGTAGCTTGGAGAAAAAGGGAACTTATTGGAAGAATCCAGGGGTGAGATTGGGCCTTAGAGTCCCCATGTGGAACAAGGAATTCAGAATCCATGAGTACAACGTCCATCTCTTGTCTTTGTTTCTGATTGTGTTTGGCTTCAATCTCTCAGATCAGCTTCCTCCATGTGGAAGGAAACTTGCAACTTAACCCCAGAGAGGGACTTGCAACCTTCCAGCATGGCCAGATTGAAAAGCACCCCAGGGGAAGTACCCAATCCTAGACCAATTAATTCTGGCAAGAAGGGAAGCATTTTGTGATTGTTGTCATCCATTTGAACTTCAACTTCATGGTCGAAATTGGTCTATGGGGTAGGAGAGTTCTGAGAAGCACAGCAATAACTAGTCATTACATCTATTACACTTCAGGAGTATATAAGCCTGCCTTACCCGTGACCACAGTCATCCATCCTTGCAGAGAGGGATGCCCTCTTCCTATGTTCTATGGTCCTAGTTCTCTCCCTCTCCCCCCGCACCCCCCCCCCGTCCTCACTCTGCCAGGGCAGTGTTCTACACAGTGTGCCCAGAGGGGATCACTGCTTTCTCTGTGCTCCCATGCACTTTGTTCTAGCCACTCTCAACTAGTATAGTTCATTCCATAAATTCGCTTACCCAACCAACATCTGGTGAGGTCCTTGTGCTGCCAGATACTGTGCTAGTATTCGTGTTATTGCTGTTAATCAGCAGAGGTGACACATTATAATCATATCTTCTGTGAACAACTTAACATAGTTTCTCAAACCAGAATTCATACTCTCTTCTTTGTGACTTCTTTGGCCAAAAACATGAGCTACAAAACATTGGATCTCATATCATTTTCTTGCGTCTCTGTTATCCACAGCCAGAAAAAAATTGTATAGAGAAGATTTGTCCGTGCAATACTCCCTGAAGGCACCCCTGTCCATCTGGTGGCACCTACCCATATTTCAAGCATCCTGCCACTCACTCATTCATTCATCAAATATGTATTGAAGGCCTTCTATGTGCCGGATGCTATAGCTCAGGATCAAACAAGAGAGATTCAAGCCATGAATGTCTACTCTAACAGGGAATTACACAAGCAATCATTAACAAACAATTCCATCAACAATTAATTTTAGAAATGACAGAAGAATTCATCCTTTTTCCAGGGTTTGTATGGCACGCCAAACCCATGGGAAATTCCATAGCAAAGTCTCAAGATTACATTTAGTATGCAGAGAAATAGCTGGGTGGAAAATATTCCAGGTGGGGGAAGAGCAGGGGAAAGGCCATGATACAGAAGTCTGTCTGGGGATCAGCAAGAGGCCTGAGGAGCTGCATGCATGGTTTTCAATATTTAAACCAGTGCCAGTTATTTGATCAGGGGGTGATGACATACACAACTTACCGACTGTTCAGAATGTTGAATTCTGCCTGTCCTGTGCTTGTAATTGGATTTTTCACATAAACACAAACCTTCCTATCAAATTCCTATTGCTATAGTCATGCTTACCTAATGGTTTTGATACCAGGAGGAATTAGTTACCTATGTACACTTCGTAAATACTAAACATTTATTATAATAAAATAAAAATAAGTTTATACTGGTCCAAAAAAAAAAAAGATTACATTTATTCAATCCTATTGAGAAACAGAGTATTTGTCCCTTGATGAAAGAGAATTCAGACTGTAAGGAATCCCTAAGACAGAGTCTTCCTCACAGCACCCTGCAGCCCCGATCTGTGTGCTTTTGTGGGAGGTTCATTGGAGCAGGCAGGGAACTTTGGGGTAATTGAAAATGCAGACCATTTCCTCACCCAGAGCCAGAGGAAAGTCACTGCCAGTCACTCCCTTGTGGGTTATCTTGAAAAGAACCTCCACCTACAAGGAAGCGCAAAGGTCATCAAGCGCTGGTCACTGTCATTAGTTTTCAGATAGGATTCTCAGAAATCCGGGGTTTGCTTAATTTGTATGCCGGGAGGAAAACCTCAATCACCTAGATCAGCAGCTGGGGTGTGAAGAACATTTGCTTTCACCATTTAGACAAACTAGTAAACTTAAAAACAAAAACAAACAAAGAACAATCTTTAAACAGTATCCTTGTGAGTCCGCAGCGCACCCGCCGTGTACCTTCCCTGGTTGGCGTGGTTTGCCTACCTCTAACCCCTGCTCCTCGGCTCAGCCCAAGGGAGCAGTCCCCACGAGAGGGTCACGGTGGCTGCTTTGCCATCCTCGTCCCCAGGTGGGGTGGTTCTCCTTTGTAGTCCTCTACCCTGACGATCACGTAGGAACAGACTCTGAGAGCTGCACAGAGCATGGTGGTCACTGGTCCAACTCTTCTTTTTCACAAATGTTCTTGGCTCCTATAAAATCCCAATAAGTAAATGTGTTCTGTGTTTGGTTTCTCTTTCTTCAATCAACAAAATCTTTTTTGAATGCCATAGAGGGGTTTCAAAGTGGTCTAAGATGTGCTTCCCATCCTCTAAGAATTTAGGTATAGGGTCCCTTTCTTTTAACATAAAGATTTTGTGACTATCAAAAAAAGTGGCTGCCCTTTAAGTGTTCCTTTTTAAGAAAATACATTCAAACAAAAAGATACTATAAATTTAATGACTTTGTAAATGAATTTTTAATGTGTTAATCTCAAGAATTCCTACAGAAATTTGAAAACTAGTGATATGTGTGTGTGTGAGACTTATCTTTATTCTGTCTACAGATAGCATTTTGGTGCCTATAAGAAGATGTGTAGACAAGTTGCAATAGCTTCATCTACCAGTTGGGAACCACTGGTTGACAGAAACAGCTTGGTAGCAGGAGTTAGTTGATGGTCTCATTTTATCTTTTCCTTCCTTGAATCATTTCACGCAAGTCAAAGTCCCACGGTGGGTGAGCCTAATGGGTGGGGCGTCTAGACACAGTCATTTCCCAAAAGGAAGTCAGAGGGTTGTTATACAAGAAGGCTGGGACAGAAGGTGGGTACCCAGAAAACTAACCATTAACCATTACAAACAATCTCAAAAGATCATTCATACATTTATTTAAACACAGGTATTGATGAATTTGATTATCAGTTGTGAAGAATAGTGGAAAATTAGCCTAGAAAAGTAAACCTTGAGGCAAGCACCAAGGAAATGGCTGATTCTAGCTGCTGGAATCTATTCCAGCCTGAATGCTTTATCTTGGCCTCTCCAGCAGCCCTGGGAGGGAGCAGGCTTGCTGCATCTGGGACACAGGTCAGCAAGGAGTACCTCAACCCCAGGGAGTTATTACACACTGGCATGAGGCCCACTTCCCTTTGCTTTGAAAGTTACTGCTATTGACACACCTGAGCTGGACTGGGATCCCTGAGTTGTCTTATGGCTGTAATCATTGATTTGTGTCAATAACCCCTTTCTTCCCTCAGACTCTCTCTTACTTTCCCACCTGGCTCACCTATCACAGGTATTCACTAAGTGCTTGAATGCAAGAATGAACGAATGGGAGCCTAGACTGGTCCAAGTCGGGATCTAGGACTTTGATGACAATTTTTATTAGTTGAGCCAAAGAATTCCCATGAAAGAAGTGGTCCTACTCCCATGAATCAAAGCCAAGATTGTACTTGGGTCAGTCTGTGTGGTGAAGTCTACTTTGTATTTCCTCATGATCACCTTTCAGTATGTACGTTCCCCACATCACCCCCCCCAGTAATAACCTTGCCTCAACACATCTTTATGGTGCACCTGCTAAGACAAGGCATTGCAGGAGGTGCCCCAGGGGAAGCGGACGGTCTATTGGAGGATGCACAGATCTAGGCACATTAGTGTTCGATGGAGGCATAACAGTATGGGTGGAAGCACATCAAAAGGAGCAATTAATTCTGTCTGGCTGGGGGGAGAAGGTCTGTGGAGAGTACAGTAAGCTTCATAGAGGGGGTGGCTAAAAAAACTGTTAAATGCTTAAAAATTTAAAATAAAATAAAAATCCTCAAAAGAATGTCCTCTTGGCAATTTAGTGCCTTAACCTTTACCTTTACCCTTTGTGGGTACCTTACTTTAAAATGTAAACAGACTTGGAAGAGGTAACACATCACATTATTAGTCATAGTAATCGTGATATATTTTCTACTGTATATTAGAGAATGAATACATTTATTACATCAGGTATTTCAATCGTAGGAAGTGGGAAGTGAATATATTAAGGGAAATAGGGCCAGGAGGAGAGCTTAGATGCTAGTCTTTCCTCTGTGCACCCAAATTACACTGCAGGTAAGAGAGTAGACTCTCGGGGAGTCAGTGGGGCTAAGGTCAAAGCCTGCATTGCTGGCTGTATGGCACTGGGGGAGTCATGAATTCTCCCTAAGCCTTAATTTTTTTCATCTGTGAACTAGGAATCATAATGGTACTTACCTGATAGCGTTCTCATAAGCATTAAAGAAGATGGCATGTATATAATATTTAGTTGGTTCTTGGTACATAGTAACTAAGCATTCAATAAGTGCTACAGCAATAATAACAGGAGGAGAAAAATGAATAAAGATGATTATGATGATGATGATGATGATGACAGCAACAATGTTTGGTTTTGGATTCTGATGATGTGAGCTGCAATCTGGCTCTGTTACCTACCAATCATGAGACAATCACTTTACATCAGTCTCCATCTGCACATCTGTCAAACCTCTTAAGGTGACTGTGAGAACTTAAGGACAGGTGCCTGGCACGTAGTCCGTGCTCAGGATAGGTAGATCTGGCCTAAGAAACTGCAGAGACGTAACTCTCCTCTGGAAAGAGCTTGTCTTTTCCTGTACCCTGATGACTCCCCAGGCCTTTTTCCAGTTAGTGGGACTTTCATCAAAGTGCAACGCCTTAGATAAAAGGTTGGGGCAAAAGAAATGGTCAGTTAGGTGAGCTCCATCCATAAGCTAAGAAAAACTGTGAGGGTGGTGAGGGGACACCACCCCATCTCAGGAAGGAATCAGAAACTCCTGGATGAGGCTAAAATAAGAACCTCGACAGAGTTGTAAGGCCAGGCAATTCCCTCCGTCCTTGGGCTGGCCCGGCAGCTCCCCTGGAGTGAGCTACGGCAAATCCTTAAAAGCAAGCAGGTCCCATATGCCCTCTCCACAGCCCATCTCGGGGAGGGAAGAAAGGAGCCTGGGGGACAGGTAGCTAAGGAGAGCAAGGTCACCCTCCATGAAGAGAGGAAGACAGACAGAGGACCAAAGGCCAGCACCCAGAAGGAAGGAGAACTCGGAACCGGGAAAGGGACACTGTAGGAGGAAGGTTGCTGGGAAGCCCCAACGGAGGAACAAGAGAGTCAAACTTCGCCGTTGCTGGGGACACGGGGGATATGATTAAACTGACAACAGGGCTCAGAGGCACCGAGAAGGATCATTAGCTCTCAAACCCCACTGCCATTCGTGTCTGGAATGAGTTTGGATTTAGGACCCCAGCCTTGGGACGAGCGGTGCGGAGCAGAGTGAAGCGCAGGACTTCATCAGGGGCGCGAAAGCAGCTGACAAATTACAGTGTGATTTGTCATCATCTCAGAACTCGGCAAGCATTTGTCCCTGAAAAAATCGATTCCCCAGGGGGAAAAGGGCCATATTTTTAGAAACTCCTGGATGGGAAATTTATTTCAAGTGAGTAGAGAATTTATTTATCTTGGCACCCCCACAGATCCGATGGACAATATGTTTACATGAAGCCAGAAAATCCTATCATTTCTTCGAATCAATTTGTCCCTTTGAACAGCTGTACCTTGAAGCTCTCAGTGATAAATTCACTCCCCATGCTAAAAGCTCTACCCAGGAAACCATTTCCAAGCCCACCTTTAGCACTACTACCTCCTATTTGCGTAGCATGAAACAGGTTTCAAAACTGCTCCACATAGATTCTGTTTTCTGATGCACAAATGAGTCGGGCAGGGCAGGTGGTATTAGCCCCGTTCTACAGATGAAGAAACTGAGGCTTCAGATTTCAACATAGTATTAGTCGATGTGGAGGACAGTTGGAAGCAAGATCTCCCCACCTCTAGATGTGTTTTACCCACATTAGACTCTACGAGCTTGGACAGCTAAAACACCTTAAAGAAGCAAAGAGTCGAGGATGGGTTTAAAGTATTTAGCTACAAGATTGTTCACCAGGAGGCAATGTGTTATACAAGTAAAGAACAGAGGGTCTCCAGTTAGACTAGGATTCAAATCCCAGCCCTAGTATTACCATGGGCAGCCTGCTTCACCTTTCTGAGTCACAGATTTCTCATTTCTAAAGAAAGGGGATCATTAAAGTTCCTACTTCAAAAAATAATTGTAAGCTTAAAAATAAATACTACGTATAAAGTTCTCATCACAGTGTCTGGCAGAAATATGAGTCCAGCTAGTAAATGCTATTTATTTTGTTTTATTAGCTACTATTTTCACGGCATTTTTATAATAGCAAAACAAATTGAAACAATGTAAATATTCAGTCGTGAAATAGGTTAAAGGAAATACGATTCATTGGTATGATAGGTTTTGGAGCAGGTGTTAATGATGATGTAGAAAAATTTAATAACATGTAAAAATGGCCAAGATATCTGAACACTAGATCTTATTGTTGAAATGCATAAATGTATACTTGTATAGTTACATAAATACATGTGTGTGTGGATATATACACACACACACCTAGAGATATTCACAAGCATTTAACTGCATGTATCTCTAGGTGGTGTGATTTAGAATCCCTCCTTTTTCGTCATCTGTTTCTGCAGTGTCTAACGTGGTAGCCAGTAGCCACATGCAGCTATTTAACGTTAAATTAATCAAAATTAAATTAAATGAAAAAACTATTTCTCGGGCAAACTACCACAATTGAAGTGCTCAATCGCCACCTGTGATGAGTGGCTTCTATACTGCACAATGCAGACTTAGAATATTTCCGTCATTGCAGGAAGTTCTATGGTACCACTCTGGGCTGGAGCCCCAAACCCAGGCCCGCCAGAGAAACACACTCAGGGGAGTGACGCCCTCCACCCTGCATCCAACTGCTCGTTTGCATCTACTTTCTCCTCCTTAATGAGGATTTCACTCTTTTAACACGTTACTACTATCGCAGTGTGACAAAGCAGGGATTACCTTATTTGCAATGGTCCTAACAGTGATTAGCTCTCCCCATGATCCTATTAAGACTAGATCCTCTGAATTAATAACCTCACAGCGTCCCCTCTCCCACAGGAGGTGCAGTTCGAACCAGAACGTTTCCGCAATACCATCGTGTGCGAGAAGCCCAACAACCACCTCAACAGATTCAAGGGTTACATGTAAGTATCCGACGCACCTGTACTGCTGGGAAATGCCTCCTCTGCAGCTAGAAAATACGTTTTCTTGAAATGATCAAACAGATAAGCATCTGGATCCTGAGGAAGTTTGTTTCTTTTATATTTATTTCTATAAAGAAGGACTAGAGAAATCTAAGTTGGGAAACTTTTTCTATTCTTTTTTCTTTTTCTTTTTTCTTTTTTTTTTTTTTTTTGCTGAGTGATAGTTAATTATATTTATCTTGCAAGGCTAAATTCAATTCACCAGTGGACTTTTTAAGAACCTTTGTGAAATAGCATCAAAGTCAAGATTGTACTCTGATTCATGGGAGGAAAATATGATTTAATTAAGATTGATTTTCTAAAAGGGCCTGTATTGTATTGTAGGTAAGAACAGGGACTTTGAAGTTTGACAGACCTGGGCTTGTAACAGGGTTCTACCAATTACAAGCTGTGTGACCTTGGATCACTTAATTAACCTCTCTGGGCCTTGGTTTCCAGATCTATAAAATGCAGATTGTAATATCTACATCATACGATGTTTCTTTTGTAGAAATTAAGTTGTTTTTCATACACAGAGCCCTTAGCACAGCAATCTGCAAAGAGTAAACAGTTAATGGTGGCTGCCGCTGTTGGAAATATTGTTATTCTTACTCCTCAACTTTGGTTCAGACTAAGAATTTTACTGTACTTCTGCTCCCACATCGAATGACTAGTCTTCCTGCAAAATAAGAGCAATAGTAAGAGATGTGAGTCAACGCCCTCATACAATGCTTTAGAAGTTTCTAGAGTCCTTCCACAGAACATCATCTCATGTAATCTTCACAACAACCAAAAGGAGTGTCATGACCTCCATCGCTCAGACAGGGATTCTGATGATCTAAGACTTTGCAAGATTCTGCCAAAGTCACACAGCAGGTACCAGACAAAGCCAGGACTTGAATCTGGGTCTTTGGACACCAGTCCCGGTGTGTTTCCCATTGCTGTGCAGTGCAGAGCTCGGCCCTGTTACGCCAACTTCTCCACCGACGGGGCCTGGAAGGGGGCTTAGGAAGCCGCCTGGGAACGCAGATGTCTCTGCTTTCCGCCACCCACGTTTTCTCGGGCCACATGGGATGTCACGAGGAGGAATACAAGAGGGGAAAGAATAAGAACAAGACAAGAGAAACAGTAGCTTCTAAAGGCAAATGATTTTTAAAATGCACAGAGAGAGCAGATGGACACAGGCAGGGAAGGGCAGAGGTCCCGCGGAAGAGGGAGGACTCTGAAGAGGAGGACGTCATTGCAGGCATCTGGCGAGGGAGAGGCGGTCACTGTCCTTGGAAGGAGCGCACTGCTCGTGCCGAGCTTTGTAGATTTGGTTCATCCCAAACAGCCCGTGCCTTGAGCCATTCTCCTTGCCCGCTGAGAGAACAGCCTCATCACTGGGTTTGTGCTATGACCCTTCTCCCCCCAGACAGCTCACGCCACCAGCCGGCCTTTCTCAGCTTTGCGCCTGGGCTCCAGCCTACCCCTCTCAAATTTCAGGACAGAACTTGGGCAGCTTCGCTCAGCCCCCAGCACCTCCTCTCCCTGGTGGCTGCTCCTGGAGATCTGTCTTCCCTCCCTGCTGGGGCCTCATGGATGAGCCCTAAAAGTCCTCTCGGGCAGCCCGGGAGCCACCCCACGCGGTGATGGGGAACCCTTCGCTGTGGTCCTGCAGCCTCGCTCTGCTTGGCAAGGGGAATACCCTCAGGCCTGGCACCCACAGGGGGTCTGCACCCTCTTCCTGGGCGGACCCACTGGTCTGACGCCTCTGGGTTTCCCAGAATATTCTCTGGGTCCCATTAATTCAGAAGTTCCCTGAGACTACACACGCCAGCTTTTGACAAACTATTTGAAGATGAGGGGGGTCAGACTTGAAAATGCAACTTTTAAATAAAAGGATCTCTATAGAGCAGACAGAGCAGGGATCGTCAACCAGAGGCGATCACCATCACCACCACCCCAACCAGGGGACATTGGGCAATGTCTGGAAACATTTCTGGTTGTCACACTGGGGAGGGGTGCTGCTGGCATTGAGTGGGTGGAGGACAGGGGTGCTGGTAAACAACCTGCAATGCACAGGACAGCCCCCGTACCGGAGAACCGTCCAGTCCAAAATGTTAATAGAGCCAAGGCTGAGAAATGCTGCTTTGGAGTCAGTTAAATAGAACATCCCTGTAAACCAAGAGCGCCAAACAGAACAGCAGCTGTGAGATAGCTAATCCCTTTCTACCATCCAATGAAAAAGGGACCTTATGACTGGGAGAAGGAGAAACCTCTGTCTTGTGTTAGCATCTCAGAGTATCATAAAAGTGTTCTTGAAACCACAAGTTACTGACAGTGAGGCATGCAAGACTGCTTAGTCCAGTATTCAGTCCACGGCCAGCCTCCTCCTTGACAACAGGGGGAGCCATGGTGGATCCTGAACTTCAGCCATGCTTGGACCACCTTTATGATTTTTATCATATTCATAAAGATCTATACTTTTGTCTACCAAATTTTTAATTGCCTTACTTTTTCTTAAATTTATTTCAGAAGGAAATTTTAAATCACTGGCCCTATGGGAAACCACTATCACTTGTTATACATAGCAGGTAATAGTAAAAATTAATACAATGAAATCAAAAGTTATCATGGTATTCTAAATTCAGATTATTATTTGCCAAAGCCACCTCTGTGTTAAAGAGTAGTGTAAACAAGTGTTAGAATAGGGTTAACAACATGCCAGCGTCAAATGGAGACATCCTCCTTGAGAGATTCAGCAGAATTGAAAATGGAAATGACTGTCTGATTCAGGATGAGTGGATGGGGTCGTACTTTGGGATCTCTAGAGTAGTGAAAATCACAACGGGGTTGGTATCTGTGACCTGGATTCCCCAGTCTTAGGATGTTCCTTGCACCAGGTGTGTAGCCTTGGAAAAATCTCTCAGCCACACTGAGCTTCAGCCTTTTCATGAGTAAGCACAGTCACTCTACTAACTTCCCAGAACTACAAAGAGTCAAATACAATCATGTAATTAAATGCAGTTTATAAACACAGAGAGGAGAGAGATCATCCACTTCTTGTTCTGTGACACCAGCCAGTGGCAGCATGGAGAAACCACCAAACTACCCCGTCTTTTATTCCTCATCCCCAGGGAGCATCCTGACCAGACCAGGACTGGCTTTGACAGTGAGAATCTTCTGCTTCGAGGCTGCACCGTCAGAAACACTGAGGTGGCTGTTGGCATTGTCGTCTATGCAGGTCATTGTCTCGGGGTGGTTTTTTTTTTTTTTTTTTGGTCCAAACTCCCCTTTATCCTCCCTCCTCTATCCCCTCCTCCAAACCCATCTTCAGGCAGTGTAGAGTCCTGTAACTTCCCATTCCTCAGCTCAGCACACTGAGACTGGAAATCACAGCGGTTCACTCCATCCACGGGAGATAAAATGAGATTCCAAGTTGATATCACTCACCCAAGCAAGACAGGGAGAGGGGTGCACACTCATCCACTCCAATGGTTTTGTCATGCTAACTAAAGGCAGGATGAAGGGCATCTCCTTGATCCGGTGGAATAACCTCACCGAACTTAACAGCTTCACCTTTTGTGCCTCCATTTCCTCATGTGTACAGTGGGAAGAATATTTGTATCTGCCTCATAGAATACGCACGAGGACAGATGACCCAACACAGGGAAAGCACCCAACACTGTCGCTAGTGAAGCGAGGGCTCAGTGGGTTTCAGCTGCTGGGTTTGCAGTTATGTATTTACTGTTATCTTTGCTTACTTTACGGCTCCCGATATGGAAGCCTAGCTCTCCTTTGCACCTTGATTTTTCTTCTCAAGGAATAAAAGGTAATAGTCGCACTTCTCACAATGACATCTGAAGTCTTGGAGGGCAGTCTTGGGACTGTTATTTCTCCAGTGCCTAAGGCCAGCCCTTGGGAGGTGTTTAATAAGTAATACGAGGAACTGAAGACTTCTTCCACTGCAGAGAAAACACAGACTCCCTGGAATGTCTGCTTCAACTGGAAGACTCTAGAATATGTTTCCATCCAAGTCTTCCACTCACTGGGACACTTGGGAATATTTTGATTTTTTTTTTTTTTTTTTGGTATGGTTTGGTTTGGTTTGGTTTGATCTGAGTAGAATCCCACTTTTGATGGACATAGAAGAACACTTAAATACCCATCTACCTTAATATTCACTTGTTGGGATTGTCAAAGAAAAACAGATCTTTTTAAAAATAAAGTCACAGTCTAACTAGCTTTCCCTAATTTGGGGGAGGAGGATTATATTTGCCAGTTTAGGTGACTTCTTTCAAGGGTCTCAAGCAATGGAGTTCAACGCCATCTGGTAGACCTACTAAAAATGAACTCTCCGGCAAGCTCCACCCTACCAAAAAAAAAAAAAAAAAACAAACAAACATGCCTAGGCTTAGAGCTTTGCTTCTCCGGCTGAACAGAAACAAAAAAGAAACCCTGAGTGGGTGATTGGAGTGGTGTATGAGGGGGCAGGTTTGGGGAGAGTGTTAACCCTGGCCCCAGGGCTGCAGGCTGCCTAGGGTAAAACGCACTCGTGTTCTGCATGTCTTGAGCAAGTTGGTTAAACTTTCAACATAAGAGAGACTCATAGTTCCTTCCTTGCAGGGTTATAAGATTCAAATAAGATTATCTGTGAAAAGGACCTAACAAGGCCGGAAATGTATTAGGCTTTCAAAAATGTGAGCAAAAATAACACATTGTTTTTAGTATTATTATTTAGAGCAGGGGTTCTCGACCTTGGCATGCTTGGTGTCTTGATCCAGATTAATCTTTGTGGCCAGGGGCTGTCCTGTGAGGTGTTTAGCGGCATCCCTGGCCTCTACCCACTAGATGCATTAGCCCCACCCCCCTACCCCAAGCTGTGATAGCCAAAAATTTCTCAAAACATTGTCACATGTCCCCTGGGGAGTAAAACCACCCCTGGTTGAGAACAACTGGGTCCGGAGTTATCATTTCTCTCTTGAAATTATCAATGGGCAAAACAACAGGACCTCAGAGTCAGAGGTCCAAAAGGGTCAAGCTTGAGCTTTCCAGAAGGAAGAGAGCCAGTGTAGAGGTGGGTGCTTCTTACAACAAACATTTACGGAGCCCCTACTGTGGCTCAGAAAATAATTTAATTACTTTGTGTATATTGATTTCCTCCTGCACACACGTGATCATTCTCTCCCACCTTTCAGAGGAATTGGAGCACACAGGGATTCATGCACCCAAGGTCACATATGCCCTGAGAGGAACTTTCTGCAACCCGATATCACGCATCTGCAGAGCTGAGCTCTGTCTGCCTCTAGAGCCCACATTCTAACCACTATACCATACTGCCTCCTCCTTGAACCCAACTCTTACCAAAAGAGCAGAGGGTCGCAGAAGGCAAGGAGAAGGTGGGGGAAGGGGGTGGTCCCAGGACCCCTTGTATGGAGTGAGCGAGAGAGGCAGGCGGAGAGGCTACGGGCCATCAGTGCAGTTGGTCTGTGCCCATCGTGCTTCTGGAACCCCCTCCAACTGCAGCTGCTTGTGTCTAATTTTAAAAGCCTGGAGTTTATTCACTCCTACTGTTTTTTAGCTACTTTAAATCCACAAGGCAACCAGTTAAACAGCATTAAAGCCATTTGCTTCTGGAGCTGTATTGGTTTGCTTTAATTTTGCACAGAAAATAGATGCCTGGCATTTTCTTTTTTAATTTGACTGCCGATGAGTACAGCATGGTAGTTAGAATTCAGCAGCCCCGAATGAGAGGTTCTAAACACAAAGTCTCAGTTTGACTCTTAGCTCTTAGCTGTGTGGCTTTGGGTACCAAGGGTTGGTGGAAGGAGAAATTGGCTGGGAAGCAGAATCTTGGGTTCCCACAGTGACTCTGATATATTAATTTATTCTTTCACTTTGGGCAGATCCCTTTTACTCTCTGTCCTCAGTTTCCCCAACTGGGAAAGGAGGTGACCGTAAGAGATTGTTAGTTTTAAAACTTTGTCACCTTTTCTTTGAACAAAACTTTATACGGAAGTCCAATATAGGAGTGGAGCTGCTCAGAGTTAATGGTGAGGTGGGGGCCTTTGGTCCCTACTATTCTTACACAGGCAACACCGACACCTTACACACAACCAAGGAAACAAGTATGGAAAATACAGGCCCTAAGTACTGTCCTACCACAGAGCCTTTGCACATACCGTTCCACGAGCCTAAAACTCTCTGCTCCTAACTTTTCTCTGTCCCTTCAGTTTTCCCCTTAAATGTCATCTCCTCAAAGAAACTTTCCCTGAGCATGCTCTCTAACGCTATCTCTTATCTGCCTTGGCCTTTTGTTTATTGTTTTTTATTTCATAGGACTTATTAATAAAAGTAATCATCCTATTTGTTTGTTTCCTTGTATCTTCACCAAAATGTGAACCATCTGTCATTCTGTTGTATCCCACCACTAGCTCGTAACAGCCAGAACAGCACCTTTGTACAAAGTAGAAGATAGCACTTCCTCAAGACAGCTGACTATCATTTGCCAGAAAGTTGTCATAATAAACTTACAAATCTTTGACAACTTCAAAATGAAGGGTACTCTCCAGAGTTGTGCAGTGCACAACCTGTGCATGCTAGCTCCTTCAGTGCCCACCACAGTGCCTGGCACGCAGGGGATGCTCAGTGAATATCTGCCGACACAGTATGTGAGGCCTCTCCAGCTAGTCTCAGCAACCTCCCAGAGGCAGGACCCATTGGGTTTAAAGAAGGAAGCCTCTCTTTTATCACAAGCTCCTGTGAGAGGAGCCAAGGGCGTGGTCTAAAATGGAGGCAACGAAAACCAAGGATCTGATTTCCTCATTTTCTCTCAAAGGCCATGAGACAAAAGCCATGCTGAACAACAGCGGCCCCCGGTACAAACGCAGCAAGATTGAGCGGCGCATGAACACTGACATCTTCTTCTGCGTCGGGCTTCTCTTCGCCATGTGCCTCATTGGAGCTGTAGGTATGGAATATTCTGGAAAGAACAAGAGCACAGTAATCTTTTTCTTAGGACAAGTTGCTTCAATTCTCTTGAGTGTCAGTTTCATAGTCTATAAAATAGGGCTAATAAAAAATAAAGCCTACCCCACCTCTTTAATAGGATGCAATAAAAGGAAAATGCAAGTGAAAATCTCCCGAAAGCAGTATGTGCTCTTTACATATTAGGAATATCGTCTATCATTTATTTGTTCAAGGAATATTGACAGGACCCAGGCACTATCTTAGCATGGAAGGATAACAAAGGAGTCAATCACAGGACTGGTCCTCAAAGAGCTCCTGTTATAGTCTAGCAAGGACTCAAACACGTGGGCAAAACCAGGAATATAGTCTGCCCCACTCCATGAGGCCGTACACGGGAACTGTATTTGTTCTCCACGCTGCTGTAACACATTAACACACACCTAGTTGTTCAAAACAACACAAATTTATTCTGCTACCGCTCTGGACGTCAGAAGTCCCAAATCAGTTTCGTTGGGTTAAAGTCCAGGTATTAGCAGGTCCAGTTCCTTCTGAAGGCTCTGAAGGAAGAATTGTTCCATGTCTTTTTCAGCTTCTCGTGGTTGCCTGTGCTCCTTGGTTTGGCAGACTTAATGCCTAGGCATCGAAATGTAGGATATATGAAGGACCACTTTAGAGTTAAATGAGTACACACACACACACACACACACACACGCACAGAGCTATCTCATACGGAAGAAGGCTGGGTCCTCCAAAGCACACTCATTTCTAGGAATGGGTCAAAGGCTGATGTAATTGACCAATTTCAGCACAAAGTGGAGATTCTGGCTAGTCCCTTGTTTTGCCTCTTCTCAGGTCACATCCTCTGGAATGAGACCTTTGAAGAACACCCTCCCTTTGATGTGCCAGAAGCCGACGGCAACTTCCTTTCCTCTGCCCTTGAGGGTGTCTACACGTTCCTGTCAATGATCATCCTGCTCCAGGTAGGAAGCCCTCCCCAGCCAGCAGCCTGAGAATTTACGTGGCCAATACCCCTATAACTATGCAAAATAAAGAAACATTTGTACTGACCCCAAGAAGAACTAACTGGACTGAGAAGAGGTGATGCTTATTCCTTTGTAAGTATTTACATTTTGGGAAATGGCAAGATCACCCTGCATTATGGAGGGGACCCTGCCCCCAGATCATATCTAGAGGAAAATACTTATCAGGCTTTTCTGTTTAAATTACAGCAGTGACCCACATGTGTCTGTCCCTTTTTTCAGGTATAGAACAGATAAAACATTAAGGATCTAGGAACAAAAGGAGACGAAGCAGAACAGTAAGCTAAAGAGAACTCTTAGGCTCCAAACATAAAGAGAGAAACCTCCCAGTCTGTGTTTTAACATTTGGTAGATTGACATGGAAGAAAACAGACTTGTCCCTATATAAAAGGAAAAAAAAAAAAAACAGAGAGAGTATCTACAAAATGTGAGGCAGTAAGGGAAAAAGAGATGAATAAAGAATCTTCATTCTAAGATAACAATCTCTGAAAAGGTGAGGAAAGTGCAATTTTGCTTTAGTGAGGCTCCATCTACATTAGATTTCTCATGGTATTTGAGAATGTTTCACTGCCCTCTTATCGGTGAACCCTTTCCCTTCATTCATTCATCCAGCAGAATAATCTTTTTTAAATGTGAATCATATTGTACCCTTCCTGTCCACAGAGCCCTCCAGTGACTTCACATCTGCTCAAAGTGCCCTTCAAAGTCCTTACCGTGGCCAACGCAGCCCTAAGTGGTCTGGACCTTGACCCTCTCTCTAACCTTGTCTGCTGCTCCTTCCCCCCTCCTCTCTCACGTCCAAGAGGTGCTCATAGTTACTCCCCAAACACCTGCCGCCCCCCGTGCCCAGCCTTTGCCTGGCCTTTTCCTCTGCCCAGAACCTCCTCCCACAGATAACCTCGTGACTCACACCCTCATTTCTTCAGGTCTCTGCTCAAAGGTCATGGTTTATAAAAGAGCCCCTCCCGGCCATCACTCTACCCTCTTTACTTTTTTTTGTTCTTTCTCATGAGACTGGCCACCACCAATATATATTTATTTGTTTTTTTACTGTCACTGGAATGTCAGTTCTTCAAGGGCAGGGGATTCTGTTCGGTTGACTCCCATTTCCAGGACTTGGAACAGCACGCAACACACAGCAAGCACTCGACAAATATTAGGTGTCAAATCAGTGGGCAGAAATCAACCATGGATCTGAGTACCTGTAAAAGTGTGTGGCAGCCCTCAGTGGCATAGAGATCCGAGGGGAGTCAGGGGACTCTGGGCAGAGGCTGCTTCTCTCCCTGCCAGCTCAGTCACTGACGCCCAGTGGGGAGAGCCTTCCTCCCGCCAGACACCCCGGGTGAAGAAGGCATATTGCGTCTTCAGATCCCCCCTAAGAATTCCAAGGGAGACGTGACGTCATTGACCTTTAATTTCTCAGAGAAAGTCCATCCTGTGTTCTGTTAAATGCCTTTCCACCTGCCGGTGAGGGTGCTGAGGCAGGAAACTGCCTGGTTTCTGACACGGTGGGAATCCGTCTTCCCACAGGTGCTCATCCCGATCTCTCTGTACGTCTCCATTGAGCTGGTGAAGCTCGGACAAGTATTCTTCCTGCACAATGACCTCGACCTGTATGATGACGAGACCGATTCGTCCATTCAGTGTCGAGCCCTCAACATCACTGAGGACCTGGGCCAGATCCAGTACATCTTCTCGGACAAGACAGGGACCCTGACAGAGAACAAGATGGTGTTCCGGCGCTGCACCATCATGGGCAGCGAGTATTCTCACCAAGAAAATGGTACGAGGGCCCCCAAGGGCCTCCATCCCTCTTTCTAAAAGGAAACATCTTGCTCTTCCACTCTCCTGGCTCCCCATAGAGGCTGTGTGGCATTTTGGCAAGTTGCTTCCTGTATCCCTGTGGTCTTCCTTGTAGCAGATCAGTGCCATTGTAATTGCCTGTAAGCTTTCATTTGTTCACAAAGGCTGGAAGCAATTCCAGGCCCTCTGTTAGATCTTTATCTGGTACCATCTACAACACGGGATTTTTACCTATGAGCAATAGATTGCGGCATTTCCCAGTTATGTGCCAATCATACAACCAAGGCTTCAGAATTTCTCAGGTCACCTTACCTGACCTGTCAGGACAGATCTAGGGCAAGGCACATGCTCAGATTTGACAGATCCAGAAAATGATTTTCCCTGGGGCAAAGTTTTGATTTGGGAGATAGGGCTGTGAAATACCCTGACTGTTATTTTGCATGGACTGAAGGTGGCCCATAAAGCTGACCTGATTCCCTCAGCCACCACCACCACCCCCCAATACACACTTTCTAACTGAGAAAAGAAACTCTCAAGAGAGCAACGTTCATACTTTTGAGTAGGAAGGATGGAGAAAGAGAGAGGAGGGAATATTGTAGATGGCCCTATCCCCTTTGCCATGGTGATAGTTGACCATTTACATGGGAGCTCCTGATCTCTTTTTAGTAATAATAACAGTTACCATTACTAGTACTTAGAGTGTGCTAATCACTTTAACACATTATATCATTAAATCTTCAAAACAACCCTATGGGTTGGGTACTTTTTTAAAAACCCCTAATTGGGGAAATAGGTTAAGTCAAAGCTCAAAGTCACATAATTAGCAGGTAGTAGAGCCAGGGTCTAAATCTGTAGGACTTGGTGGCACCCCTCTTTCTCCAGTCTCAGTAGATCCATTGCCAATTTTCCTGAGCTAAATGAGTACACACTCACACTCACACACACACACACACACACACACAGAGCTATGTCATATGGAAGAAGGCTAGGTCCTCCAAAGTGCACTCATTTCTAAGAATGGGTCAAGGACCTGTGCTCTTGCCCAACCCCAAAGTCAAGGATCATCCAACTATAGCCCAGCCAACTTATGACTGGTGAAATAACAAGACTCCTTTCTTGCAGCCAAGCGACTGGAAACCCCAAAGGAGCTGGACTCAGACAGTGAAGAGTGGACCCAATATCAATGCCTGTCCTTCCCAGCCAGATGGGCCCAGGGTCCATCAACTATAAGAAGCCAAAGAGGTGCCCAGCCCCTGAGGAGGTCCCAGAGTGCCCGTGTGCCCATCCAGGGCCACTCCCGACAAAGGTCCATGGGACGCTGTGAAAGCTCGCAGCCTCCAGTGGCCTTCAGCAGCTCCATAGTAAGTCCTTGCCTTTCCCCCCTTTGAACTGCAAGTGTCCCATGGTAGGAAGAGGTGGGAAAGGACTCTCGGATGTGAAAGAGAAAAGATTATACACACCCTCAAGAGTTCTCAAAATGGCACCCTTGGTCTTGCATGTAGTCCACACATGTGTTTCGTTTTCATAAATAATTTTTGTTAATTTGAAATGCTCAATGTTTAGAAATCAGGAGATTTCATATAAACATATAGATTCTTGCTTCTCTTTAAAAACTTGAATTGCAGAAATTCTACACACTAAGTCAGCATTTCCTCATGGCGACAATTGGTTTGAGTTGAGGAGTCCATATCACTTAGACCGAGCATGCAGTCTTCAGCTCATCACAGCCCCCTCCCCACCACCTTCTCTATTTATCCCACCACTGAGCTGAGAGCCAGCAGCGTGTTAGTTATGCATGTTTTTTAAATTATGAAATTAAGGCCTGGCTCATGCCTATAACCCCAGCACTTTGGGAGGCTGAACTGGGAGGATTGCTTGAGACCAGGGATTCGAAATCAGCTTAGGCAACATAGCAAGACCTCGTCTCTACAAAAAAAAAAAAAAAATTAGCCATGTGTGTTCACACATACCTGTAGTCCTAACGACTTGGGAGACTGAGGCAAGAGAATCACTCAAGCCCAGGAGTTCAAGGCTCCAGTGAGCTATTATCGTGCCACTGCACTCCAGCCTAGGCAACATAGTGAGACCTCGTCTCTTAAAAAAAAAAAAAAGGAGAGAGAGAGAAATTATACAATTAAGAGAAATAAGAAATATTTGTTATGCCCATGTTTCTACAAAGTGGAAAAGCAAAAGATAAGCCTGTAAGTCTTATGTTTGAAGAAAAACAGGAGAATATACTTTTTGGTGATAATTAAAAATTAGTCTTAAATAGTTATAAAGCAAAGAATATCTATCTGTATCAAAATTATCCAGCCTACATCATTACCTTAGGTTAATGGCCTTCATGGGCATTCAAGTTTGTGACTTCGGTCTGGGGCTTTCTGCATGTCGTCCTTTGAGCCATTAGGACAGCCATCAGCAAACATCCAGGCAGCAAGTGAAGAAGCTGAGTTCCTCCCCTGAAATTACCCAGTATCCCTTAGAAATCAAGGCCAGAACTGGGCCTCCTGACTCCTGTGCTATTCCTCTCACCTCTACATCTGTTCTTTCTCCAGGGAACACAAAACCACATCATCAGGAATCTCTGCACTTGCAGAAAAGGCCACAGGGAGCCCCAGCTATCTTGAACAAGAGACACATACTAACAGATGGGACCTAGATTATAAAAATGATCCTTTTGGTCAATTTCCTTCCAGTCTTTTACTTCCTCCATGAGTACACACATACACACATGACTATATATGTTAAACATTATTTGCAATCACGGTACATATCAACTGTAGGTGCCTGGGGTTCGTTCGTTCGTTCTTTCTTTTTCTTGCAGAGTTAAGTAGCACAGGTTTTTTTTTTTTTTAACTGAACATGCTACCAAAAGCATTTTTCATATTGCTACTTAGTATTCATAACCCAGGACTGTGTTTTCTGACGTGTGACAAAGAAAAATGCTGTGAGTCTGTGTTCTGAGTTGTTGCTCATCTAACTTTGGGCGAGTACAAAGTTGAGTTAACTCTCTTGCATCATTGTCATGCAAGAAATGCAACATTAGCAAGGATAGAACAAGAACAGGATGTTAAGACGTATGATCCTCATAAATACACAAGTGGAATGGTCCACAGATGCCTCTGGGAAGACTTCCGTGGGTTTTTTTTTTTTTCTTTTTGACTTTCCCAAGTGAAATAACAACAGGACGTGCCTATTATCAAGTCTTTCTCTTCTTTAATTCTGCCTTCTATAAATGGAACGCGCTTCCGCCAGCTCTTTCCCTAAATATTTGTCAAATGACCTTCCTGAATTCTCATTAGGCATAGATTCTACATGTCCTTGGTCACCTTCCAGTTCTAGGTACCACTGGCATCCCATTGCCTGAGAATGTCTTTCCACAGAACACAAGGAGAGAAAAAGGCAGCTTTCCTTTGTGGATCTCAGTTGGGACACACCAATTCACTGTCCCTTGTTCAGCCTGAAAAATCTCAGCAGCCCAGAAAAACCACTGCCCTGAACCAGGGAGTATACCTTTTATTCAGGGCCCTTAGCTGATAGGAGCACACTGACCCTAGAGCTACCTCCAGATCCTGGATGTCATCATCCTGCCCTGGCTGGCAGTTCCAAAGGCAAGTTCTGGCAAAGTTCATTAGGGAGCAATAAGGAAATTGACACAAGACCCAATTGTTGTTGCCCGGGCAGGTGGAGATGGTGATGCGCTATTTTTATGAGCAACTAAGTACACTGTTCTAGAATCAGGTCACTTGAAAATATGCGGTTAGTGGGGCAGTAGCATCCTTGGGTGGTTGCTGGGAAGGCCACTGGTCTAGGAGTCAGGAAATGCAGGTTCTGGTTTTAGATCTGCTACTGGCTTGCTGGGTAACCTTAAGCAACATGTTAAACCTCTTTCTAGCTCTCTTCCATCACCTGCAAATACTTTACTTAAAATTCTCACCAAACATTCTAAAGATCAAATGACATCTGCAAGATCACTTCCAGCTATGAAGTAGGCACATTTGGGGTCCAAAGCCCCAGGTTTCCATCTCAGTTATACCATGCGTTAGGTCGTGGCTGTGGTCAGCTTAAGCCTTCACTTCCCCGTTGTACAAATGAACATGATTGTTCAGGCTGGAGTTTATTTTGAGGATTTGATCTTAAAATCATGTGTTCTAGGCAGATGGATACCTAATAGAAGTTTTAATGATATTTCTAAAGGAAAGCTGTCTGCCTTATATAAATATTCACATATGGACGTCACAGAGGAGAACAGAGTTTTCACAGAATACAATGGTTGCGCTCTCTCCCCTGAGATGCTGGTATTTTGATCTAGGGTAGGGCCTGGGCATTCTTATTTTTATTTCTGATGATTCTAGTGAACAGCCAAGATTGAGAACCTCTGTAAGCAGACCGATGTTCTGCCAGGAAACAGTCTTCATTTGGCTCAAATAGGCACCTCCTATAGTCTGGAAGGCATTGGTCAAAGGGCGTGATTTATGCCACCTAAGCGGTCTCATGCCACCCCATCAATTTCCTCTGGCTGCAGCCAGATCCTTAAAGGAATCCCAGAGAGCTTCTGTGGCAACCCCAGGAGGGTCCCATGGTGCCCACCCCCACCCACCCTTGGCAGGCCCTAAGTTTGCCCGTCTCCACCTGCCTGTCACGCCTGCCCTCACCTGCCCTCACCTGCCCATCTGGCATCGGGTCTGGTCTGATCATCTCTTGGAACCACCAGTGCTTTACCTTCCCTTTGTGAACTCAGGCAGAACTTGCTAAAACCCCCAGGGAACGTTCTATCACATTCTAAAGAAACCGGTTGTTGGATTCCTTGGCACTTTGCTCCAAGCCAAAAATAAAACAAGAATCAACAAGAACAGCAACAACAAAACCTAGGGGTTTTTTTTTTCTTTTTCTTTTACTACAAAAAACAAGGAAGCATCGGTGATTGTCGCCTAATTGCCTGCTATAAACTCTGTGGCTTTAAGGTGGGAGTAATATCCTTATAAAAATGGTGAGTTCTGAGCCAATGTTTAATAGTACTGGCAGATGGAAAATGAAACGCTTTTTTTTTTTTTCCTGGTCTGTAAGCAACCAAGATTTGAGCAGACAGTCTTGGTTTAAAAGTGTCACTTGCAGAATGTTTTTCAGAACCATTAGACCAAAGAATAGCTTCCTAATTGTAAACTCTGCACTGGGGCCAGCAAGTCTCCTCCAAACTTCACCGCTGCTCCCTCTATGGGTATCCCCCCTCCCCCCACAGAGAAAATGCGATAGAGAAGAGCGAAGGTGGTGTCATTGGACCTCTGCCTCCTTTCCCTAACCTTGGCCCTCCTTTCTTTCTTTGGAAGAGATTTTTGCAGCACTCCCAGTCTGCTCCAGATTGGTGGGACAGCCCACACACACACCCGCCCACTGTCGGGTTAGGTAAGAGTCCCGATTTAATTAGCCAAGCACACAAAATCTTTCTGGAAGTGATAGGACCACACAGGGCAGGAATGGGTGAAGCTGATCTATGCTCCTGTTGGCCCCCAGTATCCCAAATGCGGGTGGGGAGTGCAGTTGCAGTGACACTGTTCACAAGAGGTGGGGTCTGGCAAGATCTGGAAAACTTCCCTCTTGCTGGGCCACTGAGTTTTTTCCCTGTGGGCTTATGTCTCATTTGGGAAAAGCTCACCCCAACAATCCATGTGCTCCTACTTGAGTGAACATTTACTAACATTAGGCTTTGCTAGTTCTTTATCCAAACCAAATATCATCAGGGTGACCACTTCCACCCAGGCAAAAATATCACTGCCCTGAGCAATATTTGAGCCTCCAGCTCGCCAGCAACCAGGAAAATCTGTTTCCATGATAGTAATACACCACAGGGTTAAGTATGCAGGAGGAACCCGAGGCCAAATGGTGGAAAAAAAGTATGTGCCTCCCGACCACTGTCCACCTCCTCTGTTCCCACCACTCGGAGACAATCATTATTAGCAGCTCTTGTGCACCCACCCCAGAGGGGTACAGTGGCCCACGAGTGTGGCATACACAGGTGGAAACATACTGTACACACTGTTTTGGACTTCACTTTTTTTTTAACCTAACAAATCTTGGATAATATCTCCTATGTGCAGACAGACAGGTAGCTATTCAGCAGAGAGCTGCTTTGTCTTTTTATTAATGGCTATTAGAATTTGTTGGATGGTTGAGCCATCATCCATCCTGTTTATACGTGCATGAGTTTCTCTACAGTATTAATTCTTAGAGCATAATTGCAAAATTGGCCAGTATGTACATTTTTTTTATTTTGATTGAGTCTTCTAAAGATGTTGTACCAGTTGAGACCCTCACCAACAACAAATAGACCCTCACCAACAACAACTCCTCCCAGTTCTTTAAAATAGACTTTAATTTATTTGATCGGTCAGTCAGTCAACAACCATTCAGAGAGCATCCACTCTATGGCATATACCATGCTAGACACTGGGGATCCTAATATGGCATTGACCCTGACTTCATGAGTGTACAGCCCAATGAAGGGACAAGAAGAGCACCAGTGGCTACAGGACAGTGTTCTCTGTGCTGGGATGCATGGGTGCGGGGGTGCCATGGGAGCTTAGAAGAGGTGCAGCTACATCACACTGGGGCATCAGGGGGGCTTCCTGGAAGGGTCAGCACCTAAGCTGAATTTTAGACTAGATACAAGGTTAACCAGGAGAACGAGGGGATCATCTAGTGGGGAGGAGTTGAGGAGGGCAGGTTGTTGCAGGAGGAAATAATTTATGTAAGCAAGATGGAGAATCGGGGTTCTTAGGAGTAGCTGGAGTGAAAGCTGCATGTTGGGAGAGGAGAATGAGGAGACGGAGACACAGGAGGAACTATGCCACAAAGGGTTTTCTTCCAGGCCCAGGCACCAGAGTTCTCGTTTATTTCCACGGCTGGCTCTGTGGGTTACCGCAGCAGCAAACTGTTGCATCCAATCAGTGACACTCATCAGTGTAAACTTGGGTGAGTTACTATTGAAACTGAGAGAAGAACAGCAGAATGGAGTGTGGCCTACTTTTCCCAGCCTTCAGTGTGGGAACACGCCCCAATCAGAAAGGAAACGGGAGCAATAGTGTAGCCATTGACCTTGCTACGCAAACTGGGGTTCTTGGACCAGCAGCATGAACACCACCTGGGGAGTTGTCAAAAATGCAGATGCTCAGTATTTACTCCAGACCTGCTGAGTTAGAAGCTGCATTTTAATAAGAACTCCGGTTTATTTGTGTGCACGTTAAAATTTGGGAAGTGCTGGCATAGTGCTTAAGGGTTCAGGCTTCGGCATCAGACAGAACTGGATTTAAGTCCCTGTGTATCATTTGTGACTTTGTGACCTTGGGCAAGTTACTTAACTTTGATGAGCTTCATTTCCTTCATAATTAAAATGGAATGTTAGTGGCTGTATCAATGATGATTAGAGGATAGACGTGAAAGCACTTAGCCCAGTGCCTGACTTTGCTGTGCGTTCTCAGTAAGTATCTCTAATGATAGCGATAGAACCCTCGAGGGTGTAGTTAGAGCTCAAAGATCACCTTCCTCAAAGAGGGTGTGTTTGAGTTTTAGGTGTTCTGCAATAGAAAGAAATCCAACCTGTTACGTATCTGGCTGCCACAAAGTTCTAGTTTGAAAACAGGTGGCCCTACAAATCTATATTTCTTTTCCTTTAGAGAAATAGGCCGGACGAAGGGCCAGCAGTAGGTGAGGGCGCTGCTTTCTTTATAGTGTTCTGGGGAGCATGTTCCTAAATATTCATGGGCCATATGGGAAACCAGTGGCCTGGAGCAAAAGGAACCATGAAGAGCCTTGTCCCGCAGGGGAAGGTCTATGGTGACTCGATAAAGGTTAGCTGACATCTGCTCCCAGAACCTGCAGGCTGGGCTGGCTGCCAACCAGAGAGGTGGGCCCTCTGCAGAGAAGATGGTTTTTTAATGCAGTGCTATATATTAAAGAATAGTTTTAACAAAGAAACACCAAGAGTTAACTTGTGGTGAGGTAGCATCCTAGATAGCAGTCAGTCGATCAATGTCTTAAATGTCTGTAATCTGCCAGGCCCCATGGGCCCGTCAGAGACAGTCTCTGCCCTCGTGGCACTTATGGGCTAGAGGGTAAATGAACATGAAATAAATACCTGTTAAATCATTTTAACTGTGTCACAATTTGGAAATGCATGATGCATAGCTTGGAGCAAAGCAGGGCACTGTAAGAGGCTGGGAGTCTGGTGGTGCGAAAGCTGTCCTAGCTCTGACGCTAAGTCAGGCACAACCTCAAGCAGTTCCCTTACTTCCTCTCTGGCACTCAGTTTCATCATCAGAAAAAAAGGGGATTTGGCTTTGATGGCCTCCAAGCTTGTTCCCCAACTCTGGGTATCTGTGTTAAGGGTTAATAGCATCCCACTCACACACACCCCAGAAAAAAATCTATTCTTTGAAAAAGGAAGATTTCCACAATCCCCTTTATAATCTCGTAGACTGTCTGCTGAGGCTTAAAGATATACAAGACCATTTATTGTGCGTGGGATGCCAGATACTAAAGACCCTGGCTGGCAGTCTCAAAGTCCACTTCCTTCTCATGACTTGCCTGGCATGGGGGTTAAAGAGCGCGAATTCTGGAGTCAGACTATCTGGAATCAACTGAAGAAATTCCTCCCACTCACTGTGTGAGCTTGGGCAAGACACTTACCTTCCCCAGCATCAGTTTCCTCATATGAAAGATCAAGGTCATTGGGAGGCTAGCAGCACTTGACAGACGATGTTGCTGCAGGGATGCAATGAGATAGTGGGTGTCCTGCAACATAAACACCACGTGAGTAGCTCTCTCGCTATCACGAGAAGTGAGTTCAGAGTTCCTGGAGTGGGGCTGGTGACCTGATGGCAGGCCCCGAAATCTGGTTCAAGGAGTTTGCAGAGGAGCATTAATAAGAGAACATAGCTATTTGACTGTGACCACAGAAAGGAAAAACTTTGGAGTAGCAATCCAGGTGTCTGAGCTCTGAGTCTGGCTTTACACTGAGGCACTGGGTGACATTGGTTAAATCAGCCTATCTCTCTGGGTTTCAATTCAATTTCAAGTTAGGATTAGTGTCATCTCAATTTGGGACTGTGAGAATCTGGTGAGATCATATAAATGACTTTGCTTGGGAAGGTAGGAAGAGCTTCACACATGTGAGCTCCTGTTTTGAAGACTGCACTCAAAGCCAGAGAGGACGGATAATGCATGTATGTTTCCCAAGCTTTCCAAAAATAACTACTCCACGTGGTATGGATAGTTCACCATTGCTTACAAGGCGATGGAAGGAAATGCAGATTTGATGCAGTTTTATTATTAATAACACTCTTCCTTGTGATGAGCAGACTTTTGTCCTGGAAGTTGTCTTCTTAAGAGGGGTATGAACAAGTTGGGGTGTGAATGTTGACTCGTGGAGAGCACCCCAAATGGAGGCTGGAACTCTTGGAGAGTGTGCGCCCCACTCTAGCGGGATGTATGTGTTTTCTCCCCTCTAGTAGCAGCTCCAGGGAGGACAGAAGCACACTTCTGGAAGTCACTGCATTTGACAGTCAGGAAAAACAGTCTGAGGACTCTTTTCCTGTGAGATTTTTTTTTAAATCTGAACTTGGGTTCTTATTTGTACAACACATTGGCCCTCGGTCTTCACCCTGCGTGAATCAATCAAGATTCCCTCGGTCTATCTTTTTCAACCATTGACTTTCTTCTAAACTATAATTTATCTGTGAACTCTGAACACTGACAGAGATGTTCTTCTGTGAAAGCTTCTTTGCAAAATGGCTTTGTCATATCGAACTATTGAGAGCTGGTGTTGGCTTGAGCTTCGGCTTCAAACAAAGCTGTCATTAGAGCTCTAAAAGATACAGCCTCGTGGAAAATTCAATCTCTCTATCTGGGAGGCTCTTACCTTATCTCTAGGGAGATTAAACATGGACCTAAGAAAAGTGAATTTAAAATATAGGTCAAGTCAAGATGCCGGTGGGGAGGTAGGCAGAGCGTAACACCACCGCTGCCGCCAGCACCTCTGCTCCAGTTGTTTCTGGGTCTTCAAGGTCTCACCACCTGGGAGAAGCTGTCAGGGCATCAGATCCTTGGGAGGAATAGAGAAGGCAGAGCAACAGAAAATAAATAAACAAACAAATAATAAAAGAAGAGACAGGTCAATACACGGAGAATTCCAAAGGGATAGTTCAAGTGGCAATTTCTACAAAGATGGAAAAAATTGGAAACCCATGAGTTAGATCCAGCAGAGAGAGAGAGAGAGAGAGAGAGAGAAAGAAGAAAAGAAAAGAACAAAAGAGAAAAGAAAAGAAAGGGGAAAATGTTATGCATCATGTCTGCTTTATCTTGAAAAATCAAGAGATTTGGCCAACTGAACCAGCATCGGAGCATTTCACTCAGCAAAGCAGTCGCCACCCTCAGATAGGGTAGGACCCAGATCTCACCACTGCCCCATCCCACCATGTCCTCATCAGTACCGTGACCCACATCCCTTTCACCTTACATGCCTGACTCCTGTGGACATTCTGAGTTCAAGAACCTGCCATTGTGGCTCAAAAAAAGAGAGAATTCTTGTGAGCTGAATACGATCCCATGAACAGGTGGGATTTCTCATGGTTATTGAATTCTGGGTAGGATTTTGGTAGATAAAAGGATTTTTCAGACGAAGTGTGCTCATAGAGGGAGAGGTACATCCAGGAGGCAACAAACAGACCCCTGGGCTGAGCTGAGAGTCCACGTTGGGAAGTGTTGGGAGTGGAGATGCAAACTGCCAAAGAATCTAAATGTCAAGTGGATTGATTGTGCTAACAAGGGAGAGCTCCTGAAGGTTTTCTGAGGTCAAGGAGGAAAATGGAGTTTTAGGAAGATTGCACTCCACATACCTATGAAAGGTTAAAAAGAAAAAAGGTGAGAGGCAGCAACGTTGGTTAGAGGCTGATGCAGAAATCCAGGATAGAGGGTCTGAGCATGGCTGGAAGCAGCAGGAATGGGTGCTAACTGGTGGGGAGTTGCTGGGAGGTAAGAACTGGCAGTTGATGGACATGTGGGGTTGAGGAGCAAGAAGAAATCAAACAAGAATGGGCAATGATCAGGCCTGTGGGTGAGGGGAACATGCAGGATGCAAGACTGCAGTGTAGACTGTATCATCCTTTCCCTGGCCATGCAAAGAATCTGCTGCAGGGCCCTTCCTTCCCAGGACCTTCAGGAAAGGCTCTCACTCAGGCCTTTTTCTTCCAGGAAAAAGATGTGACTCCAGATAGAAACCTACTGACCAAGGTTCGAGATGCTGCCCTCTGGCTGGAGACCTTGTCAGACAGCAGACCCACCAAGCGTTCCCTCTCCACCGCCTCCTCCATTGCTGACTTCTTCCTCGCCCTAACCATCTGCAACTCTGTCATGGTGTCCACAACCACCAAGCCCAGGCAGAGGGTAAGGACGGGTGAAGATTGGGGGTGGAGGGGAGGGGAGATAGGGAAGTAGAAGGCAGGGCGGGGGTGACGTGGGAAGCCCTGATCAAGGAGACATGATGCCGGGGTCCTGGCCGTGGTGTCACCATTCCATCACTGTGAGAACCGGAACAGATCTCATACCCTCTCTGAATCTGTTTCTTCATTTTTAAATAAAATTGAAGATGTTATCTATGAGCTCTTTGTCTAGCTTTCAAACTTTGTCTTTCTGTCCGCAGGGTAGCTATTAAGGGTTAATATTTACTCAGCACTTGGCTTTGTGCCAAGCCTCATGCTAAAAACTTTACCTGCATTATCATTTAATTCTCACAGCCCAACAACTCTATGAGTTGATATGTCCTTGGTCCTAACAAATAAGAAAATGGCAGCTCAGAGAACTTGGGTAACTTAACAAAGGATGTACAATCAACACATGGCAGAACCATCCATGTGACTCCATAACAACTCCTAATAGCACTGTGACACTGCTCTCTGCTTTTATTTATACATAGGGGCTCAAAATAATTAATACTGTGATGTTCTTCCTGGAAATAATGCAGTCAGATCGTCATTTATGTAGAGTTATACTTTGAAATCTACTGAAGGTAGATTTGTCTTCAATTTTCCACAAACTCTCAGCCAAGCTTCTCCCTTGTGGAGTCACTGACAGGCATAATTAAGTGGTACAACTCGTGTCTATGAAACCAAGACAAGAGGGTTCACTCATGTCTACACCACAGCCTTTCCTTACTATAACCAGATTCTAAACCACCCTGAAAAGTCACCAGGTTATCAGAGGTCTTCAGGGAGTTTGGGGAGACAGAAAGTATTATCTGAGAAATTAACTGTATTTTTGAGAAGCGAAGAAGTGACATTTTAAGGACAATACCTGACTCCCAATTTCCAAGTTAACAAGGGAGCTTTAGGTGGCAGAGAGCTCCAGAGCCCAGTCTCTGGGCCAGGCAGACCCAGCTTTGAGACCAAGCTCTCCTCCCTGCACATGGGTGATCATGGCCAATTTATTTAACTTCTTTGTGGGATAATGGTAGTATCCCACAGAGCTGCTGAGAGAATGAAATGAGATACCACACACTAAGATGAAGTAGAAAAGGTATGGTAAGTATTAAAGAAATGTGAACTCTCATCTCCTTTTCTTTCTTTTGCCCATGCTCAGAATAGGATGATCAAAAGATAGAGGGAAATGAGCACTGCCAACCCCAAGAATGTCAGGGCTGAAAGGAAACATCTGCCCTAACTCCCTCATTTTATGGCTAGGTAAACTGAGGCCCACAGAGGAGAAGAGATTTGCCCACGATCACAAAATGCCTGAATAGTCCACCTATTGCAAAATTGCCTTCACATTCTGCATAAGACAGCTTGATAGTATTTCCAGCGTTGAAAGTAATGCTCTACTTTCCTCTTTTGGCCACAAGGTCAGCATCCCACCCTCATCCAAGGCTCTGGGGATGTCCCTGGAGAAGATTCATCAGCTACTCCAGAGGTTGAAGCTATCGAGCCTCAGCCAGTCATTCTCGTCCACTGCGCCCTCTGACACAGACCTGGGGGAGAGCCTGGGGGCCAACGTGCCCACCCCAGACTCGGATGAGAGAGATGATGCGTCTGTGTGCAGTGGAGGCTACTCTACCGATGGTGGCTACAGGAGCAGCATGTGGGACCAAGGCGACAGTCTGGGTTCTGGGTCGGGCACACCTTCGGAGGAGGTGCTGGCAGCCCCGGCTCCAGGCCTGGCTGGGCCCGAGCTCTGTTACGAGGCCGAGAGCCCTGACGAGGCGGCCCTTGTACATGCTGCCCATGCCTACAGCTTCACGCTGGTGTCCCGGACACCTGAGCAGGTGACCGTGCGCCTGCCCCAGGGCATCTGTCTCACCTTCGACCTCCTCTGCACCCTGGGCTTTGACTCTGTTAGGAAGAGAATGTCTGTGGTTGTGAGGCACCCCCTGACTGGTGAGATCATCGTCTACACCAAGGGCGCTGACTCGGTCATCATGGACCTGCTGGAAGACCCAGCCTGCGGTGAGTCCTGCCTCACCAGGGCTCCGGGGACAAAGGGCTCTGGAGTTTAAGAGGCAGTGTGCAATGGGAATCAGGAGCCCGGGTTACAGTGCCACCTGGCCCAGCAGGTCCTAACTGGAATATAGGCCCACAAGATGCTCTCCTCAAAGCAAGACCCTTAGAACACACTGTATGTTACATCTCCTTGGCCTAGAGAATCACAGTGTCCATTAGCATGTTAAAGACTATACAGTCTTGGCTGGGCACGGTGGCTCACGCCTGTAATTCTAGCACTCTGGGAGGCCGAGGCGGGAAGATCGCTTGAGGTCAGGAGTTCGAGACCAGCCTGAGCAAGAGCGAGACCCTGTCTCTACTAAAAAAATAGAAAGAAATGATCTGGACAGCTAAAAATATATATAGAAAAAAATTACCTGGGCATGGTGGCACATGCCTGTAGTCCCAGCTACTTGGGAGGCTGAGGCAGGAGGATTGCTTGAGCCCAGGAGTTTGAGGTTGCTGTGAGCTAGGCTGATGCCACAGCACTCTAGCCCAGGCAACAGAGCGAGACTCTGTCTCAAAAAAAAAAAAAAAAAAAGACTATACAGTCTTATAGCAGAGAAACATCTTTATCTTTATTGATCCCAATTTCCAGTTTTCCAAACCCATTTAAACATGGATTATTCACACACAATTTTTTGCACAAGAATGTCTATTAACGTACCCTAGAACACACTGTGGTCCTAACTCTTCATTTTGGTGAAAATCCAAATCAACCTATAAAAAGAAGTGACTTAGCAGAGGTGACACAGCTAACATCCTGAATTTCTGTTCAGATCTTGTTTCATGCTGCCAGAATCCTGCATCGGGCTCAGGGCACTCTGGGAAGCCTCAGGTGTCCTTCTTTCTCATCCTTTTCCCCCGCCTTCCCCACATAGATTTTTCATAAACTTGCACTGAGCCAAAAAAATGTTCCAAAGTCCGTCCATGTCATTGTCCGATTTTGGAGCGGCATGAATTAGTGTGCAGCCGCTTTCTGATTGCTAACAAGGCAAAGACAGTTATGGGGCTATGATTCTCCCAGGATAGTAGATTGTAGCCAAGCTTTAGAATCACCCAGGCAGCCCTGTGCCTCCCGCATTATCAGCCGTGGATCGGGGCCAAGAGGTTCGTGGGGATTGATTAGTGTTTAGAATGAGAAGGAAGCTAATTAGTTCTCTTTATCCCAGACTCTGGCAGACAAGTAAATTCAGTGCTTTTGAGTTAAGGGGCCTGTCCCTGGGCAGCAGCCATCTGAGCAGCTCTGGAGATGTTTCTTTATTTGCTCCTCATCTGATTGCAAAATAGATTAGAGACATTTCCAATAAAAGGCACATACACAATGTTACTCTGAGAATTAAGAAGCAAAACTTTGAATGGGGGCGGGGGGAATAACCCCAGGTTTAACAATATTTATGGTGCTTGAATATTCAATTTGACGTGGAGGTTCCTGGCAGCCTGAGTGAAAAGGTAAATTCAAAGGCTGGCAAATAGAAAACAGAAAAGGTTTAATCTCAGGAGCTGGTGTCTTTCAAAATAAAACATTGTAAATAGCACTCCATAAGAAAACGCACAAATGAAGACTGTGTTTAAGTCACCAGGAAAACAGGAGCACCTGAAAAATGAATCACAGTGTCCATTAGCATATTAAGTAAATAATATCATTATTAAAATAGTCTTTGAAAGTATTTTTATATTACATAAAAACAGCCTTAGAGTAGTATCATGGAAAAAATTAGAATTTTGTTGGGCTTCCCTATACTTACCTCATTATTAAGAATTATATTTTTAATTTTCCATTAAATGCAAGGAAATGGGGTGCACAAATTCTGTTCACTACGAGGCCTTCTAAGAATCGCAAACCAGCCCTAGTTAAATAAAAAAAATTCTAAAGTCTTTCCCAAGCTCAGCTTTACAAAGTGCTGTGATTGATAAGTGATACCGGTGGCAGCTTAGATAAAGAAAATGGTTTGACATCAATTCCCCATACACATTAGCCAATCCAGGCTTAGAACTTCTTATTATAGAATTAAATAGATAGAAGAACTGAAATTTCAAGAGAAAAAAAAACAAATTACTTCTGACAGAAACTTATGTAGTACTTCACAAAGGGGACTTTGAGCAACACACTAAAATATTTTTCACGCTAGATTTACAGGAAATGCAAAAAAAAAAAAGTGTTTTCTAAGACCATTTCTTGCGTAGGAAAAAAGCCTAACTCAGCAAACCCAATGCAGTGAAGAACTTAGCTAGTGAGATCCAGGTTTGTGGCTGTCTTGTGATCTAATTTGGCACAAGAACCGAAGTAGATGACAGACAGGACAATAGTCTAAGACTGAGAACAGTTTCCAGAGTCAGGTGGCCATCCAAGGCTAAGGTGGTGACACAAAACACCTTAGGTGACAATAAAGGTTCAGACTTCTGGTGCCCTGATTCTTCGGGGCTTCAATTGGACCTGAGAATCTCTAGTATTTGATTAAGTTCCCAGGTGATTCTCATGAAAACAAGTGCTTGGGAGTGGTACCTTAGACCACCTACCTTCCTTAAATAGCATTTTTCTCAGCCAGGCCTTTGACGACAAGATAAGGAGAGCGGGCCATGTCAGGACTCCTGGAGTTGTCACCTGCTAGGCCAACCTGACAGCCAGGAGAGCTCCTCTGTGTTTCTAGGGTGGGCTGTGAAGGGAATTCCTTCTCTAAAGCATTTGCAGCCATCTGGGAAGATCCTAGGGTGTTGGGGATGGGGACCTCTAAGCATTTGTACATGGCCTCATGGGGACAATGACTATTTCACAGTGACTAACACGGATGTGGAAAAGAAGCTGAAGAAAATCCAAGCCCGGACCCAAAAGCACCTGGACTTGTATGCAAGGGATGGTCTGCGCACACTATGTATCGCCAAGAAGGTCAGAACAAACCCTTCCAAGTGTGCTCCGAATGTCATTGCTCAGTGGCCTCAACCCTGCTTCTGTCTTATTTTCTTTATAAAAGATCCTTAGAGTTGGTCGTTTTAATATTTTCAAGATTAGCTATTCTGACTCACCACAAAAACCCGTAACTAACCATTTTCCGGGAGCAGAGGTCCCATATCAGTGTGGCTTTGTCATTTCCTGCTTTTCATTAATAGGTAACCCATAATTTATAAGGTAATTTAAGTTATAATTTTGTCTTCAAAGGATTATTCTTTTAAAATTTGCACTATTTGCCTAAACTTAAATTTGGGGGGCTTTTTTTGTATTCACATAAAAACCTAGATTTCTGGTTTCTCTTGAAAATTTAGAGGATCTGGCAAACTTTCCATTTTTTAATGGTAGCGATCAACTACAACCAGGCAGCAGTCAATTCCTTTGATGAGAGATATGTTCAGTTGTGTTCTGCACTTGGCCATAGTCCCTACCACTCCCTATTGCATTGCCCTCGGCCTAGGTATAGTCATGTATATTATCCACCTCATGCTCTGCAGATCTTTGGCTTTGTAGCCCCTGTAAGAGAGGCAGACAATGAGTGCTGTGAATCACAGAGCAAGGGCATCTAATGAGGCACCTAAAATCTAGTAGGGGTGCTATGATGGGCGTACATTTCTAGGTAGCTAGAGTGGTTTCCCCTCCATAAATCCCCAGGGCTCTGCATCTCTTTGACAGTGCTTAATACAGTATTGAAGTTGAGCACCTACTTTAAAGCCAGACCCACCTGGGTGAAAGTCTCAATATCACTACTTTTAGATATGTGACCTTAATTGAATTTCATCTCTCTAAGTTTTAGCTATAAAATGGTGCTAATCCTTCCTACCTCATGCAGTTTTCATGGAGAATAACTAAGGTAACACGTGCACAGCATCTGGGACAGCGATGAATCCTTAATACCACGCTATGCATTGGAATTATACCCTTACCACCTTCTACTTTCCATTGAAGTTATTTATGCATGTTTTGCCTCCCCTAAGATACTGTGCATTCCTCAGAAGCAAAAGGCCTACTTTTGTCGCTTGGGTTTTCCCTATGGTACTATGCAGAGGGACTCAAGGAATATTTGATGCTTGGACAAAAGATTCCTTCATTGCTATAAGAGACAGTGTGCATGCAATGCCAACACAAGGGTCTGAGAGTGCTATGGGACTCCAAGGGAGGACGATGTGGATTCTGCCAGCTCTCAGGCACCGCCAGTGTGTGACACCATGCCTGCTGGCGTGGTCGGCAGGCTGCGCAAGATCTGGCTGCTGCTCTTCTTTCCAGCCTCATTTCTGAACCTTCTCCACCTTGATTTCCATCCTCCCACCACCTGATCTATTCAAGGAACAGAAAGAAGGGCAAGTCCATTGCTGTTTCCCAGCCTTTGCACTTGGTCTTCTCCAGGACTGACCCCCTCTTGTCCTTGAATCTTAGCTTTCATGTCACCTTATCGGGGAGACCTGAACATCCAAAAGAAAGCAGCACCCCCTGCCCTACAGTTATTCCCCCATCCCATTATACTCCATTGTATCACCCTGATTTTCTGCATAGCACCCCTTGAAATGATCTATTCTTTTAAATTTTATGCTTGGATATTATCTCACACCCTCCACCAGACATAAGCCCAGGCATACAGGGACCTTGTCTGCCTTGATCATCTCCAGTGCCCTGCACACAGTAAGGGCTTAATGGATGCTTGGTGGTAATGGGATGTAAGGGTCAATCTTCATGGATTCAGGCATTCAAAAACAATATCAAGGAGGAGAAAGCCCCATCTAATTATTAATATGTAATGAGGTTCAAACAGGCCCATGGGAGGCCCAGTAGATAGGGAAGGGGGAGGGAATTCTCTTGCCAACCCACCTGAGATTGCTAAAGAGCATTTTCCTGTCCCATAGGTCATAAGTGAAGAGGACTTCCAGAAGTGGGCCAGTTCCCGGCGTGAGGCCGAGGCATCCCTCGAAAACCGAGATGAGCTTCTAATGGAGACAGCACAGGATCTGGAGAATAAACTCACCTTACTCGGTAGCTAAAAATAAGTCATCATTATATGAAGAAAAGGAAAGCAGAAAGTTGGGAAGGAAGTTCTTGGCCCTGATTCTGACACTGCTACAAATATGTCTCAATTAGCAGCCTTTCCTGGGGTGCCCTTCCAGGCATTTGGCATGAATGGGCTGTGCCAATACCCAACCCAGACTCCATACACAGCTTCCTGAGGATGCCCTGGGAGCGTTACTGTGCTCTCTGCAGGAGGAAGCTGCTGAGTTTGGCTCCTTCTCCAACAGCACACTCCTCCATTCATTTAGATGTTTGTTGAGCACCTACTATGTACCAAGTAGCATGCTAGGCAGTAGGGCTACAATAAGGAGCAGGAGCCACAGAGTTTGTTCTCCGAGAGCTCTAGGAGGATGCTGGACGATTAGGCAAGTGATTTTAACAGAGTGTGATGAGAACTGGGCTGGAAGATGGACCCGGTGGGACGAAAACACAAAGTAGGAGATGCCAACCTAACTGGGGGGCCAGGGCAGGTCTAGGAAGGCCATTAACTGAGAGGAAGAAGAGGAGCTTGTCAGGCAGATGAAAGGGCCCAAATGAAGGCCCAGAGGTAGGACCCTGGGCTGGCAGGAAACACAGAGGTCTGCTGTGGCTGGACTGCAGGGTGTGGGGAAGATGTGAGGGGACAGAGGTCAGCAGGACCCAGATTACAAAGTGCCGTATACATCATAGGCTAAAAGTTTAGGGAAGGCCAGGGGGTGAAAGCAGGGACAGGCTGTGCATTACAAAAGTTACTCTGGCTGCAGCTCTGCAGAAGTTAGGTTGCTGCACTGGGGGAAAGGTGAGAAGACAGAGACTGGGTAAGAGACAGGTTGTGTGTCTGTTGGGGAAAAAGTATTACCAAGGGGCCAAGGGGAGGCTTTATTGATCAGGATTAACCTCCTCCTACCTTGGGAGCAAGATCTAGGTAAGCAGTGCCCAATCAGCGTGCTCCGACCACGTGCCAAAAGCCTTCTTTCATCTCGGTGGGCAATGCTGGCCTGGGGGCGAGGCTCAAGTTCCAGCCCCTTCATGACCTTGCTGCGTGCCCAGGAACATGCCCCTGCACCCCTCTGAGCCTTGACTTCTCCTCTGGTTGAATTATACTGCATACACTGCGCAGCCAGGCCAGGGTGCGAGGGGAAAGACCCCAGGTCGCTGTTACATGGTGATGCCTATGCATATAAAAGGTAGTAACAAGATCGAGTTGCCAGGATGGCTGGCAAGGCAGGGAGAGAATTTGCTCCCACTTCCTTCAGCCTTCTGTGTCTTACGTCTTGGCTGCAGAGGCCTTTGCATGCTGCCTCAAAAGGCCCCCTTTCAGGCTGGACACGAGGACTCATTTTATTAATAACAAGAACCAGAGGGTGGCTAGGCCAGACAACTCAATCGGCCACACAAGGCCACTGGAAAGTCATCCCAGTAGGGCGCCCGAGCCCCTTCTAGCCCCCGCACCCCAGGAGCTCCTTCGTTTCCATGCCGCACTCTGGTCCCCGTCTGTGGGAAGTGTTCATCAGCTGGTTCTGCACGAACAGAACACACTTGTCAGAACCTGTCGCTTCCCCTGGCTGGGAAAGGCTTTCACGACCTTCCTGTTTCATTTTCTCTTTCACACAAATAAATGTGTTTTTCCTCATCTCTCCTTCATTCTGCCTCGCTGTCATATAAATCAGCCTCAGCATCTCACCTTCCAGACCAGCCCACGAAAGGAAAGACAAGGCTCAAGCCATCACTTTCCGTGGGGCTGTTTACCAGCGTGCTTGAACCTGAAATGCAAAACAGGCGCCCTTCTGGATAGAGACGCTGTTTTCCTCCCCCAAGGTGGCTTGGAAAGGAGAGGACTGGGCTAAAACGAAATTTCATCTTCACACCGACAAACTAGCACACCATTAAAACACTGTGTTGCCTTTGCGCAGTCTCAAAATATGAAATGATCTTTTCAATATGCATCCAATGTAGCTGCTTTGCCAACCTATCGTCACTCTGGATTATCAAAAGAAACAAAATGCCTCGCTCCTGCCCGGAGTGAGATGGGCATAGCCATTAGTCTGCGGTCTGAAATGAATCTCAGTTGAAATGCAGATTTATTTTCGCTTAATCTCTTAGCAACTATTCAATACTTGGGTATATATTCATCAGGGTTGATGCTAAGCTTGAGATCATTCAAAAATTATGGAATCTGCATGTTTAATTCCCTCCAAGAATATCAAAAATGTGAGCCCCTGTTCATTCTGTGATCAGAGATGTCAGTCTCCCCACTTCCTTGTCCTACAGCTCCAGGCCACTGTCTGTGCTCCTCTGCATGCCTACCTGGCCCCCTAAGTAGGTGCTAGCCCTGAATCTCATCTCCTTCCTCCAATCTCCAATCTATTCTCTAGAATAATCTTAAAAGTCAAAACTGATTCTGTCACACCCCAGCTTAACACCCTTGAATAGCTTTCTTTGCTACCAAATAAATTGCAAATCCCTTAGGCCCCGGCAAGGCTCTGCACGATCCCACAGTCCTTACCTCCCTCCCGGCCTCATCTCTCACCTCACCCTGCCTCCCTTTCTGTGTCTTGTACTCTAACCTCTGGGCCTCCATTCATGCTAATTCCTGTACCTGGAATTCTCCTCCTCTGCCACCTCCTGGCTTTTTCTTCCAGGTCTGAGCTTAAATGGCACTTCCCCAGCAAGGCCCATCCTGGTCTTCTAGGTGAAGGTAGCATCTCCTGATATAGATTCACATGGCACCATGACCTTCTGTCATCATACAGGGCAGTTATAAATACTTATTCGACAACCTTTGAGCTCTGATAGGTTAGAGACCAGCTCTCTCTAGTTCACTGTGTGCCCTGGGTGCCTAGCACAGCCTAGCACAGGGACCATATCTACTAAACATCGCTTGGCTTCACAGAGCTTTGGAGGAATTAAGCAGCTACTCTTTGACCATAAATGTGAGCTTTGGTGTCTTTGGTCACTCCAGGAGCGACTGGGATCGAAGATCGGCTGCAGGAAGGTGTTCCAGACACCATCGCTGCTCTGCGGGAGGCTGGCATCCAGCTCTGGGTCTTGACTGGCGACAAGCAGGAGACAGCAGTGAATATCGCCTATTCCTGCAGACTGTTGGATCAAACCGACACTGTTTACACCATTAATACAGAGAATCAGGTGAGCCCAGTAGGGACCAGATGTCCAAGTATAGAGCAGCCCCTAGGACAACAGGAGACAGGCCTAAGGGTGGGATTTGGGTACACTGGGAAAGCACTCCTGCCCCCAAAATATCACTGAATCTTGGATTTTGGAGGATCCTGGAAGTCATCCCGCCCGATGTCTTCCACCTCATCCCCACACATGGTTGATTGGCGTCTTTCATATTACGTAGTCTAGCACTGCTTAATAGAACGTTTTACCTCTCTCAAATCACTGGGGCTGAATCACTTGCCCAGGTTCACCCTGATAGTTTCTGATAAACAGAACTAAGTCTAGAGCTCTGTCCTCCTGCCGGACTGGGGCTATTTACATTCTACCATACTGTTCGCTCATAGAACCTCAATTGTCAGTTTCTTGCTACTTAAGATCAACTCATCCATTGAAAAAGTCCCAATTAAACTGAAGTTATTCTGAGTTTAAAATTTCAGCACCAATTTCGATGTCACATTGGTCTGTCACATAGCAGAAGCCTAAAGGAAATAATACACGAGGCCAGTACATTTTGATGGGATGGGAGAGAGAAAGAATGAAGAAGCCACATCCTAAAAGTGCAATTTTCAATCAGAAAATTGGGTGTCCGGCAGTGAGATTTGGAGACAGGACTGTGGGAAATCTGAAGAAGCATATTCAAAGCTGTAATACAATTTTGTATTTGGAAGGAAAAGCGTGTTTTCGCCATGCAAATTGCAGAAGGCAGAGTTCCACCATCTTCTTGGCTGATAAAGATGCAAGGGGCAATGAGATATATGCTCCTATCAGAAGGGAGCAGGCACTGGATTTTATGGAGGAGACTAACGTGGAAAGCACCGTACTGCAGAGGTGGTGGGCAGAGGGTACCTGGAGCCCCAGGGATACCACGGGGAAAAGAACAGAGAGGAGGGAGAAAGACAAGAAAAAGGAAGCTTCCAGAAACAGAGGCAGAGAGAACACTGCAATCTCCCCCCCCTTTTTTTTTTTTTTTTGGACAGAGTCTCTCTCTGACACCCTGGCTAGAGCGCAGTAGCTCACAGCAACCTCAACTCTTGGGCTCAAGTGATCCTCCTGCCTCGGCCTCCCCAAAATGCTAGGATTACAGGCGTGAGCCACTGCACCAGCTGATCAAGACCCAGAATAGAAGTTTAGGGGGATTTGTATTTGGGTTTTATTCCCTGAAGAAACCATATACACATAATTTCAAAAAAAAAAAAAAAAAAAGGTAGTATAGGCTAAAAAAGGCCTGAGGCCCTTTTAGACAAATTGCAGAAATCATTTACTTTCCTATCAGGTGCACAGATTATGCTATGATTAGATTAAACCCCAGTGAATTTTCAAGATGAAAATAATCTGAGGGAAAAAAAAAAAAAACACTATGGCTTTAACATTATGATTAGGAAAGAAAGTAATTTTCAGCTTGCTCAAGTGCTTGATCCCTGTGCCTGCCTGTCCTGCTTGTGATGGAAATTTGGTTTGCAATGATTCTTCCACTCCAGGTAATTCTGGAAAGGGAGAACATCTGCAAACCAGGGAGGCAGCCAGCCCGAGAAGGGTGGAGTGGGCTTGCATGGGTTGTTAAATGCCATGCATTCCTGCAGGAAGCTGGAGGTGTTTGCTGGTTAAATAGCCAAAGTTCCTAAGGAACAGTCAGCTACATACCATCTTTAATTCGGTCAACGTCAATTCTTTTAACACTGTCCAGGACCGTCCAAGAGTGTGCCTGAATCCTCAGCCCTGCCTACACCCGGGGCCCACTAAACCTGTAACGTTAGTCTTTCTCATCCCTTTGCCTAGGAATAAGTTAGAGATGCCTAAATATGTTAAGCCAGAAACTGGGGAAATACATTCTAAATCTTAAATTTATTTAAACCCCAGTTTAATGTAATTACATATTCAGTGGATATTTCCTCCAAGGGTTTTAATTTGCCTAATTCACTATAAATTGATTTAGGGCTACTGTCTCTTTGCTATGTATCTTAAAGCAATAAGCAAGTTATGAGACCTACTTAGACTTCACATCCACAGGATGAGGGAATTACCAACTCGTCACTGGAAGTGTTGATCTGTCGAGAAGTTTTAAAAGGGACTATATTATATAGGAACGAATAATAACAATCACTATTATTGTTATTATTAACAGAAAAAATTAGCCAGGTGTGGTGGTGCATGTCTGTAGTCCTAGCTACTCTGGAGGCTGAGGCAGGAGGATGGCTTGAGGCCAGGAGTTTGAGGTTGCTGTGAGCTAGGGTGACGCCACAGTACTCTAGCTCTTCTGTCTCAAAAAAAAAAAAAAGGTGACGTTCACAGAAGTTAAAAGAGATATTAAGAATACAATTAGAACCAAAATCTGACTTTATCTTTGATATAATAAAAAGTAATAGAAGAAAATCGCCAAAAGGAAATAGCTTTCCTACTATGTTTCAAGGTAAATACCAGAAACAAATCTGTAAGAAGAACCACAGTTTTTAACACCCTTCATGGAGCAGACCAATGGATAAACACAGGGACAATGTATTTTCTTTAATTAGGAAGCCACAGTTCAAGTAGTAATGATATTGCCGCCACTACTGAGCTTGGATGACCTTGGATGAGTTTACTAAAGATCTTATTTCCACTTCCTCCTTTCTAAATTAAGATCTGCATTAAACACCCATCCTATCACACAGGAATGTTCTAAAGAACAAAGGAGAACTTAAATGGCCTGTGAGAAATAGAGAGCGCCACATCAGCATGACACATTGTAATAATTTAACATCATATTAGTATCATTTATTGTTTTATAGTATGCTTATCAGTCTCCATCTTGCTGAGCTATTTTTAACCATTCCCATTCCCAAGAAGTGTCTCTTAGTTTGACCATTAATTTGGTTCCAAGTTATTATTGCTTCGCTATTTCAAATACTGTAGAGAAATGTAAAATTAGAGAATGACTCCTAAATAGTCTATGGCAGTAGAGTTTTATGACTATCTTACTAAAGAATAAAGTGAAATTGTTAGCATCCATTTCCAAGGTTGCTTACTAATACTAGATTATTATAACTCTTTACAGGAAACCTGTGAATCCATCCTCAATTGTGCACTGGAAGAGGTCAAGCAATTTCACGAACCACAGAAGCCAGACCGTAGGCTCTTTGGGTTCCGCCTGTGTTCCAAGACACCATCCACCAGCTCAGGGGCCGTGGTCCCAGAAGTTGGGCTGGTCATCAATGGGAAGACGCTGAATGCCATTTCCCAGGGAAAGCTGGAGAAGAAGTTCCTGGAGTTGACCCAGTACTGTCGGTCTGTCCTGTGCTGCCGCTGCACCCCACTCCAGAAGAGTATGATCGTCAAGCTGGTGCGAGACAAGCTGAGCGTCATGACGCTTTCCATAGGTATCCACTGTGCTGAGACTCAGGTGGCAGCTTGGTAGGGATGATGTGACGAGAGGCCTGGGCCAGAGGTGGGAGGACAAGTATCATAGTCAAGACGCTTAGCCTACGGGTCATTGTCTCAGGGGGAGAGAGTGCAGAATGACAGTCAAGATGTGGCAACTAGGAGACGAGGCAGAGGCTGAGTAGAGGGGGAGAGTGCATCAAAGATCTCAGGACTAGCAAGTCAGCTAAAGAAAAATCAGGACTTAGATGGAGGCCAAAACCAACAGGGGCCTCGAATTCAGGACATCCAGGTAGCTCAAGAAATGTTACCATCAACAATACATACTCGGGCCATCTCAACTCTGGGATGCAAAGCATTTCCCTTTCAATACTTTACACACGGCACGGCCTCGGGTGTTTGTGGATTTGATATTCTTCTGGGGGTTGATGGCCGGTGGGGATATTTGAAAGATCAGAACTGTCTCATGTTTAATTTTGTATGTTCATTTCTAAATACAAGGCCAGCACAAAGCATATTCTCAGTAAAGGCTAGCTAGTTGGTTGGTAAAGAATTGCCCAGAAAGGGCTAAACTTTAATAATACTGAGGCAGAGGCGGAGCGCAGTGGCTCACACCTGTAATCTTAGCACTCTGGGAGGCCAAGGTGGGTGGATAGTTTGAGCTCAGGAGTTCGAGACCAGTCTGAGCAAGAGTGAGACCCCGCCTCTACTAAAAATAGAATGAAATTATACGGACAACTAAAAATATATATAGAAAAAATTAGCCGGGCACGGTGGCACATGCCTGTAGTCCCAGCTACTTGGGAGGCTGAGGCAGGAGGATTGCTTGAGCCCAGGAGTTTGAGGTTGCTGTGAGCTAGGCTGACACCATGGCCCTCTAGCCCGGGCAACAGAGTGACACTCTGTCTCAAAGAAAAAAAAAAGAAGAAAAGAAAAATAATAATAATACTGAGGCAGAGAACTACAAACTGCACTTATTTAACACTTTCCAGGAACAGCCAAACCTGGTTTGGTTTACAAGAATCTTCATGATCTGGTCTTCATGACCCTTCAGCCACATCTCTTACCATGGCTGCCTTCTTCTTCCCAACACTTGGCTCCCAAGTGTTCCAACTTAATGAAACTCTTTGCCATTTTCCATGGACCTTGTCCTCTCTCACTTTCAGGTCTTTGCACAAGTTATTTCCTCTGGAAAACACTCCTTCCAATCCTACCTAACTTTGCTTTCCTCTAGGGGCTCCCACAGCACCCAGTACTCATAGCTCCAAAGCACTGTTACACCTCCTGTGACGGCCACGGCCCATGCATCCCTTGAGTATAGGAGCAATGTCAGCCTTATTCACTGTTGGATCCCAGGCCCAGCACATGCCAAGCACATAGCAAACATTGCATTCAGTTAGGGACATTCTCACAGACGGTGCCAACCTCTCCTCCTCCTGCACAGGCATGGAAAGAGATTTTCTTTCCTGACATTTCAAACAAGAGGCCTATGACACATGATGGGTTTTTTCCTGGTCTTCAGGTAAATACAGTTCAGAACAACAAAAAAGTGGAGGAAGAAGGCAGAAAGAATGCAGGGAGCAGAACTTTAGCAACTGCATCCTACCTTTATACCCTGAATTGTCCTCTTCAGAAATTCAGACACACACAAGGCAATAGCCCAGGACTGAGTCCCTGAGATTAGATATTGGTTTCAGTCCCATAACAATGGAAACAAAACCAGCAGGGCGAGAAATAGCCTGGTTTCACACTTCTACTTCTCTCAGTTAGCTAACAGAAGAGGTTAAAGGTTGGATTTGTTCTGCTATGGGGAAGATTAAAATTATATATGCTATGTGATCAAAAAAAAATTATGAGAATAAAGGCTACATACAATGACAAAATTTTTAAGATCAGTAAATCTGTTACCAAATAATGTGGGGAAGAATTATTCTTTCCCCCCAATCCCATATTCTCTATGATGAATAATATAAATTTAATTGCAGCTTATGCTGAGAAGCCACTGGGAAAAGAGGTGGGCCCAGGAGGAGGATGAAGGCCACGTGGTCTGCAGCAGGGGCTGGCACGCTACAGCCTGCAGGCTCAATCCAGCCCACTGCATGGTTTTGTACGGATGCTAAAAAGTTTTTCTATTTTTAAATGTAAAATTTGTAAAAGACTAATAGCCTTTCAGCAATAACAGTTGTTCAATTTTGCTTCTTGGCTCACAAAGCCTAAAATATTTACTATCTGACCCTTTACAGAAAAAGTTTGCTAAACTCTGGTCTAAAAGATAAAGCACTGGGGAGAGTCCAGCCTCTGGGGAAGGCCTCACTGTGTAGAGCTCGCTGTGGCTCCTCAAATTTAATTAAAGTTACGTGGAATTTCGCCAGCCTGGTTCCCATAGCCACATGTATCTAGTGGTTTCTGTACTGAATAGTGCAGATACAGAACATTTCCATCATCACAGAAAAAAACTATTTAAAGGGAAGCCGTGTGTGTGTGCATGCGTGTGTGTGTGTGTGTGTGTGTGTGTGTGTTTCCATGGCCTTACCTGCAGCTTCCCAAAACCATTCAGTCCATTGAATGAGAACTCAATGTGACTAAATGTATCCCAATAAAAAGATTCATCAATTTCACTTTTCTAAATTCAGAAACAAAACTGAATGCTGTCCTCTCCTGGGACACCATTCAAAATCTTTCATGTCCAAACTCTTCAGTCGTCTTAAATCCATCAGTATTTCAAGTTTGACTGAATCAGGGAAGCCTATGAGCCCTGGAATCAGAAAGATCTGAGCTGTGATTCTCCTGGGTCCCTTCTCTGGCTGGATTACCCTTAACAACCTCTGAATTGCTCATATTCTACATTTGCTCATCAGGAAGTCCATTGTAACATTCGTGAAGGCCCTATTTCGTAAACTACAAAGCCCTGCCCACGTCTCTCTCGATCACCATTGTATCCACAATACCTGGCATTGTGCCTAGAAAAAAAGACACTTAATCAGTACTGTATTTGTTGAATGATAAAGAAAAAAGTAGGGCTTCTTGTCCAAAGAAGAAAAGACATCGCTCAGGCTAAGTACTGTAGCAGTGACTTTCTATAGGACTATTCAGAGCAGTGTTAAAAGGAATGGGGACACTTTAGAGCCATCTCATTGTCCCTGAGCAGTTGGACCAGGAATAAAGGAATCTCATGACCTGTCTTCTTTCAGGTGATGGAGCCAATGATGTAAGCATGATTCAAGCTGCTGATATTGGCATTGGCATATCTGGACAGGAGGGAATGCAGGTATTGTCCCCCCGAACTGTTCTTGTTTCTTCCTTACTCTTGTTTATCCTTATTGGAGATTTAAGGAACTCCCCTCAGTGTTGGAGGAACTTCTGTTCAAGAACTTCCACCTACATCCACAGTTGCGGTGCCCTCCATAAGCAAGGACAGACATAAGGACATTTGAAAACATCTTTCAATTGCCATTTTAGTCCTGATGGCTAGCTTAACCCATAAATTGCTTGATACGTCTTCGTGGAGGACCTAATTTAGTCAAAATTCAGCTTGGAATAAGTATACAAACTTGACTGCTAGCTTTTCCAATTGAAACGACCCCATTTTGTGCTTTTTGAACCATTGACAATAATATTCCCACCCCCAGTGCAGACATTTGGCGTTGCCTAAATTCGTTGATGAGGATAAAAGAGCATTGACCCGGAAGCCACCACAGATAGCTCTGAGTAGTTCCCTTGAGTGTCTCCCACATGCCCGCACTCTCTCAGACACTTCTCGTCTAGTATCTCACTGGATTTTAATAATCACCACAGCCCTGTGTGTTAGGGATTGTTACTCCATTTTTTTCAGATAGGGAAACTGAGGCTCAGGGAGTTTAAATAGCCAGACCCAGATTCATACCAGGATTTATGACCAGGCGTGTCTAAACCTGGCTTCGTGCTTTAAAAGAGTATATAAGGGCCGGGCGCGGTGGCTCACGCCTGTAATCCTAGCACTCTGGGAGGCCGAGGTGGGCGGATCGTTTGAGCTCAGGAGTTCGAGACCAGCCTGAGCAAGAGCGAGACCCCATCTCTACTAAAAATAGAAAGAAATTATATGGACAGCTAAAAATATATATAGAAAAAATTAGCCGGGCATGGTGGTGCATGCCTGTAGTCCCAGCTACTCGGGAGGCTGAGACAGGAGGATCGCTTGAGCTCAGGAGTTTGAGGTTGCTGTGAGCTAGGCTGACGCCACGGCACTCACTCTAGCCTGGGCAACAGAGTGAGACTCTGTCTCAAAAAAAAAAAAGAGTATATAAGCTACGTCTGACTCTGAGTAATCCCGAGCTCCACGTAGAGGAAGAGCTATCTAACTAACCAGCAGCTCCCTCTGCGAAGGATCCAGGGGCCTGCCTCGGGGGATGGTGAGGGTGTTCAGAGCTTTGGGAGTTACTTGAACGGAAGCCCCTACTCTCTGGTTAACATCACATCCCAGGCGCAGTGCCTGACACATCCTGGGCCACATAAATGCTTGCTGGGTAAATGGATGAAGGACCAGCCTGCACCACTGGTCCTTCTGATCTGCCCGCCTTGGATCCCAGTGAGGTTTTGATTTCCCAGAGGAGAGGGTGGGGCGTCAGAGTCCAAAGAGCCACCCAAGAGTGAACACACAGCGACCGAGGGGTCGTTCAGACCCTGCCAGCTGTGGCCTTAAAACGAGGCGTCGCCCTTGAGGGAGGCTCTTTGGGCATCGGTGGCCACGGATGGAAGCTGACGTGTCTGCTCCCCCCTCTCAGGCTGTCATGTCCAGCGACTTCGCCATCTCCCGCTTCAGGCACCTCAAGAAGCTGCTGCTCGTGCACGGTCACTGGTGCTACTCACGCCTGGCCAGGATGGTGGTGTACTACTTCTACAAGAACGTGGTGAGCGGCCCCGGGTAGCCGCCCTCTCGGGCCTGGGGAGTCCTCGCCGCGGGGCCAGATCCCCCCACAGCATCTCAGCATAAGGGAAGGAGTCAGGCTGGCCTGGGTTTCAGATCCTGAAACTGTTCCTTACTAGCTCAGTGACCTTGGGCCAGACTATTCACTTTTCAGGACCTCAATTTCCTCTCTGATAAAATAGAGCTAATACTTTCTATTTTTATGAAATTACTGTGAGAATTGACGATACTATATGGAAAGCACCTGACATGTAGGGGGCAGCATGAATGTTTATGAGCGTGGACTCTGGAGTCCAGCACATTGGGTTCCAATCCAGACTCCCATAGGTGGTGATGTCCCTAAACCTCAGTTTCACCATCTGTAGAATGGGGTTGGTCATAGTACCTTTCTCATGTATTTGCTGCGAAGATTAAATGAGAGCGGTATATAAAGTAATTAGCATGTAGCAATCACTCTCTAAGGTTAGCCATTCTTTCTTTATTATCGTTGTTGCTGTCATTACTCTTAGAGTTAAATTTCACAAATGAGATTTATTTTCTGATTGCAAGGAAGAATGATTTGAAGAAAAACTAGCCTGACTTGCATCTTAGATTTCCTCCCCGGATAGGGCTCCCCCAATGTTAAGAGCTACACCCTAGGCCTGGAGAGATTAAAGGTGACAGGTCCTCACAGAATGTAAACTGCAGCCCATGGCTTCAACCTGAGACCTGCACGTCACTTCAGCACCACCAGGCTTCCTTACAAGGGAGTTCCTGGAGGGCAGGACACTAAATAAAATACCTATTAGCAAAGATGTTTGGGGTGGGGAGATCATCTGGATTGTAATCTCACATGACTCTAGCACGCTGTGTGACCCTAGAAAGGCCACTTAATCTCTCTGAGCCTCAGTTTCCTCATCAATAATATGGAAAGACTATGACTCTCTCTGTCCCTAGAAGTGTTATTAAGAGGCTTCAGTGTCAGAGCTCTGGAAGGCAAATAGCACGGTACCAACAATGTTATGGAGATACTGTTGGGTCTCCTTTAAAATGTGTTGGTTTCTGTCGTATTGATAAGGGCCCAAAGCAAGCATGCACCAACTGAGATAGTATTAAAACTGTCAGAAGATCTCCTTGATTAACAACGGATATAAGAAGTCAGAACATTGCCGTACAAAGGGAGGGAACAAAGGCCTGCGTTTTTCATTATCTAGTTCAAGGACCTTTCCGTAGTCCCCATAAGTCTCCAAATAGAATCTGACTTCTCTTCGCATGAGGAAAAGCGAAGGATTAGACCAAGGTGATGGAAAAGAAATATATTAGCCAAGCAGTGCGACAAAATTGCAATTTTTTTTCCCTCTTGCTTCCTTCTCCCCGTCTTCCTTTCAGGTTCTGACATAGTCACTCTCGCTCAGGAGTGAGATAAACAGCACAACAAAAAGTAATGTAAATTCGAACAACTGGATGGTAACATTATCTCAGCAAGTCTGCGCAAACAAGTCACTCCATTTGACTTGAAACTCACTCTGAGCATGAAAGGCTGTTTACTTAGAATTCAAAATGCTTGTTTAATTTTATTTTTTTTTTTGTATCCAAAGGAATCATTCTTTTGAATAAGCACAGCTCCCTCTCTGCATTAAATTTGTGAAATAGAAAAGAAAATGTTTCCAGCCAGCCACTCATTCAAAGCTTAAATGATATTTATTTCTAGCCCAACGCCACGCTCCAAATCGCGGGACTGATGCCGCATCATCTCCCGGTTGCAATTAGAGGGTGGAGAACTATGACTTTCACATCCAAAACCAATTTCAGAGGGGGATTAAAACCCTGCCTGCTCTGAAATTTGAACAATGAATTAATTACTGCACTGTGGCTTCTCGAGAGGAAGAGCAGGCATCCAATCTCAGCGATGTTGTCACGGGGTTCAGCGCACTCCCTGCGGGGTGCAAAGATTCCAGCCAGGCAGAAGAAGTAGAAAACAGGCAAGATCCTACCAGGACACCGGGAGGAAAGAAGCATCCTGTAATGTTAAAACTCCAGGATGAGTGTTAGAACAACAGAACTAGGATTAGCTTCATTTCCTCCGATAACTACTGAACGTCTGCCGTGTGTCGGGAGCAGTACTGGGCAATGGGTTTAGAGCGGGCATGAAGCCATGAGCTTTACCTGCCCCCATGAGCTTTACCATCTACATCAGGGCTCAGCAAGCTTTTCTGCAAAGGCCAGATAAAAAATATTTTCAGCTCATTGTGTAAGCCAAAGAGAGTACTGAGAAAGGTCGGGAGTTGTCAAAGAACTTTGAAAATTCAGATGCTGGTTGTACCACTTTCTAGCTCTGAACTTGGACAGGGGGCAACTGCATAGCTCGAAGCCTCAGATTCCTCGTCTGTAGAGTGGGGTTAATAATATTAACATTATTGTTAATGTTGTTATCAATATGTGATGTTATATTAATATAATATAAAAATATAATACTATTAATATTAGCAACAGTATTAATCTTGCAAAGTTGTTAGGACAAACTATAGTGTGTATTGCACATCTAATAATGTACTATATACTAATATACTGATATACTATAATGGACATCACACACCTGGCACATATAGAAGCTCCAATAAATATAATTGGTGTTACCACTAGTGACAATATTAATGTGCTAATATTATTACTATTAATAATAATAATGAATAGAGAGCTTCATCAAAATAACACGGGCCCAGCAGTTAGGAAATGAGAATTCTAGTTTGAACACAAACGTGCTGAAGGATTTCTTGTAAGACCCTTCATGTCCTTGTGCCTCAGTCCCACAGAACTGAGTTCTAGTCCTAACTCCAGGACCACTGCTTACATGACCTTGGTCACATCACCAAACCATATGACAATACAGTAGGCAATGACAGTGACCCAGTCCATCCACAGGTGGGGAGATCTTAAGTGCGAAAGAGCTTTAGAAAAAGTAAGCAATATTTAGGCAGAAGATGTCCTTAGTCACCCTCCGAGTTCCACGACCGCTGGGAAGGCATTGTGAGCTGAACCTTCTCACGAGGTCATCTTCCCGCCAGGCTTCCTGCTCATGGTTCAGTCTTTCTTTCTTCCGTGACTTCCTCGGCGACATCCCTTTTTGTTACCACACTACTGCCATCAATGTTTCTCATATGCCCTGGTCTGAGCACTACTATTTTCCTCTGACAGATGAGAGAATTATGTTCAGAAAAGTTAAGCAGTTTTTCCAAGATCACACAGCTACTAAGTGACAGAATTGGGCTTTCAAAGCCAGGCCTTTCTGCCCCCAAAAGACTGTGCTCTTAACCACTGTGGTACAGCAAGGCTTCACGTCATGTCATCAATAGGTTCCTAGAAACTGCCACTTTAAGCAAATTGACACACAGCAGGACCTCGAATAACATCATTTCATCCTAACTTTGTTTTGTTATAACACTGATGAGAAAAAAAAGTTTGTGTTATACATCATTTTGCTTAAAGTCGTAGTTTTTAAGAGCCTATTGACAACGTTAGGTGAGGACGGACCGTATACTCACCTTAACGAGTCAGTGGAGCTCCCTTCCGGTCCTGAAGAACGTTAATAGTAAGATAGCAGGAGGAGGGGCAGCAGCTACTGCTGACAGGATGAGAATTACCTCTAATCCTGGCACGACCCCGCGTGTTACAAAGCAGGAGACTGATGCTCCAGCCACGTGGGAGCTCCTAGGCAGCCGCTGCCGACCGGCTGCACTCGGGGTCTCTCACAAGGCCGCGCTCTCTGCCTACAGTGCTACGTGAACCTGCTCTTCTGGTACCAGTTCTTCTGCGGTTTCTCTGCCTCCACCATGATCGATGACTGGCAGATGGTCTTCTTCAATCTCTTCTTCACCTCCGTGCCGCCTCTCATCTTTGGAATCCTGGACAAAGACATCTCTGCAGAAACCCTCCTGGCATTGCCGGAGCTGTACAAGAGTGGCCAGAACTCCGAGGTAAGGGGCTCGGACAGCCGGAGGGAGGTGGCCTCAGCGTGTCCCTGACCTCTGCCTTGTCCCTGAAGGCATCTGAGAAAGAGCCCTGGGCCAGGGGTCAGGAGCCTGAATTCTGCCACTGTGATGCCACCTACCTCTCATGTGACTTTGAATAGCTCCTCTCCCCATTCCTGGCCTGCTTCTCATTTGGTATTGAGGATATTGGAGCAGATCAGTGGTTATTTTTCTTTTTAATCATTTCTTAATTATATCACACGTTGATATCTGGGACAGCCCTAGTTAAAGGGGAGAGGGCAGCCAGAAAGATCCCGGGCCTCTTAGGGGGCCCTTTCAGGCCCTGAGGAGGAACAACAGCACCTGGTGTGGGAACCCCTGAGACTGGCAGCTGTATTACTTTTCTCATCACTGGGGAAGGCACACGTAAGCGAATGCTTCCATTCAAATCAGGAAAGGCAAAGCTTAGAACTCAAGATTATGTAGGGTCTAGAACTTCCTGGTGTCGAGGGGACAAAAGAAGGCCTAAGAAACCATCGCGGGGCTTCCGAGGAGGCCCAGAGAGGCTGCACTGCAGCCCTGACTGATTTGGAGATGTCAGGGGCAGGCAGTCCAGGCCCAGCAAGGAGGTGGGATGAAGGGACCATGGCCACCTCGAAGGGGGATAACTAGGAAAAGGGACTTCGAAATGCCAGAGAGTATCTTTGCACCTGGGGAAAAGGAGGGAAAAGCCAGATGTGGTGTTTGAGAATAGGTGATTTGTTGTGGAAACAAGCCCAGTGGTCACCCAAAGACTGGGGGACAGAGACATAGCAGCCCACGCAGTCCAGACAAAGGAGGCGTGGGGTGGGGGTGGACATGTACATCTTGGGCTCTTCTAAGTCTACCCCTCCTATCAGCATGCTGGCTGCACCCCCAACTTCTGGTGTATCTACCATCAAAAGAGGTTAACATACCAAACACCAAAAACTGTAAAGGTTTCACTTCTCCCAGAGAAGGCACAAAAAGTGAAGCATGAAATGAGAAGGCTCGTCCCTGAAGCCGTTGAGCTCTGTCTCTCGGGAACCTGTGATCCCGGGCTGTGATTGAAATCTCCCTTCCAGATGCCACTTAGAAACCTTAGAATCTCTACACTTACCAAATTTGCAGTAGCACTACCAATAGAGCTAATGAGTAACTGGGTACTTACTAGATACCAAGGCATGATTGCATTTGGTCCTCTCGAGCCCCAGGAAAACAGGTAGTGTTATTTTTGTCCACATTTCATGGTAGAAGAAATCAGTTCTCAGAGCAGTTTAGTAATTTTCACAAGGTCACACAGTTACTGGCAGAGCCGAGACTTGAACTGAGGTCTGTCACCCTCAAGCCTGTGCTCTTAATCACTGCATTCTATTAAATATTGCCACGAACATAAGAGGCACTGTGTAAGTACCATATCATCTGCCCCAGCCATGCACAAGGAAGCTGCTTGCAAAGAATAGAGGCTTACTTGGATGGGTGTAACTGATGGCATGTTCTTTCCTGGCAGTGCTATAATCTGTCAATTTTCTGGATTTCCATGGTGGATGCGTTCTACCAGAGCCTCGTCTGTTTCTTTATCCCTTACCTGGTAAGTAATATAGTCCTATTCAAACCATATAAATCACAGGTAGACCTGATCCTGTTTATATGAAATTTCAGACTGGTAATGTCTTTCTGGACACTTCAGAACAGAAGCTCCAAACAAGTGGCCTGCAGGCCACATCCAACCCTGGGTGTTTGAAAAGTCAGAACACTTTACCCAAACATCTTAACTTCGGGTGGCTTTTGAAAAACCCAAAGCTATCTTTTCACTAAGTCAGTTTTCCCTCGTAGCAAAAACTTGGAGTTGACTTGTAACTCTGCTCAGATGGGGAGCATGTTCTGCAGTTTGCCAAAGTCCCCAACCACTCCCCTTTGTCCTACACCTGGCCATCTTCATTCATTAACTGTTTCCTCCTTGACCACTGAAGGTATTTGCATTTACTATTCTTGATTTTTTTTTTTTTTTTTTCTTGAGACAGAGTCTCGCTTTGTTGCCCGGGCTAGAGTGAGTGCCGTGGCATCAGTCTAGCTCACAGCAACCTCAAACTCCTGGGCTCAAGCAATCCAACTGCCTCAGCCTCCCGAGTAGCTGGGACTACAGGCATGCACCACCATGCCCAGCTAATTTTTTGTATATATATTTTAGTTGTCCATATAATTTCTTTCTATTTTTAGTAGAGACGGGGTCTCACTCTTGCTCAGGCTGGTCTCGAACTCCTGATCTTGAGCAATCCACCCGCCTCGGCCTCCCAGAGTGCTAGGATTACAGGCGTGAGCCACCGCGCCCGGCCTATTCTTGATTTTTATAAAGATTTGTGTGTCCAAGGTCAAGGCAGCAAGTGTTCAGGCAGCAAGTTCTGATAATAGGAGATACTGTATTATCTGAAATAAATAGCAAGAATGCAGATAGCCCAATCTCAGTTTGATTTCCCAGTTTAAATAGAATTTAGATAAGCAAAGGATTCCTGTATTCTTCTGGGTCAGGGGGCCAGGATATGGGGCAATTGCCACCAAGTAAACAGTGGTGCT